>NC_077230.1:294465840-294836465 GCF_027887165.1 Monodelphis domestica
TTTATGGAAGAAACATTATACTCCCTTTAAGTCATGGCAATTCTAGCTTCTTGTTGGAGATGGCAACAAGAGCACAAAGAGAAAAGAATTCATCATTTATGCAACAAGCATTATATCCCTGCTCCATTTCACCTTTTCCAGACCATAGAACCTTACAAACACTTTTTCCACTGCCATCACATATTTATGAGTTTCTGTTGTAGAACTCTTCTAGGCACCATCAGAGAAAATGGGCTATCATAGCTTTTGCCCTCAGATAACTTTTGTCCTATAATGTTCTTACTGTGGATAAAAATCACAGTTATTAAAGAAGAATTAATATTCCTATTTAAGAATCTGTTCAATGAGAGTGCATGGAAAAAAATGTTTACCATTCAAAGAAAAATATACCAATCACCCATGCTTCTCTGAGCTATCTTTGACATTTCTTTCAAAGAGAAAGGAAAAGGTAGGAGGGTGGGGAGTGAGATTAAATGACAAAGAGAAAGTACTACAAGTTGTTTGCCAGAATAGAGAATATTATCAGTTTCAACTTATGAAGTTCTTTAAAAAAAAAATCCTTACCTTCCATCTTAGAATCAAAGGCAAAAGAGTTTTAAGGCCTTGGTAACAGGGGTTGTGACTTGCCCAGGGTCTCATACCAAGGAAGTTTCTGAAGTCAAATAAAAACCCAGGCCTTCCCATCTCTAGGCCTAGATCTCAATCCATTGAGCCACCTAGCTATCCCCAAAATCCATTTTAATGACCACATAGACAACAAAACATCAAACAAAATTCTTTCTGTAACATGGAAATAGGGAGTCATTAATTGGAGTAAGAAGGTATCCCTGATAAAAAGGATGTCCAAAAAAATGGAAAAAAGAATAATGTTATTCCCATGATTCTATGTCTTCGGGGGAAACTGTGGAAATCAGAGTGCAATGTCTACTAATAGAAATTTTAAAAAGGGTAAGAGACACAAATAGAGGCTGGTGAGTTTCTCAGACTCAGTTGTTCTGAGCTATAATGGGCTAAATCCAAATTAAGTCCAACATTAATATGGTGAGCATAAGGAGGGACCAACTGCCCTCCGGTCAGAACTGGAGAAGTAAGTCAAAAGTCCTCTATTAGTCAATAATAGCTAACCACTACTATTAGTAGCTCTAGTATTCCCAGCCTGGGAGAGATAAAGAAACTGAGACTTTTAAAAGTCTATGTGGTTTCAGCATCCACAGGGAGGACATTGATGGAATATGGTGAGTTGGACATTCCAGAACCAAGACTCTCAATTGACAGCAGAGGGTACCAGAATTATTTGTGTACTATCAATTATGACTTGAAAGCAGTAGGTGCCTAATAAATGTATTATTTGATTAATACTTTATGTTACAGAGTATTCTCTCTTTCAATGCATAGGATCTCCAAGAAGCAGCTACATAGTACAATGTTTGGAGTGTTTGACTTCAATCAGAAAGGCCTGAATTCAAATGTGACCTCATAAATATATATAGCTGTGTGACCCTGGGCAGGTCACATAACTACCTGATTTGGTTTCCTCATCTTAAAATGTAGACGATAATAACATTGTTATTATTTATATTATTATATTATATAGTATTTGTTGTATTGTATAATATATACTATTAAGTATATTATGCATTATATTTTAAAATATATATTGTATATTAATATAATAATATATCATGTAACATAATATATTATCTATTCAGTAAAATTGTTGTGAGGATCAAATGAAATATTTGTTAGCCTTAATGAGCTTTATAATGCTATGGTCCAAAGGTTAGAAGAAAGTATCTTAAAGAATTATTTCTTTTAAAAACACACACACACACACACACACACACGAAAATATTAGGGACTTTCTGGGTGAGCTGGCAGTTTTTCATAACTTTCCCTTCTCCAAAATTCCCAGAGTGATGTCATTGCCACAGTTCTTTGTCTTGTTGCAAATTTAATTCTAGGGGCTTTCAGGGGGACACAGTGATCTGTTCTACAGTTTTCAAACACCAGAGGGCCTCACGGTACCATAAAATAACACCACATGAGCGCTAGACTTCTAGCTTGGTGGTAATTAAAAAAGGTCCTTCATATTTCCAAAGGTAACCTCTTTCGTATAGTGGTATCACGTGATGGTAGGTGGGTAGGAAGCTCTTAGTTAGAAAATCCTATGGCTCTAAAACCCAGGAAGAGCAGACTATGTGCCAGGAAGAGGGCAGTTTGGTGCTTGCTTAGAAGGCAAAGAAGTTGCATTTAGTTCCCTACTCTCCCATTTACTATCTAGGTGGCTCTAGGTGCCTGAGGCTGCCTCTTAGGGCCCCAGTTTCCTTCCCTTCAAAATAGGAGAGCTGGGCATGCTGTCCTCTAGGTTCTCTACCAGTTTGTTAGCTGGTGAGTTAGGAGGGACAGGTAGCACTTAGAGCACTGCAATCTGCAGCAGTTTCGAAACAACTAATCTGTGGACCAACTTAGCAAAGAGTAGTAACTGGTTAAAACAGTGCAGCTACCAGGTGGTACACATCATCATTAGTCAAATGACCCAATGTACTGTGCCAATCTCCCACCTCCTTCCCCAGAAGCATCTCAGGGCACATTTCTTGCTGCTGTCCTGGGATTTGCTTTATACTACTTGTGCAGGCACATTTTGTACTACTTGTTCTAATTATTAAAATCATTGGCCATGTCCTGGCTCCATGTCTTGGGATCGTCATTATTACAGGCACATCTTTTAACAGAGTCCAGGTACAAAAGGGCAGCTGGGTGATGTAGTGGATAAAGCACCCACCCTGGAGTCAGGAAGTGCAAATTTGGCCTCAGATGTTAACTAGCTATTAAACCTTGGCCATGTCACTTCACCTAGTTTGCCTTCATTTCCTCATCTGTAAAATGAGCTAGAAAAGGAAATGGTAAGCCATTCAAGTAGCTTTGCCAAATTGAGTCCCAAAGAGTCAGGTACGATGACTAAAAAGGACTGAACAACAAAGACAAATAGTTTCCAAAGCAAAATTCTGCACTTGAGAATCTCAAATAAAGGTTTCTGTTTATTACTAAGGCTGTCTTAAAAAAAGTAAATTGTATAAAATGTGGTTTGTTTAAGAGAGGCCTTAGTCTCTTTGGTCCCTCTTAGACTATGAGACAGTGAAGACTTACTGAAGGATTTACTATCTTCATGTGTCAAATTTATACACATTTAGCTACAGTTTTTCAGTTATCTTTCATATTGTCCAAGTGTCTATGATTGGTCAATCTGTTCCATACGGTTCAGCTCTGAATGCCATGCCATCACAAAATGAAACCACCAGAGGCAGCAAGATAACACAGTAATAAGACTAGCCCTGGAGTCAAGAGGACCTGTGTTCAAATTTGACTTCAGATACTTCCTAGTTGTGTGACTCAGGGCAAGTCATTGCCTAGTGTGAAGATAATTTTAGGGTTGTGACTTAAAATCTAGATTTAATTGGCTGCCGGGGAAATCCCAAATAAAATACCCAAGTCAGTCTGGAAATTTATGGTAATTTAATTAATATAGAGGGAAGGAATTTAAGGAGAAAGAGGGAAGAGAATATAGGATTTCTCCTGCTTGGCCTGTGCCAGTTTAAAATTCCCACCTCTAGGTCTCTGAAGAAGATTAGAAGCTTTTAAGAGGATAAAGTTAGAAAAGTAAAGGAGGGAAACTCAGCCAGAAACTCACCACCAAACCAGACAATAGCTTGTAGCCATGCATGCTAAGATGCCAAAAGGCCCAGCACGATGCTCTCAGCCAACTCTCTACCACAAAAGGTACTGGAGAGAGGAAATGTGCCAATATATAGACCTTTCACCCTTGTGTCCCCTCCTCTAAAGGCCCATTCTTTTAGAGTTCTCATCTTCTTTGATTAGATTATATCTTTAGAGTTTCTTAACATTTCTTTGTTAAGTTCACCTTTTGTGAATTACTTAACCTTTTTGTGATTCATTTAACCTTTATAGTTACTTAACACCTTTTTGTATTAAGATCTTAATATAGACTTAACTTAAAGTTCTAGCTTCACTATAAGGTAAGAGTTAAGTACCTTTATTGTTCAATCAGGAGATTACAACTTTATCTTTCCCTAAAGTATGGTCTAAGTAGGGTAGAGTAATTTACCTTTCACAATCCCCCCTCCCCCATTTTCTTAGACTAAGTAAGTATTTTCATTGTTAAAATCAGGAAATAACTAAATCCAATCTTCACACTAGTTCTTGCCCTTCTGTCTTAGAGTTGTTACTAAGGCAGAAAGTAAGAATTTTTTTTAAATGAACCCACTAACAAGTGTCTGATATGTGCTAATAGATCAAGTCAATGACAAACACTTCATATAAACAAATCAATTCTTGAAGTTCCTGTAGCAATAAGTCTCCCATTTAGTGAATGGATGGAAATGCATTTATGGATACTTAGAGTGTGCCAGATACTATGCCAAACAGTAGGAGTACAAATGCAAAAATCATCCAAGAGCTTACAAACAAGGCATAGAGAGGTATGGAGACCCCAGATGTTTTTTACCATCTGGGAAGTCACAATGATGGGGGGAGGGGTGTAGTCAAAAGGCAATTGATTTATAGTCTTTCCAGGAATGATAATGTTGATAAGAGGTAGAAAGATTAGGAAATTATGAGAGTTGGTTACAAAATGGCTCGAGTCCATTGTGGCTTGGGCTCTGGATGCTTTGACATGGTGAGTTCTCATCAATTAGGAGCACATGACCTCAGACAGGAGATAGTGCGTTAAGATTAGGAAAGTTTTGAGCATGGCATCATGTCAGGAAGACATATGTTATGGTAAAGCTAAGGACACATAGATATGGTGAACTCTCATCAATAAGGTAGACTGATGGGTAGAACAGTTAGTAGTACTAAAGGATTTAAATTAATGTCCAATACTCCAAGAATTATATTTTATAGAGTTTATTAATAATCACTTAAAGCAGAAGGAATAAAAAGGAAATAGAAGTTTAAAAAAAACCTAATTATCTAACAAAATTAAAACTACATGAAATAGTCTCCTGGCTCTCACCTCAGGCCACCTCCACCAAACCCCATCATAGGAAGAGAGAGTGAGAGGCAGGGCTACACAAAATTTATAACCTCCCTACATCAGCACATAAAGTGAAAAGGAGAATGGGGTGCTAGGAATCATAGTTTTTAAGGTAACAGATTCTAATTACACAGTACTAACGTTATGGATAGTAGAGATAGGCAACAATCTACATGGCATGGCTTGATAGATATTGAGAAGGCATAATGCAGTGGAAAATGTGTTGAATTTAAAGTACTGAACTTTGAAAAGTCCCAAGAGCTAAATTTGAAATTTTTTTTTGCCAATTAATCTCTGTGTGACCTTGGGCAACTTCCTTTACTTCTGGGAACTTCATCTATAAAATATAGTATCTTCATCTATAAAAATCAGTAGAGTGACCCAAATGACAATGAAATTCCCATCTGGCTCTAAATACTCCCCCCAAAATTATTTCTTCTACTTAGGTACTATAGTGATTCATTCCTTTGAGTTATGAACTGCCAATCTTGAATTAAAATGGAAAGGCTTCTTGAGGGGAGAAGGGAGGTAAGGAGGTAGAATAGCAAATTGCCACTAAAATCTTCATATCATCATCTAGGCACCTGGGGAAGAGAATAGGAGGAAGGAAAATAGCAAACAAAATAAGAGGGAGCACAAAAGACAAAGCTCTTCAGCTTAATAACTTTACTTAGGGATGGTCCTGATTGCTAGTAAAGTAGACATAGTACTCCTGCAAACCCAAATCTTGCTTTTCTAAAAAGAAGCCTATTCATGAATTCATCATTTCTGGGTCAAGATGGCATCTTAGAGACAGCAATAGCTCAGACCTCCGAAAACCCTTACTCACCGATCAAAAACACAATGCTTTGAGGGGACTGAAAACTAAATTTAACAACAGGACAGAACTAGGGAAACATCCTCCCGGACCCAACTTAAAAGATACACCCCTCAAAAAAGCCTGAATTCAAGAACACTCAGGTTTAAGGGGAAGAAAGAAGGAAGATCCCAGGATGCGTCCCCCACCTACAGGGCTGAGCCTCCAGCAGGGGCTGGAATCTCTGGGTGCACAAGGGTGCTAATCTGGAGGGAATATCTTACAGGCACACCTATGCCAGACTCAGGGTGTTGAACATAGGTGGCATAGAGATAGCTGGAGGAGACGCACAGAGCATGAAGCTTAGTCACAGCTAAGATGCTACATCTTGCCCCCCTCCCACTCTAGGTTTTGGCCTCAGGTCAGACAGCTTGGCATCTCAACTTCACCCTGATTCAATCTCATTAATAGGGCAGAAAAGAAACCTTCATAGGGTAGGGAAGCTCAATCTCCAACACTCCTCCCCCACAGACTGATCTGAGAGCCCTGCTGACTGAGCTCCAAGGGACAAAGTCAGCAACAAACTACAGGCAACAACTTAGATGATAAGGCAGGAAGACCAGCTTCTTCTCAGCTTCTGCTATCAGCTGAGGAAGATCTGACTAACCTGATCAATCAGTAGAACATAGAAGAAACCCCTTCAGTATAGAACAACTCAAACCCATAGATCCAGCACATAATGAGAGGAGCAAGACTACAGGCAACTACAGGGGGGAAAGAATGGGAAAATATGAATAAACAACAGAAAAAGAAAAAAGAAACTACAAAATACAACTTCTATCCAAGCAATGAACAAAGGAGGATAAATGCAACAGAGGAAGATCAAGGAACATCAAACAAAAACACAGAAACTCCAGTGAATTGGACACAGGCTTTGGAAGAACTAAAATACAATTGAAAAGGCAATTAAGAGAGGCTGAAGAGGGGGCAGCTGGGTAGCTCAGTAGATTGAGAGCCAGGCCTAGAGACAGGAGGTCCTAGCTTCAAATCTGGCCTCAGACACTTCCCAGCTGTGTGACCCTGGGCAAGTCACTTGACCCCCATTGCCTAGCCCTTACCACTCTTCTGCCTTGGAGCCAATGCACAGTATTGACTCCAAGATGGAAGGTAAGGGTTTAAAAAAAAAAAAAAGAGAGAGGCTGAAGACAACTGGGAAAAGAACTTTAAAAAAGTAAGATAAGTCATCTGGAAACAGAGGCACTTGAATTAAAGCAAGAAAATAGTGTCTTGAAAGCCAAAATTAATGAGATTGAAAATGAGGCAAAGAAGATAAAAGGTCAGAAGGAGAAGGATGACCAAAAAGCCAAGGATAAAATTAAGTCTTTAAAAACTAGAAGCAAATGACTTCACAAGGCAGCAGGAAACTATAAAATAAAATCAAAAGAATAAAAAAATTGAAGAAAATATGAAACACCTCATTGACAAAATGAAAGATCAATAAAACAGGTCCAAGAGAGACAACTTAAGAATCATTGGACTACCAGAAGATCATGACAAAAGAAAAGGCCTGGACATCATCCTACAGGAAATTGTCCAAGAAAACTGCCCCAAAATTCTAGAGCAAAAGGGAAAAGTGGACAACAAAAGAATCCACAGATCACCACCTGTACTTCATCCTCAACTGACAATACCCAGGAATGTTATAGCCAAATTCAAGAACTATCAGACCAAGGAAAAAATTTACAAGCTGTTAAGAAGAAGTCATTCAGATGTCATGGAACCATAGTTGGGAAAACATAAGATCTGGCTGCATTTACACTGAAGGACCAAAAGACATGGAATATGATATTCCAGAAAGCAAGGTAACTAGGTCTACAACCAAGAATCAACTACCCAGAAAAACTGACTATATTCTTGCAGGGGAAAGTATGACCATTTAATAACATGGAAAACTTCCAAACAGTCATAAAGGAAAGACCAGACTTGAACAGAAAATTTGAAACACAAAACTCAAGAGAATAACTGAAAGGTAATTAAGAAACGGAAAAAAACAACAACAAAATCTTTTTTTTAAGGGACCCAATAAGTTAAAATGTTTGGTATCTCTACAAGAAAAGAAGATATTGGTAACTCTTAAAAATTGTTATTATCACCTGGGTAGTTAGAAGAATTATACTTAGAGGGAACAGTGACAAGTTATATAGGATGAAATACCAAGACATACACACACACACACACACACACACACACACACACACACATACACACACACACACACACATATGTGTGTGTGTGTGTGTGTATGTAACTAGAGTTTTAAAAAGAGGTTAATACTAAGAGAAATGGGAAAAGAGAAAAACTGGGGTAAATTTATATCATAAAGAAACTCAGGATGGGAGTGGGGGAGAACATCAATACACTGGAAGGGTAAAGAGGTTGGAGACAGGAAATACTTAATTCTTACGTGCATTGAAACTGACTCAAAGAAGGAGGAACAATTAGATCCATTAGGGCAGAGAATTTACTCACACCCTATAGAGAAGTAGAAGGGTAACAAACAGACTGTTGGGGAGGAAAGCAATACAAGGGAGTAAGAGGGTGGGGAGTAGTTTTAAAAGACTGTAAAAAAATAAGAGGGGAATAAGAAGGGGGGTAGAAAGGGAAGTAAAATAAGGGTGGTAATTAGGGCGACTGATTAAAAACAAAACACTGGTGTAAAAGGAAATAGTGAAAGGAGAAAGGGCAGGACTAGAAGTGGAAATCAAAATGTTGGGAAATACACAGCTGGTAATCATAACTCTAAATGTGAATAGAATGAACTCACCCATAAAACTCAAGTGAATAGTAGAGTGGATTAGAAACCAAAATCCTACCATATGTTGTCTACAAGAAACACACACGAGGAAGGGAGACACACATAGGTTAAAGGTAAATGGATGGAGCCAAATCTATTGGGCATCAACTGAGAAAAAGAAGGCAGGAGTCATAATCACGATATCTGACAAAGTCAAAGTAAAACTAGATCTAGTTAAAAGAGATAGGGAAGGTAATTACATTCTGATAAAAGGCAGTATAGACAATGAGGAAATATCAGGACTCAACATGTATGCACCAAATGGCATAGCATCCAAATTTCTAAAGGAGAAACTAATGGAGCTCAAGGATGAAATAGATAGAAAAATCACACTAGTGGGAGACCTGAACCTTCCTCTATCAGAAATAGATAAATCAAACCAAAAAATGAATGAGAAAGAGGTAAGCAACGTGAATAAAATCTTAGAAAATTTAGTTAGTAGATATGTGGAGAAAAACAAATAGGGACAAAAAGGAATACACTTTTTCAGCAGCACATGGAATATTCACAAAGATTGACCATGTATTAGGGCATAAAAGCATTGCAAACAAATGCAAAAGATCAGAAATAATAAATGCAAACTTTTCAGATCACAATGCAATTAAAATAATAATTTGTAAGGGTACATGGAGAGGCAAATTAAAAATTACTTGGAAATTAAATAATACAACTCTCTAAAATCAGTTAGTTAAAGAACAAATCATGGAAACAATAATTTCAATGAAGAAAATGACAATGATGAGATATCCTTTCAAAATCTATGGGATGCAGCCAAAGCAATACTTAGGGGGGAATTTATATCCTGGAGTTCATATATTAACAAGTTAGGGAGGGCAGAGGTCAATGATTTGGGCATGCAAATTAAAAAACTAGAAAATAAACAAATTAAAAATCCTCAGATGAAAACTAAATTAGAGATCCTAAAAATTAGACAAATTAATAAAATCAAAAGTCAAAGAACTATTGATTTAATGAACAAGAGTAGAAACTGGTACTTAAAAAAAAAACAAATAAAATAGACAAAGTACTGGCCAATCTAATTTAAAAAAAGGAAAGAAGAAAACCAAATTAATAGTATCAAAGATTCAAAGATGAAAAGGGAAACTTTACCTCTAATGAAGAGGAAATTAAGGCAATCT
Source organism: Monodelphis domestica (assembly GCF_027887165.1). Taxonomy (NCBI): domain Eukaryota; kingdom Metazoa; phylum Chordata; class Mammalia; order Didelphimorphia; family Didelphidae; genus Monodelphis; species Monodelphis domestica. The sequence goes on from NC_077230.1 coordinate 294,475,683, forward strand.
TTAAAAACTATTATGCCCAATTATATGGCATCTAGGTGATGAATATTTACAAAAATATAAACTTCCTAGATTAACAAAAGAAGAAATAGGATATCTAAATAATCCCATATCAGAAAAAAAAATTGAATAAGCCATCAAAGAACTCCCTAAGAAAAAATCCCCAGGACCAGATAGATTCACAAATGAATTCTATCAAACATTCAAAGAACAACTAATCCCAATATTATATAATTTGACAGAATAACCAAAGAAGGAGTTCTACCAAATTCCTTTTATGACACAAATATGGTGTAAAATTTAAAATAGTGGAAGACTTAATTTGTGGCCGCTAAAAGAGTGGATGAGTAAGTTGTGACCCCAGGAAATATGTTTTCAATACAGTGTTTTGTTTTTAAATCAAATATAAGGTGTTCGCCAGGGAAATATTCCCAATTATTAAAATATACCCAAGTCAGCTCGGTTTTAAAGATATTTTTAATTAATACAAATGAGGAATTAAAGAAAAGGAGAGAAAGAGAGAAAAGGGGGAATAATGAGAAAAGGATAAGCTGGCCCTGGCCAGTCCTGGCCAACCCAGGCCTAAGCCCTGAGAGAAAAGATCAGTCAGTCCTTAATCACTCACCACAAGATCTGTCCAAGCAAGGATTCTAGTAACACCACGCCAGCTCCATCTCAGCTGACTTCACCAGCTCAATCCTCAATCTGAATGTTTCAGAATCTCCCCGAGAGAGTCTCGAGAGAGACCCTTCAAGGCAGCCTTTCCCGGCTGACTGTTTCGAGAGAGACCCAGGAGAGACAGAGTCTCCTTAGAGGGAGTTCCCGCCAGAGTCCTCCTCAAAGGGAGTTCCAGCCAGAGACTGTCCCAAGAGCCTGTTTCTAGAGCTCTCTCCCAACAGCCTCCTTAGAGACTGTCTTTCCAAGAGACTGGTTCTGTCCTTATATAGAGAATTTTCTCCTATGTCACCTCCCCTAAGTTCTTCCATCTACCAATCACAGTAGACTTTTTCAAAGGACAGACAATTCTTAGTTTATACCTAAGAAGACTAATTCTTTTGAGTAATTCACACCTGAGTAGACTAGAATCTCTGAGTAAGTTTTCACCTCTTTGGTCCTTGTAAGTTCACAAGTTGCCTGACCTTTATAGGTACTTAGCACCCCTTTGTATTATATCCAAAAATAGGCATGGCTTAAGAACTTTTTTGTCTTACAATAAGTATGGGTTTAAGTACTTTTCATTGTTCAGCAAAGAGTTTATAACTTTATCTTCCCCTAGGGTAGACTTAAGTAGGTGAAGTAGAGTTCTCACATTTCTGATCTAAGTAGAGTCCTCTGCCCAAATGGGGAATGGTCTTAATCCAATCTTATGAAGTAGGGTCTGGGAAATTTTAAGGTTCACAATCCCCCCTGATGATCATTGGGAGACTAGTCTCCCCATTGATCATTTAACATAATCATCTTGTAGTTCTAAATGCACTTCTAACTACAGATATATACAATATTCAATTTTCTAAGAGGAAATTAGAGTAGTGAGGGAGGACTAGAAAAGAAAGAAAGAAAGCAAAACCAATATTTTGCTAGGCGCATTGACAGAAAGCCAAATTAGGGGCAGTCCCTTTTGGCATAAATGTGTACATTTGCAATAAATGTTCAATCAAAGTTCAGTTCAATCAACCATATCCAAAGTTCATTCTTGATCTTCTTGATGTAGTGTGGGTTTTCTGGCATCTTCTGCAACAATTCATTTTCTGGATTTAGGAGTTAGCAAACTTCTTTTCTTGAAGATCTTTTTTCAAACAAAAATCAAAAATCTTGGATTTTTATAAAAATACAATCTCAAAAAAAAAAGATAAAAAATTCTTGGATTTTAAATTAAAATACAATGCCCCCTGAAGTAAGTGTTAAAAAACATCCAGTTCAGCTCAGGATGCAATGGTGAGTTATGGGAGTGTTTGAGTCAATTATCAAAAGAAGAGAAAAATAATCAAAAACATAAGGAAAAAAATTCAAAATAGGCTCTTGTATAGGTCCAATGTAAAGTAGTTTCTATCCCACAAGTCTGTAGGTCAGAATGCAGTAATATTTCAATTAGCCATTTGTAGCCAAGACTATAGGAAGTTGCCATAATATAAGAAAGAAAAGTAATTAGAATTCTATTTTGATAGGGAAGTGTCATTCCCTCATCTGACTTTTGACATTCTTAGGGATATAGGGAGCCAGCATGATAGTCAAATTTTGTACTTGTATGAGTACTTCACAAAGAGTGTAGATACAAGGAAGTCCTACAACTTAACATATGTCAAGCATTGTAACCTCGAGTCTCACATTAGTATTTCATGTGTGCTCTTTTTGGCACTTTTCAGGTTAATTCTGTGCTCCTTGTTTTTTATCCCTTTTTCTGGAATCTGATATAAACATTAATCACAGTCCTATAATATTTTATCAATAAATGTCAGGTTCCCATAGTTTAAAGTTTTGGGGTGTGCATTGATATTATAGCAAGAATATATATATTAACTTGTATTATTGCGGAAAAATAATATTAATTATGTGTACCTTTAGTACAAGAAATGAGAAAAAAGTCAAATATTCTAATCAAAATAAAAGAAAAGCAATAATAAAAATAAGGAAAAATCAGTAATTCAATGTGTCTTTGAAAAATAGCATCCATTTGTCAATGGATTATTATCTCCAATGCATATGATAGGGTACAGTCAATCAGTCTCAACAGAAGATGCTTTCTTCACATGTGAGCAATGAATCCAAGAGTCCTTTTCTCCAACCTTTGTAGATGTTGGGGTAGTTAACAATATTTGGAATGGTCCTTCCCATGAAGGCTGAGTTGCTCCAGTACACTTGAAATTCTTAATATACACTTTGTCTCCTGGGTTCAGATCATGCAGAGAAAAGTCTAGTGGTCCAGCTTGTACTGCAGCTCCGGATTCATGAAGTTCACGCAGTTTGTGCTGTAACTCCTGTATATAGGAAGCAATAGTAGTATCTCCCCCTAATAGTGAGGTATATGCAGGGGGAAAAGGTTTAGCCTGTATAGGTGGATGTCCAAAAAGCAGTTCAAATGGTGAGATGTGTAGATTTCCTCTAGGCCTGCTTCTAAGATAAAATAGGGCCAGAGGGAGAATTTCAGGCCATTTTAAATGTGTCTCAGTACATAATTTTCCAATCATCATTTTAAGTTCCTATTATTTGGAGTGGAGAAAAAACTGAAAAAAGTTAATATCAACAAAATCAATAGAGTCTAAGAAGAATCACCTTCATTATATTTGGGACATTCCTTGGGCACCCTCCTGAAGGGCACCTCTCTAAGGGTCATTAGCACCTCAGAGTATGTTTTGGACGAGCACCATTTCTTATATATTGTTGTTGGGTATTGTCATTTTCTTCATTTTGAGCATTGTCATTATTTTCCTAATTCCTATTTCTATAATTCTGGTTTCTAAAGTTCTTATTTCTATAGTCATTATAGTTATTTCCATAATCATTATTATAATTTCTAAAATTTCTAAAATTCTGGTTTCTATGACCATTATCATCATTTCTATAGTTATTATTTCTAAAGTTATTATTAAACTGTGTATTCCTTCCAATCATCTTAAGAAAGGTTCTACATTCCATCATTTTGTGACCCTTCTTCTCACAGAAGTGACAAGTTACTGATTTATTTGTGAATTCCCTCAAAGGGGCTATAGCCTCTCCTTTATTTTTCAATTACCTCCTTAACATTTCAATTTCTTTCTTTAAATCTTCCACTGATGTATTGTCTTCCTCGGGTCTTTTTACACGACCTTTATAAACATAGGTTGCTACTCTTCTTAGTTCATCAAGGTCCATAGAGTCCCAATTAGGACAGCTAGTTCTAAAGTAGTCTTTTACCACTGAACAACAATTCTTAACAAATTGCCTACGTATTTGTCTAATGTCTCTTTCTCTGGATAAATTAAGGCTCATATATGTATTTCCTACATCAATAAGTCTGTCCATAAATTGGGAGGGTGTTTCATCAATATCTTGTTTGGTTCTTTCAAATTTTGACCATTTTTCAGGTCTATCAGAGCAAGCTCTCATGGCTATCAATAATACTTCTCTGGCCTGGTTTAGTTTTGTGTGATCTAGTTCAACATTGGGGTTCCAATGTGGATCTTCAGTTGGCCAATAATGTCCTCTTCTACCTCACTTTTGATTAGCCAGAGAGACAATATTATTTTTTCTCTCTCTGTTAATAATGCTTCTAATAAATTCTAAACATCCATCCAAGTGGGGTCAAAAGTTCGGAATATGTTCTCTAACTTTTTATGATTAATATTGGTTTGTCCTCAAATGATGGCATATCTTCCTTCAATTTATTTAAATCCTCAGGGCTAAAAGGTGTATGATGTCTCACAGATACCAAGTTTCCATCTTTATTAAAAGTGGGTACTTCCCTTAAAGGAAATAAGCTATCTGAATTATTTGGTACTCCTGTTTCTAGGCTTCTTGCTCCATTCTCAGTGGGGTAAGTATGAGAAATAGAAGAGTTGGGCACACTGAGGGAGAGGGTTTATTGTTGTTCCATAGTGCCAGAAAGATCAGAGGTAGGGTGTGAATTTAGGTTGGAATGTGAACTTAAAGTGGATTGTGTAGGGTGAGAAGGAGGAGCAAAGGAAGAAGTGTGAAAGGATACAGAGGTATTAGGATTGGAGGAATCAGTAAGGTGTGAAGTGGAGATATTTGGATCAGAAATATGGGTAGGGTGAGAACTTAGAGTGGATTGTATAGGGTCAGAAGCATGGGTGTGGTGTGTACTTAGAGTTGAGGGTGTGAGGTTAGAAGCATGGGTGGGGTGTGAACTTAGAGTTAAGGTTGTAGGATTTTCTGAGGCTGATAGGGCAGGGGGAGGGCTGGGTTGTTGGCTAGGAGGGTTAGTGTTTTTCATAAAAGCTATGAGTTCCCCCAAACTTTCCTCTATAAGTTCAAGCCGAGAATTTTGTTCTGCATTTTGTTGAGTAGTAGAAGAAAAAATTGGTTGTTTTGACTGAGAAATGAGTTCTTCACGGAGATCCAATATTATAATTACAATAGTCAAAAACTCAGGGGAAAGTAGTATGTCAATTAGATTTTGCCATAAGTTCCATGGGATGAGCCCTTTCAGAGAGACAAGGAATTCAGTATTTATAAGATTGGTCATGGAGCTGATGAGCCAGCTGTTAAGTAAGTTGCAGACCAATCCTTATACTAAGAAAAGAACAAAGTATTTACTGAAACATCAGTTGTTAACTAAGTTCTGAACTGTCTGTAACTCCATATTTCTAAAGTAAACACATAGGAAGCAGGACAAGGCCAGAACTTTCCCAGGTTTTTCTAGTCGTAATTTAGGCAGTTGCTAGCCAGGACCTTAGGGCCCTGTTGCTAAGATCTAAAACAGCTTAATTTAAAGAAGAATCAAAAAGGTTTTTTACTCACCTGTTCTTGCAGCTGTAATTTTGAAGCCAAGTTAAAAAAGAAAACAAAACTGACTGATAGAGCAAGTAATAAAGAGAGAGAGAAAGGAAAGAGATTTCACAGAAACTTTTTGAGGGTTTTCTCACCAATTTCATGGTCAGCCATAAACTGTTGTAATTAAAATTGGTGAGGGATAAACTGTAATAGTTAAAATGGTTGGGTGTCCATAAACTGTGTATTCCAATATTTAAAAGAGTTGGGGTTATAAACTGTAGTAGAGTTCTCACATTTCTGATCTAAGTAGAGTCCTCTGCCCAAATGGGGAATGGTCTTAATCCAATCTTATGAAGTAGGGTTTGGGAAATTTTAAGGTTCACAAAGCCAGGCAGGTCAAAAACAGAGAAAGAAAACTATAGACCAATCTCCCTAATGAACTTAGATGCAAAAATCTTAAATAGAATACTAGCATAGAGACTCCAGCAAGTCATCGCAAAGGTTATTCTTTATGTTCAAGTGGGATTTATACCAAGAATGCAAGGATGGTTCAATATTAGGAAAATCATCCACATAATTGACCATATCAGCAAGCAAACCAACTTTTAATTATCTCAATAGATGCAGAAAAAGCCTTTGACAAAACACAAGACTCATTCCTATTGAATACACCAGAAAGATTAGGAGTAGGTGGGTCTTTCCTAAAAATAATCAACAGTATATATCTAAAACCATCAGGAACATCATTTGCAATGGGGATAAACTAGAAGCCTTCCCAATAAGATCAGGAGTGAAACTAGGATGCCCATTATCACCTCTATTATTTAACATTGTACTAGAAACACTAGCAGTAGCAATTAGAGAAGAAAAAGAAATTGAAGGTATTAAAATAGGCAATGAGGAGACCAAGCTATCACTCTTTGCAGATGATATGATCGTCTACTTAAAGAATCCTAGAGAATCAACTAAAAAGCTAGTAGAAATAATCAACAACTTTAGCAAAATTGCAGGATACAAAACAAACCACCATAAGTCATCGGCATTTCTATATATATCCACACATCTCAGTAGCAAGAATTAGAAAGAGAAATTCCATGTAAAACCACCCTAGGCAATATAAACTACTTAGGAATGTATCTGCTGAGAACAAACACAGGAACTATATGAGCACACTACAAACACTTTCCTTACAATTAAGACAAGATCTAAATAATTGGAAAAAACATTAATTGCTCATGGGTAGGATAAGCTAACATGATGAAAATGACAATCCTACCCAAACTACTTTACTTATTTAGTGCCATACCCATCAAACTACCAATAAACTTTTTTACTGAATTAGAAAAAAACATTACAAAGTTCATTTGGAAGAACAAAAGATCAAGGATATCCAGGGAAATCATGAAAAAAAAATGTGAAGGAAAGGGGCCTAGCAGTACCAGATCTCAGACTATACTATAAAGCAGTGGTCATCAAAACAATATGGTACTGGCTAAGAGACAGAAAGGGGGATCAGTGGAATAGACCTAAGCAAGACAGCCTATGATAAATCCAAAGATCCCAGCTCTGGGGATAAGAAATCCAGTATTTGATTTAAAAAAAAAAAAGCATACTGGGAAAATTAGAAAACAGTATGGGAGAGATTGGACTTGGATCAACATCTCACACCCAACACCAAGATAAATTCATAAATTCAGACTGGGTGAATGACTTAAATATAAAGAAGGAAACTATAAGTAAATTAGGTAAACATAGTATAGTTATCAGATCTTCGGGAAAGGAAAGTTTTTAAGACCAAGCAAGTGTTAGAAAAAAATGCAAAATGTAAAATAAATAATTCTGATTACATAAAAAATAAAATGTTTTTATACAAACAAAACCAATACAACCAAATTAAAAGGGAAGCAACAAATTGGGAAAACATCTTCATAACATAAACCTCTGGCAAAGGTCTAATTACTCAAATTTATAAAGAGCTAAATCAATTGTACAAAAAAATCAAGCCATTCGCCAATGGGCGAAGGACATTAATAGGCAATTTTCAGATTAAAAAAAATCAAAACTATTCATAAGCACATGAAAAACTGTTCTAAATCTGATAATTAGAGAGATGCAAATCAAAACAACTCTGAGGTATCATCTCACACCTAGCAGATTGGCTAACATGACAGCAAGGGAAAGTAATGAATGCTGGAGGAGATGTGGCAAAGTCGGGACTTTAAAGCATTGCTGGTGGAGTTGTAAATTGATCCAACCATTCTGGAGGGCAATTTAGAACTATGCCCAAAGAGCACTAAAAGACTGTCTGCCCTTTGATCCACCTATAGCGCTGCTGGATTTGTACCCCAAAGAGATAATAAAGAAAAAGACTTGTACAAGAATATTCATAGCTGCACTCTTTGTGGTGGTAAAAAATTGGAAAATGAGGGGATGCCCTTCAATTGGGGAGTGGCTGAACCAATTGTGGTATCTGTTGGTGATGAAATTACTATTGTGCTCAAAGGAATAATGAACTGGAGGAATTCCATGGGAACTGGAATGACCTCCAGGAATTGATGCAGAGTGAGAGGAGCAGAACCAGAGAACATTATATACAGAGACTGATACACTTTGGTACAATTGACTGTAATGGACTTCTCCTTTAGTGGCAATGCAGTGATCCTGAACAACCCAGAGGGATCTATGAGAGACAACAAGATCCACATTCAGAAGAAAAAGTGAGGGAGTAGAAACACTGAAGAAAGATAACTGCTTGATTACATGGGTGGAGAGGGATATGATTGGATATAGATCATAAATGATCACCCTAGTGCAAATGTCAACAAGATGGAAATAGGTTTGGATCAAGGACACATGTAAAACCTAGTGGAACTGTATGTGGGCTATGGGAAGGGGTGATGGGAGGGGAGGCCAAGAATATGATTCTTGTAACCAAGGGAAAATGTTCTAAATTAACTAATTAAATAAAATTTTAAAAAAAGAATTCATCATCTCTGATTAGAAGTGATGAATTGGTTTTCACAGAGTTTATCCTGCCCTTTGGTTTCTCATCCCCATAGATGGAGCCTGTTAGAGTCCAACATCTGGCACCCTTGTTTTATGAATATAGAAGATGGACTTCGTACATGTGTCTCCCAGCCTTACTTTACAGTCTCTCTCTGGACTGAATTTCCAACAGCTGTACACTGCTTTCAATCTAAAGGCATAAAGCAATGAGAAATGTGGTGGTTCAGAAGTAAAATGAGCAATTAAAGGAATCATTTCAGCCAGTTTGGCTTTGAATATTCTCCTTCCTTCTCCTCCCAGATGGCTCATTTAAATGGCTCAACTCAAATCTACAGGAAAAATGCAAATATAAACAGATGTCCCCCACTGACTTCAAGGAAGAATTCGGCACAATTTCAGGATAACACTTTTTGTCTCCTTCTTCTATGGGGGAGGTCTCCACCAATCAACTAAGAAAACATTTATTGAGTATCTACAAGTAGATATGCAAGTAAAAAAGACAAAGAGTTGAGAATCTCACTTGTAGCAACTGGGCACATTTTATAGTGCCTGCATAGAATGTGCAATGTTTGTCTTTCTCCCACAACAAAGTGACTATTATCTATGATCAAAGTGCCAGTAGATCTCCCATCCCCCACTCCACTCCAAGAGATAATAAATCAACCTCTCTACTCTCCAGATTATCAGGGAGAATAAAGTATCCCTTTAAAGAATAAGAAGAGGAAACAAAGATCTGAAGATGCAGGCTATTAGGAGGCTTGATGGTGAAAGAAGGTGCCACAGAAAAGGAAGAGAAGAAGGGCAACTGAGCCTTGGAACTAAGTGTTATATGAGACATTTTTTTCCCCTGAACAGGAGAGATCTCCGAATTTTTCCAGAAATAGCTACTCCCCCTTTAAGTCCAAAATAGGGGTCCAGGTCCTCCTGTGGGAGAAACAGTCTCAAGGGGTGGTTGATCAACCAGTCAGAGAGTGGCAAGACTTCCACCCTTACCCTTAGCCAATTTTAGGGCACCTCTCCAACACAGCCCCACCTGCCCTCCACTCATAATAAGCCAATACTCTTTCATCCTACTTCTTCAAAGCTCAAAATCTTCTCCCTTCTGAACCTAGCTTATTAGCCCTTCCAGGGCATTTATAACCTGACCCCCAAACCAGCAGCTACACATAAATATCATACCTCTATCCTGACCCTTTGCAAACACACCAGGGGAAAAGTTTTAATATTGAGGACAAGCAAAAAACCTTGGAAATTGCTACATTAAGGAATGATATGACTCTACAGGTCAGGGATTTTCAATAAGGGTGAGAAGAGAAAAATGAAAGATGGCAGTTGGTAATTCTTTGCTGAGGTGTATTGAAAAACCTGACAACAGTAGAGAAGTGTTCTATCTTTCTGGGACATGGATACAGAATGGGTCAGAGGACCTTGCAAGATCAATTGCATGACTACTGCTCCCTTCTGGGCAGTGTAAGAACAAATAATAATAGAATAGAGAAGCTAGAAAGCTTTGCTAAGGATTATGAAATGGTGGGCAAGAATTTGATAGCTCATAGGGCATGAGTAGTATCTTCGTCACTGTTGATCAAAGACAAATCCTCCAGAAGAGAAAGGCATATTTGGAAAATGAATAGCTGGTTAAGATAGTATTGGAGAATGGGATTTAATATCTAATTCAGGTCTTAAAATATAGGCTCGTTAGGTTCCTAGCTAGAGAAAGTATGCCTAACAGGGACGAGTAAGAATATATTTTCCCTGGAATCTTAAAAATATAGTCAAAATGGTTTAAAAATGAATAGGAAGGTGGAAGGAGATATGGTCTATATTCAAAGAGATAGTTGTACTAAAAAGAATGGTTACTAGGTAGAAAGCAGTGAAATAGCAGTAGAGAGGCACAGAAATTCATGGTAGACAAAATCCAAGAAATGAGTCGGCAATCAGTTTATTGAGTCAGGTATTAGTATAAAAAAATACAGTGTTCTAAAAATATTTTTTATAATTCCAAATGCCAGCTTTATTATGGAAGTATAAACCTTAAAATTTCTTAGACTTATGAATGTTGGAAATTTCCCCATTGGGAAATTTCATACTTGGAAAAAACTTTCCTACTGATAGTAAGAACTCTATTAGAATGTGAACCCCCTTGGCATGGGAGGATCCTTCTCCTCCCTACCTAAGACTACTTTAGGACAGAAACCTTTTGCTAAACAATGGAAAGGGCTTTGACCTATGCTTAAGCATAGAACAGGAAGTTCTTTGAGTCATGATTGATTTTAGAATTGATACAATAGAGATACTTGGAATGACAGAACCAGGTCTTGAAACTACACTCTCCACCCTACTCAGAGTAAAAGGATTTAGGAAGGGCTGCAGCAAGGATCAAGATTTAATTATTTGAGAATATGACCTTCAACAGACATGTGCAAAGGGGCAGACCTCTGGGTGGTCCTGGGTTAAGGTAGAGCCACCATTGGCACAGGGAAGACATGAACAGTGATTGGTAGATGTGAGAACTGAGGGGAGGGAACTTAGATGGTTTCCTTAAAGATAGCAGGGTCTGAGGACTGGGAGGTTTGAGAGGTTTTGCTCTGAGAGGTTGTGCTCTGAGAAGGCTTGCTCTGAAGGAGGCTGGAGGTGGAGGCCCCTGAGACTGTTTCTCCATTTTGGTCACGTGAGTGATAGGGACTGATCTCTTTTCTTTGCCTCAGCTATCTAAGGGCTTGGGCCTTTTGGCCCAGCCTAAACAGAGGGGGTATTTAAGCCCTATTCCCTTCTCTCCCCTTTCTCTCTCTCTCTCTCTCTCTCTCTCTCTCTCTCTCTCTCTCTCTCTCTCTCTCTCTCTCTCTAATACCTTTCTTCCTCCTGTTTGTAATTAAAAACTTCATAAAAGGTTGACTGCTGACTTGAGTTTTCATTTAGGAATTACATAGCTGAATTCCTTGGTGACCTTAAATTAATATATATCAGTCTTTTAAAGTGATTTCCTTGTCACAAAGGCAGGTCAAATGCCTTTAAGAAGCATGACATAATTTTCTATTTGCTTAAATATGGCATACAATGTGCTGTTTCCTCTCTTCTAATTGTGAGTAGAAGGGTTATAGAGTAGAATTTTTAAAAAATTATGTGGTTGATATTGGTGCTCTCTTCCAAACCCCACTCTAATCCACCAGATTAAGGAAATCCCTAATCTAGGACCATTTGGATATTCAGGCCCCTTCTCAACTTCCAAATGGCCCTGAAGCTTCATCCTAAAGTCTTCTGAGATTACCATTTGCCCTTTCACTATGTTCTTTAGATACTTGGGTGATGTCACTAGCTCTTTGTACATGGGGATTGTTTTTGCTTTTTCTTTAATACTTAGCACTTGTCACAGTGCCTGGCATATGGGGAGTACTTAAATGTTTGTTGATTGATTGATTACAAGGGAGGTTTCAATGACCACGGAAGGATGTAAGAAAATAATTATGGTATAAAACCAAAAGAAATCAATAGAATTTAAAAATAAAAGATAATGATAGTGGACAAGATGATTTCTAATGTTTCTTCCAATTCCCAATCCATTCTTCCCAATGAATGTCTCTGGTTAGTTTATTCTTTTGGTCCCTTCTAAATACAAGTCTGAAAAAAAGAGATACTAATAATAGGGAGTTATGGAGTCCACAACACTTTCTAAATGGTTGTATGGTTTAAATGAATGGAAAGGAGTAAGAAATTTGTTATTAACTTTTTTTAAACAAGTGTGTCAGGAACCTTTAGTGAAAGAAGTCAGCCTCAGAGGTTTCTTTGGCCATCTTTTCATGTTTCTTTTGATCTTTGTGTTTGGATATCAAACTTTCCACTTAGTCCTGGTCTTTTCTTTACAAATACTTGGAAATCTTCTTTTTTGTTGAATGTCCATACTTTCCCCTGGAAGTATATAGTCAGTTTTGATGGATAGGTGATTCTTGGTTGAAGACCCAATTCTCTTGCCTTTCTGAATATCATGTTCCAGGCCTTGCAGTCCTTTAGTGTGGAAGCTGCAAGGTCTTGTGTGATCCTGATTGGTGCTCCTTGGTATCTGAATTGTGTCTTTTTGACTTGTTGTAGAATTTTCTCCTTAGCTTGAAAGTTCTGGTTTGACAATTACATTCCTAGAAGTTGTCTTTTGAGGATTTAGTGTAGAGGGTGTTTGATGAACTCTTTCAATGTCTATTTTGCCCCCTTGTTCAAGAACATTAGGGCAGTTTTCTTGGATGATTTCTTGTAGTATGATGTCAAGATTTCTGTTTATTTCTGGCCTTTCAGATTGACCAATGATTCTCAAATTATCTCGTCATGATCTGTTTTCTTGATTTGTCATCTTGTCAGTGAGATATTTTATGTTTTCTTCTATTTTGTCAGTCTTTTGACTTTGCTTTATTAATTCTTGCTGCTTTGCAAGATCATTGGTTTCCAGTTGCCCAAATTTGGTCCTTAAGGCCTGGTTTTCTGTTTTAATCTTCTGGTTTTCTGCTTTAATCTTTTGCATTTCCCTTTCAGTTTGGTCTATCCTGCTTTTTGTGGCTTCCAGCTGTTTCTCCAATTGGGAGTTCTTGTCCCTCAAACTGTTATTTTCTCTTTGAACTATTTCCCACTTTTCTTGCCAGAAGGCTTCCATCTTTTGGATACGCTTCAATTTAAATTCTTTAAGAGCTTGGGGACAATTTCCATTTCTTGAAGGTTTTGGCTTTGTTTGAATTTCCTCCTGTATTTCCTCTGTAGCCTGAGTTTTTCCTCTGTAAAAATTTTTGAGGATTAATGCCTTTTTTTTTTTTGGTGGTGGATGGAGGTTGCAGTTCCTGGGCATAATTTGCCATCATTATGGAGGTTTTTCCTTCCCTTTTTAGTCAGAGATCTGAGTGAGATGGCCAGGCTCTCTGTGTATGGAGTCAAGGAGCAAGGATTTTGCCTGAGGTAAGCTCTCAAATCTCCACAGCTTCTGCTTTTTGCTGCCCTTCTCTGTGCCTCCTTGCTGAAAGCTCCCACGGTCTGTGCTGCCCAGCCCACTGGGGTTTCAGGTGTAGCTGCTCTCAGGGGTAGGTCCTCAGTGGTTTTAATCAGCTCCCAAGGACCTAGAGGTGCCCCCTTGCTCACTCCAGAGGTGTCCCTCACTCACTCGCTGATTCTGGAGTGTGTTGGCTCTGACTCTGACTCCATAGGTGGAGGAGGGTAGATCAGCTCATGTTTGGGTACGAGCTTTTTCACCCCCTTATATTGTGGAAATACCCAAATCCCACATACCTTCAATGCTGTGCCCTACTGTAGAGTCCCTTTGTTCTCATGAATTTGGGTTTTTTTGGTCTTTTAAGGTGGTCTATATTGGTGGGTGCTGAGGAGAGGAAGTGTCCCGCATCTAGACTGCTGCCATGCTTACCCAGAAGTCACCTGACCTAAAAATCTTAATGCAGTTTTATGCTTTAATAATTTCAGAGGCATAAATGCAACCAACTTTTAAGAATCATTTGGGTTTTTTTAAAGATATTTATTTTACCAATTACATGTAGTAACAATTTTTCTACATAACTTTTCTGCAATTATATGATCCATTGTCACCCTACAGTAAGGATAAGTGACAAGGGATAGAGAAAAATGTGCAGATTATCTTTAAGAGGAAAGGAGAAGTTAGACACAAAACCCAAGAGAAGAGATCAACCTATCAGAAACAACTTGGTTAAGGTTAACCCAAGGGTTTTGTCACCTGGAACTTTGGGTTTACCTAGGAAGTCAACCCCAGGATTTGCATAAGGATTTAATACATCCTTAGCCTTTTAAAGATAATCTGTAGTATATAGATAGTCAGATAGCTTTTTGGGGTCTAGGTAAGATCAAGGAGTGAATAAGAAGGACGTGAGAAGACCAGATGAGCAAACCCCTCAAGGAGGAGCATAGATTGGTGGAAGGAGGTATAGTTGTGTAGATTTAGGACTTTATTTATAATTTCCCTAACCTCAATAAAGTTGTTATTTTTTTGTTTGTTTTTGTTTTTTTAACTATTACAAGGGTTGTGCTTCACTGGCCCTGGGAGGTTCCTATTTGTGGTTTTTTTTCCATTTCCAATTCCTCTAGGTCCTTTCCATTAAACTATCTCTTTTTGGACATAGTTTTCTCTTTCACTACCTTACTTTCCTCCCCCTTCCCAGAGATGGTAAGCAATTTGGTCTGGATTATACATTCATTATCATGCAAAACATATTTCTATATCACTCATTTTTGTAAGAGAAAACACATAAAACCAAAACTCCTCAGATAAACTATGAAATGAAAAATCATATGCTTTGATCTGCATCTGATTCCAATAGTAAGAAGGATCGTCTGAAAGCGTAATTATTTTAATTTCCTTTGCTCTTATTTAGTTTTGTGAATTTTGAAGAAAAGATTTTCACTTAAATCTCATCAAGATAGGATACCTTGTCATTACGCATTGAATTTATGTTTCTATATGATACTTTCTTAGACCAATTGATGGAAAGAAGTGGTTCTCTTCCTTGGCTACCTCAGATACCAGATATAGCTACATTAGACTTTCTCCTGGGTAGTCAGGTTAAATCTGTCATGTACTCGTCAAAACTTTATTCTTTGGATGATATTAAGGCTAAGATTATAAATACAGTGCTTTCAATCACTGAGCAGCAGTTGAGGAAATATCACTAGAAAGATCAAAATTGATTAGAAAGATATTGTGGATATATTGAATTTCAATAGGAACAAATCAATTTTTAATTAATCCTTCAAAATTTTTTGGAAGTTTGTCAGATTTACATTTCTAAAGTTATTAAAGATTAAAAGTATCCCAAAGAGCAGCTTGGTGGCTAAGTAGATAAAACACCAGGACTAAAGTCAGGAGGATCTGGGTTCAAATGTGGCCTCAAATATTTCTTAGCTGTGTGACCCTGGGCAAGTCACTTAACCCTGTTTGCCTAGCGCTTGCTCTTCTGCCTTAGAGTTGTTACTAGAACAGAAAGTAAGGATTTTTTTTTTAAGAAGTATCCCAAGCCTTTTTAAGACACTTGTTATATAAAGCACAGAAACATATAAGGTGTATTGGAGAGCCTGCTGAAAGGCAGGTAGTTGGCACCATAGTGCACATAGAGCTAGGCCTGGAGTCAGAAAGTTCTGAATTCAAATTCTGCCTCAGACATTAGCTGTATGCTCCTAGCCAAGTCAATTAACCTCTGCCTCAGTTTCCCTATCTCTGAAGCAGGAATAAGAGCACCCACTTCCCAGGGTTGTTGTAAGAATCAAATAAGATAATAATTATAAAGAACTTAGCACAATGCCTGATAATAGTGGGTACTATGTAAATGTTAGCCATAGTTATTAGCTTTGAGCTCCTGGATCTCAGTGAGGTTGGTAAGATGATGGATATAGCTCACATGTAGTTCCAGACTTCAAAATGGATAGGATACAAGCAGGGGAAAAAGAGAGAACATGATATATTAAGAAGATACTCTCATGAGAGGGACTCTTGAATTGCATGGGGAAAGTATATTGGCACTGTCTCTGAGAATGGCAGAGCAATTAATACTAATAACTAGAATACCTACTAGAATTTATATAGCATTTAAAGATTAACAAAGAACTTTGTATTGTTATTTCATTTGGTCCTCACAACAACGCTGGGAGGTAGGTAGGTACTATTATTATCACCACTTTGCAAATGAGGACACTGAGGCAAATATAGATAAAGTGACTTGCCTAGGGTCACACAGTTAGTAAGCATATATGAGGTGTCCCGACTTCAAGTCCAGAACTTTCTCCACTAGACCACCTAATAGTCTCTTAATCATTCAATGTATTGTTTTGATGATAATTACATCCTTCAAATGAAATAACATTTGTAAAGCAGGGAGCACAGTGGCTCTTATGTAATTGGTGCCTAATTAATACGTATTCCTTCCCTCTCTCCCATCAAAAGATGGAGGAAACAGTTTTCTGAACGGAAACAAGAAGGAGCCACTGGTTGCTGGATAGAAAGAATGGAAACATTAAAAGGGAAGAAATCATCCCATCTTACTGATTGCCAAAGAAAAATAGACAAAATCCAGAGGTACTCTGGCATAAGCCCTAGTTGGGGGAGAGCAGATCTGAGAGCTTGGAGAAAAGATAAGTAACTTTTAGAGTTGAGACAATGATAACTAATGACAGAAAATGGACTATTGTCTAACTTGAATTTTGTCTAGTATCCATTTTAATCTTTCTAGTCCAAAGGGATATGCTGGTAAATGTTTAACAACTGATTCTCCAGGGGAAAAAATGTTCTCTGGATACATTCTTAAATTTAATCTGTATTATTAGCATTTTCTCCATCACTTTCTTATGCCTATACAACCAACAGAACAATTACATCAAGACTGCACAGCATTTGTGATTTCCAAGGTAGAAATGAAAATTTTGACAATAAGCTCTCAGGAGCTGGTCCACACTGGCTCCAGCACATTCTGAATTAACAAGGCATTGATATCCAGACAGTGCTGTCAAGTGGAAAGAGCACTGGATTTGGCGTAAAAGAGCCTGGCTTTGAGTCCTGCTTATAATACTAATTATATGTGTAATCTGGGGCGAGTCATTTTATAAGTCTTTGTGCCTCCATTTCTCAAATTGTAAAACTGTACAATCAATTGTAAAACTGTAAAATAAGCAGTTCAGTTCTCTGCCTCTTCTAAATCCTTTCATCTCTTCCTCTGTCTCTATCTGTCTCTCTCCATATCCCTCTGTGCTTCTGTGTCTTCCTCAGTCTGTGTCTATCTGTGTGTGTCCCTCTCTCTCTCATCTTTTTTTTTTTTAAGACAAATTAATGAGCAATACTTTTGTGTAAACAAAACAGATTAAATCCCCACTCAGGAACCCTCCATCTCCTTGATGGATTCCTGAGAACTTCTTCGCTTGACTCTGATTATAATCCCCATTTGGCAGCCTTTCTTATATGCATAATCTTTTGAGCAGAGAACCAGGCAGGTTTCTCATCAGTAACAATCCCTTTTACTGTCGGGTATGTAATCACTGAGTACACACAGAGAAGGCTGAGCTGTGCACTCAGTGAAGTCGAGTTCTTCCACACCTGGAATCATTGCACAGACTTTCATAGCTACCATTGTGTTGACCCTTCCCTGGACTCATTATATATTAATTATTAGGTCTCCTGCCACAAAAAGCATGATTGTAAATCTATTCCCAAGGATAGAAAAGCATAAACAAATCAGAATTAAAGTTGTCAGAAAGAACAATTGCTACAGCTGTTATTGGGGTTCTGTTTACACTTCTGTTGTCAATGTCCAGACTTTGCCAAGGACCTAATGACTAACTAGAGTAGAGATCAAACATCTTTGCTTGATGGAGAGCTACCCATGACTTTTCTACTGGTGTATGCTTACCATTTGTGTGATGGAGGAAGTGAGCATACTGATGATACAGCACACCAGCCATCTGACTGAACCAGCCTCCTCACCTCACTGGGACTTGTAGATCAAGACTGGAGATCAGATGAAAAACAAATCACAACCTTTTAGGGTCCACGTAGTAGTAGAATCATTAGTACTCATGAGAAGTGAAAATGGGTTTGATTTTTTGTAACCATTTCTAAATGTTGGCAAAGTGAAGAAAGAGCTTAAGAGAAATGTCGACCTATTGGAGAAAAAGCCAGGATGACTTAGGTTCAAGTACCATTTCTGACACATAGGTAGACAAGTAGCTCACTGATGAACTTGCTGGACCTAAATTCAAGAAAATCTGGGTTCCCAGTTGTGTGACTTTGGGCAAATCACAACTTCTGTTTGTCTCAGTTTCCTCAACTGTACAATTGGAATAAGAATACCACTTATCTTTCAGGGTTGTTGTGAGACTCAAATAAGATAATATTAATATTTGTAACATACTTTGCACATAGCTGGCACATAGTAGGAGCTATATATTAGCTATCATATATATACTGTATGGATGGATATATATATAGTATACATATATATATATATATTTATGTATATATATAGCTTTTCTCCAAACTCTCAGATCTGCTCTCCCCCAAACTAGGGCTTATGCCAGACTACCTCTGGATTTTGTCTATTTTTCTTTGGTATATATATACTGGAGTCCATCCATCCATTTGTGAAGAAGACACTTGGATCATATGAAAGAACATCTGAAGGTTATTTAGTTGGAAGGTAGTATATCTAGACTAATTTTGAACATGAGAAATCAGAAGTACAGAGAAATTTGTTTCAATCCGTCAATAAGCATCTGCTAAGTACCTACCATATTCCAGGCTCTATGCTAAATGCTATCATTCAAAGATAAAAATGAAACAGTTGCAACCCTTAAGAAGCTTGTTTTCTAGTCTATAAACAGAAATTAGTGCTTCCTAAAAGTGAAGAGAGAATGTTTCAGGCACGTTCCTAAATGGGGGCAAATACAAAGAGCCCCCAAATTCTTAGTGCAGTTCCAAGCTTTAATAACTTAAAATGAGTAGAACTGAAAATGATTTATGGGATATGCTCTATATAAGATCATTCAAAAATCATTAATGTTGTTGGATCTGCTTTAAGATAAACAGGATTTTACAAAAATACCATAGGGAGTAGGTTCCAGTGTTACTGTCTTTGTTTTCCTAATTCATTAAAGACAGATTTTCAAACCCTAAATTCTTCATAGTGGCTTCCTAATGGTCAGCCATTCAATAGTCATTTATTAAATGTCTCCTTTGTACCAGGCACTCTACTAAGAGCCAAGTACAAAAAGAAAAGTAAAAGACAGATCCTCTTCTCAAGGAACTCATAATCAAAGGAGGGAAGGAACATGTAAATAACTATGTACCAACAAGCTATGTACAGAATAAATAACAAAAATTAAGTAATTAAAAATTAAATTTAAAAAATTAAATTAATTTAATTTTAAAAAAATTTAAATGCACTATAATCAAGAGGGATTATGAAAAGCTTCCTATAGAAGGTGGGGTTTTGGTTTTTTTTACATTATAATTTTATGTAAACATATATTCCAATACCTAATAGCTCCCTTACAAACTATTCTGGTATTTCATTTGGGTTTTCAATGACCCATGATGCCTTTCAGAATTTGGAAAAGCACTTTTGCAAATTGTTATATGTACCTGTACATAGATATATCATTTAATTTCCATATATAGACTCTAAATTAGTGATGAAGACAGAATTATATAACCATAATATACACCTGAAAAGCTAAGAGCATCCAAGCTGACACAGCAAATAGAGTTCCAGGCCTAGATTCAGGAAGACTCATCTTCATGAGTTCAAATTTGGCTTCAGACACTTACTAGCCATGTGACCCTGGGCTTAACCCTGTTTACCTCAGTTTCTTCATGTGTAAAATAATCTGGAGAAGGAAATGGCAAAGGACTTCAGTATCTTTGCCAAGAAAATCCCAAATATGGTCACAAAGAATCAGATATGACTGAAATAATGGAACAAGAAAAACATATGTTAAGTGGTAATAAAATAAGTTATTTTGCTAGAATCTAAAATAATGATTTTAAAAATTGGTTTGGTTTTAAGGGAATTATTTGGAGTGTTATTGCAATTCACTGTTACTTTGAATGTACAGATTCACCATAACTCTGAAAAATCTGGGAATATTACACTTTGCCTTTACTTTCCTATAGTTTCCTCAACTACCAAATGAGCAATTTGGACCCTACAATCTCCAAGATCTGTTTTAGACCTAGCATCTCTAACTTAAGATTGACTTCATGTATGTCTTTTTAAGGAAAATATTTCACACTTTAAAAATTTTAACTTATTGGCACCAAAAAATAATTCCTTGAAGAGAAGACTGTCTAACTTTGTCCTTCTTGTAACAGCTGTATAACTGAACAAGTCAGCAAATTAACTGTCCTGCCCACACACACGTTAAGGCTCTAACCCCCAAGTGGCTATCTTTTTTACAAGCTTCCATTCCTGGCTTGTTGGATATAGTAGGTCAATCACGCATAGCCCAAAGTCCATACCACAACCAAAATAGAACAGGATGATGTAGAAAAAGCAACTGACAATCTCACAAACAACATTGAGTACAGCTGTGTAAGTGGTTGCCATGGGTTAAGGGATATCAAACAGATATAATTTTCAGGGAAGCCAGAGTACTGGAAAAACGAGATGACATGTAAAGTTGTTAATGTTATCAGCTGTATCCATCTGTTTACATAAGACCACTGCCAAAGTAACTATCTATATGCTATTATTTTAAGCCTTATGACACAGCTTTCTTGAAGAGATAGGGCAAAAATATGAGAGAATCCAATATGGCACCACATGAAGAGCTATTGCCTATGACTGGAAAAAAAAAACACTTAAGAGATCTCCAGTAATATTGAGGTCTATTAGGAAATAAAACCATATGAATATAATAAGATTCATTGATTTAGTAACCAATATATCCTAGCAAAAGACTGCTAGTGATTGTGTGTTGTGGGTTGTTTTCAGTTTTGTTTTGTTAGGTAGCTAGAGGCTCTCAGACATGGACTGCCTATAAAAAGAAAGTGCCATCATTAATGGCAATAATAATAATAATTAATATTAATAGCTCTATGTTGCCAAGTAGACACATAGTTCTTACAGCATTTCTAAACATGAAAGAACAAAGTAGGAATACACTGGCATTGGGGCCAAGCCCATCTAACCAAATATTTCGAATGTTCTTCCTAGGTGTCTTCTCTATTGCTGTGATGGGCTCAGTTTAGCCCCACAGAAATGATCTTAGTTCCTAGAGGTCAAAGATTTATGGTTCCTAGATTTTCAAATAGAATCAAGGAAGGGTGTTTGAGATATTGAAAATAATTACTTTCTGACCACTAATCTTGGTCATTATTCCAAAGATAGATAGATAGATAGATAGATAGATAGATAGATAGATAGATAGATAGATATAAATATAGATGTATTCTGGGGAAAGTGAAGAAAATGAACACTTGGGAAAAACAGTAGTCAGAATGGAAATAATAGCAAACATGCAAGAAGCTCATATTCACTCTACCTCAATGTGTTTATTGTCCAGATACTCAAAGTTAAGCATGAAAGAGAACATGAAAGTATATTTTAGGGGAAAACCCCATGTTGTCCCCTCAGGGGAAAAATAAGATGACTTAATCATTCTTTCCCCTGTGTTATTTCTATAATTTTGAAAAGAAAGGCCTAGAGAAATTTCATGAAGTCAATGCTACTGATTAGCAGGTTAAAACATTACCCTGTCATTTGGAGAGAGAACTGAAGTTAGTAATACTTGGATAAAACAAAAAGCTGAACAAATGCATATATTTGAGAGCCTAATGCTACTCAGTCAATAATTACTGTTGGATCGTAGCCAGCCATGAAGGACTCAGACAGATCTGTTGGCGTCATGTTGTTTAACTTGACTAGAGAAAGCCAGGAGGAGTATATTATGGTGAAAATTTTAGTAAAACTACATTTACTAACTCACAGGGTTGTTGTGGGGAAGAAAATTTGTAAGTCACAGAATGCTTTGTAAATGTAAACTTAGATATTATTGTGGTGATCAATATTATTATTATTATTGCTGCTATTTCTTCAATAATTCACAAGATCTGAAATCTCATCATTATAAATAATAATCAACTTTATTTAATGGACAGCCCTACTCTCCTATACCTTGTTACATAGTATTACTATTATTACTATTGCATTCAGATTTATATTTTATAATTATAATACCTACCCAACGGCCAAAAAGAGCTGAGGATACACTCACCTGCTAAGAGGACCCAACTCTGGATTCATGCAGACCAAGTTCAGTGTCAGAAGAGCCTAGCCTCTATAGAAAGGAGTCAGTTTTTTGTTTTTGCCTTTTTTCTTAGTGTTTCTAGATTTTTTACAACCTCCTCCTGTACTGGCCCTCAGAGCCTTAGGGAAATCTCAAAAAGCTTAAGTATGTCTCAAGTATAGAGACTCAATAGAAGAGATTATAAAGTTCCCTACTGAAAAAAGGTGTTGTGTCCAAAAAAAAATGTTCAAAACATACTCATAATCACACATTGACAAAGAATTAAAAAATAAAAGTGACCCAAAATTCTTCTTATACTTCCTTAGCAGGTAAATATTTAAAATTTAAAATATGGGATACATGAGAGATTGTTAAATAGATACTTTGCCTTCCTCTCAGTTCTGTATTGTCTAAACTCCCTCAAGGTCCACATCTTTTGCAAGCCAGGGCAAAGCTTGGAATCATCCTCCTTTGGGTAGTCATCTTCTCCAAGGAGGGTGTAATTGCAGAAAACTCATGTTGATGCCAGTCAGCTCCAACAGAGGAATTCAGGAATTCCCAAACTCCCGAGTTCCCAAAGAAGCCACCAAGACTGGAAACATCCATCCTAGGATCAATGTTTAGTCACCTATGCTTGGGAGAAAAACACAAAGCATTAGGAGCAACCAATCTCAATGTCACATAAATGAACACATGGACAAGCAAGTTCCAAAGCTAAAGGTTCACACTCTCCTTCCCACAAAGGAATTCCAAGGAAGTGCTATGTATGTTCCCAAGCTACATATTTAGGAAAGTGTGAGAAAAGAATGAAAGAGGAAATTGTCTCTCCCTTTAAAACTTCCTAAAAATGTGTTTTGCATGATTTTATATGTTTAATTGCTATTACAGTGCTTGCCTTGTCAAAGGATAGGGGAGGAGCAGAAAGGAGGGAAAGAATTTGGAACTCAAAAAAATGTTAATGAATTTTAAAAAAACATTCAAGTAAATGGGAAATATCTAATGAAACTAAAACCTATTTTAAAAAATAAAGTTTCCTGAGTGTTTTACCCTCTCTGACACAGCCCCTTAGCAAAGGGCAAAGGCGACACGGCGCACAGGGATCATCCAGAAGCCTCAGACTGTACAAGAGGCCAAAGCACATGTTTCACCAAGCACAGTCAGGCCACAGTCTCAGCACTGCACATACGCCATGTAATGATCTCTTCCTCCCACAGAGGACCCTCTCCAAACATGCTCCATGGAATGGGCTCCAATTCAACACCCTCCCTCCTTGCTATCTAATTAAAAAAATTAATGTAGGCTTCATTTTACTTCAGACATCAAGGGAAATTGTTCATATACATATTTCCTAGACACATAAATGTTGCAATTTTAATTCCTCTTGTTCTTATGCATTAAGTAGACCCTTTTCTCCAGGTAACTATAGAGTTATAATCCTAATGCCCCAGTTTACAAGAGGTAAGGTTTCCATAAATGTTGCAAGGGAAGTCTTCTGTGGTCTGGAGAACATCTTTCCATCTCTTCTGCCTACGTAGGATCACTACCATTGTGAGAACTCCATCTCTGCTGGTTTTTTTTTCCTTTACACGTCTCTAGAAGACCCAATTGCTTCCTGGGAAGCTAGATGCAACATAATATAGAATGAATGTCTATGACAAGACCATGGAAAAGTCAGTAAAGATCCCTTGGAAGATTATTTAGTGCTCCTGACCAATTCCAGGGAAAGGAAGCAATCCAGACTTCTCATTACAAAATCTACCACAGGTTCATTCTATGAAGACTGGTAAATCACAGTCCTAGCTGTCTACATTCATCAGTCAATCAATAAACATTAAGGGCTTACAGTGTGCCAGGCTCTGTGTTAAGAGCTGGGGTCATTTGGAAATGGATGAACTAATAGCAAACTGTTTTTAAAAAATGAACTTCTTTATAACAAAGAAGCTGTAACCTTTAAAATTACATTTTTAGAGCATAATAAAATTCAAATATAATCTGAAGCTCTGTTGTCTTAACATTTATGAAGAAATAAAATAAGATTCAAGAAAGAACTTGATTCAGTTAAATGTCCCCAGTTCTCCTTCCTGGAATTGGTTTTTTGGTTGTTTTTTTGGTTGTTTGTTGTTTTTTGGTTGCAAAATAAAAATATTCCTTGCTCTAAGATCCTTTTTTTTTGTCCTTGAGTCTCTGATTGAAATCCTGAGTAACAGGAGCTTGGTGCTCTCCTGGGTATATTCATTAGCCTAGAGCATGCAGACATTCTTTTTCCTGTTTTTCAGAAGAGCAATTGTATACATGGTAACCATCCTGGCATCAGGACAAGTCCTGGAATGCAAACATTCAGGATAGCTCATTTCCAGGCATCTGCTGCTGTCACTGACAATCCCCCTTTGGCCTTCCAAATTTCTCCCTCACCCAGTCCTTCAGTTGCCCTTTCCACTTTCTTCTCCTTGTGCAACTTTTTTTTTTAAGTGCTTTAAATAATCACCCAATCGTGACTGTTGGTGAGTCAGAAGGAGCCTAACGAGAAAATGAAAAAAAAATTTTTTTTGTCTGGTTTAAAATGAATTAAATACAAAGTTTCTTAACTTATTTCTTCTATGAAAACAAATAGATTGGTATCTTTATTAAATTATAATTGGGAGGAGGGGAGAGGAGGCTCAATGGAATGAGAGCCAGGCCTAGATCTAGATAGAAGGTCCTGGATTTAAATTTTACCACAGACACTTCCTAGATGTGTGACCCTGGGCAAGTCACTTAACCCCCTTTGTCCAGCCCTTACCACTCTTCTGTCTTGGAACCAATATCCAGTATTGATTCTAAGATGGAAGATGAGGCTTAAAAATAAAAAAGAAATAGAGACAGTGTGGTATGGTAGAAAGAACCCTGGAGATGGGAGAAGACTAGAATCATCTATCTAATGACCAAACTAATTTATGATGATGCAGGAGAAGTAGGAGAAAAAGAAGCAAGTAGGTGGCACAATGAATAGAGTCAGGCCTGGAGACAGAGGTCTTGGATTCAAATTTTACCTCAGACACTTCCTAGATGTGTGGCATTGGGTAAGTCACTTCACCTCCATTGTCTAGCCTTTACCACTCTTCTGCCTTAGAACCAATACACAGTATTGATTCTAAAACAAAAAGGTAAGGGGAGAAGGAGGAGGAAGAGGAATAGAAGGAGGAAGAGAAGGAGGAATGGAAGGAAGAAGAGGAGGAAGAAGAATAAAAAGAGGAAGAGGAGGAGATATAGAAAAAGGAAGAGGAGGAGAAATGGTGGCCAAATGTGGCTAGATAAAAACACTAATGTAAATGCATATAATGTATGCTTTGGATATAATTACATAAGTTGATATGCAATTATAATAGCATTTTTTCTCTTTTCTCCTTTCCTTTTCTTCATTCTCCATTTTGTTTCTTCTTTGTTTTTTGTAGTTTTATTTCATTCAACCTACACTAACCAAATTGACTTCCTTACCTTTTCCCTCATGCCACATCCCTTCTCTCACCTCTGCATCCTTGTATAAGCAATCTCCTGGAACTGGAATGCTCTCCATCCTTACCTCTAGCACTTGGAATTCCTAGTTTCCTTCAATGCACAGTTCTAGCACTACCTCCTACATAAATCCTTTCCTGATACTCCCAATCGGTGACAAATCACTTTGTATTTACTCTGTATTTATCCTATATATACTTACTGGTAAACTGTAGAACCTCTAGAAAGTAAACCTCTTCAGGTCAGGGAATAATTTTTGTCTTTGAATCCCTAATACTTAATATAGTGCTTGGCAGACATTGAGGGCTCAATAAATGTTTGTTACTTGATTGATACTTCCTTATGCACCAACAGCAATTATTACATTACTACGAATGCATCTGGAGATACATTACAGAAGATTGCTTTTTGCAGTTTCTTTTCCTGTTCATTTGCTTATGTACCAAGGGTACACAAGTTTTTTATATATAGTTTTACTATAGTTACAGTGCATACTTTCTACATATCACCGTAAGGGTTAAATTAAGGAGTTCAACAAAGTGAGTACAACAGTTTAACAGAAACTTTGTTTAATTAGAGAAAGAAGTACAGATAGAAAAGAGGAATGAGAGATTATTAATCTTATACCCTATAAATAGAACTAAAGTTCCTAATACTACCTAAAATTTCCTAAATTATCTCTGTCTTCTCAGGACAGGTTCTTCTGCCTGGCACACCAGTCCTAATCTAACCTACTCTATCTATAAATTATTCACTACCTAACTCCCTAAAATAATAAGACAATCACCACTCACTCCTTCGATCAGTTTTCTATAGTAGCCCAAATGTCAGTACCCAACTGCCAGTAGCCCCTTGCCTCAGAGACAGACCTCCAGCTTTCTCAAGATCCCAGAGGCAAAAGTACCTCTTTCCTCAGTGACTGCTTCCTTTATCTCCTCATTGACCAACTGTTCCCACTAACTTCCTGTCAGAGGGCAGGCTACTTCCTCTCCTCAGTTCTGGACTCCTTGGTAACAGAATCTTCAGCTCTGGCTCAATGACTCCTGTTAGTTCTGATCTACTTAGAAATCCTGTTCACTAGTTTCTTAAGGAGACAGAGGGAGAGATTAAGAAAATCCCTTTAACATAATTAAGAGATTTTGTTACTGAAGCAATTCTGTCAAGAGATGTTTTGTATTGTACTATGTTTACTGTATACAATGTTAATATTCTACATTCTGAATTAATATATAGACATACTATAACATATATATGTATATATATATATATATACTAACACACACACATAGATATACTATATTAACAGTATATAAATGATGAGATAATCACCTGGAATAATAGTATACTCTAGATATATTGCTTATCATGTTGCTTATGATGAATGTCATTAGATGTTCAAGTGTACTTTGAATTATTTTCCCGGGCAGGCAAAATCTTTCACTGAGGAGAGGAGTGTAATGATTCTTTATCTAAATATTCTCTTCCTTAGTATTCCTCTGAATTTTTCCTTCTCAGAAAACAACAGAAGTAGAAAAAATATCTATGGTCTTTGCTGCCTTAGTATTTTAATATTAAATTAATTCCCCAAAACATTATTTGTCATGCTGCAGTGGCACATTTTAAAAAGAGAGTGAACTGCCTTTTGGAAACCCTTCTAGATAAATTGTAGAACTATAGTATGGACAGTATGCCTGCCTTGCAATCCTGGATATAGCCACTGCCTATGACATAGTATTCCCCGATCTCTCCTTGGTACATATGGGACAGAACTTGTAGCTTTCTAACTATTAGAGAAGTCACAGCCATTCAAAAATTCTCTAGCAATAGAAGATGGCAGGTCCTAGGTATGATAGTATCTTGAATAGAGATAGAGAGGAAAGCAGGAGGAACAATCCTGGAAAGTGGCATTCTCTAGCAGAAGTCCAAGACAACTTCTGATATCAAACTTCTTGTCATGAGAGTCTGGCACCTGGTATAGCTTAGCCCAGCTGGTGTGACTTTCTCACATGGAGAATCCGAGAAGATTGTTTCTGAGAGAAGAGTGATGATGAATAAGGGAAATGTCTTGGAGAAACTGCACAAATATTCCTTAACTGTTTCTAGCTGCTAATGATGGGGCTACAAAGAATCCTTTTCAATTGGCTGTATAGCCAGAATCATTGGCTTCTTCAGAAAAGTCATAGTAATGAAGTCAAGATGGCGGCTTAAGAGGCAGCAAACGTTCAGACCTCTGAAAACCCTTCCTTACAGATTACAAACTAAATGCTCCTAGGGGACTGAAAATCAAACCTAACAACAAGACAGAGCCAAGGAACCCTCCTGCTGGACTCAACTTAAAAGGTACACATCCCAAAGCAAGAATTTGAGAACACTCTGATTTAAGGAGAAGGAAGAAGGAAGGTCCCTGGGACCCCTCCCCCACCTAGAACTCTAAGCCTCCAGTGGCAGCTGGAACCTCTGGGCAGGCAAAGGCATGGGTATGGAGGGAGTACCTTGTGGGCAAAGATGTGCCAGGCTCAGAGCATCCAACACAGGCAGTGGGGAAACAGATAGAGAAGAAACACAGAGCCCAGAGCAGGCAGCAGTTGCAGCAGTAGAGACACTCCATATTGCACCCCTTCTCCCGAGCTTTTGGCCTCAGGGCACATCCAGCAACCCAATCAGACTTAATCCCATCAAAGCCTCCAGAGGGCAGGGAAGCTCAAGCTCCAACACCCCTCCCCCACAGACTGCTAGACTTAATTCCATCAAAGTCTCCAGAGAGCAGGAAAGCTCAAGCTCCAACACCTCTCCCCCATAGACTGCACTGAGAGATTTACTGACAAAACTCCAAGGATGAAGGTAGAAAGAAAAGCCCAAAACCACCAAAAAATGAGAGGAGCAAGAGGTAGGTAGTAAAGAAGAGGTAAATATGAACAAAAAACAGAAAAAGAAATAAGAAACTACAGTTGACAGCTTCTATACAAGCAATGAACAAAGAGTAAATGAAACAGAGAAGGATGAGGGAACACCAAGCAAAAACAAAACAAAACAAAACAAAACAAAAAAAGAGAAAACCCAGCAAAATTGGATAGAGGCTATGGAAGAACACAAAATACAATTAAAAACACAATAAAGAGAGGCTGAAGACAACTGGGAAAAGAACATAAAAACTAAGATAAGTCATCTGGAAACAGAGGCACTTGGACGAAAACAAGAAAAAAGTGTCTTGAAAGCCAAAATCAAACAGCTTAAAAATGAGGCAAAGGAGATGAAAGATAAGGTACAGAATATGAAAGATGAGGCAAAGGAGATCAAATATGAGACAAAGGAGATGAAAGATGACCTCCAAAAAAAAATCAGACCAGAAGAAAAAGGATGACCAAAAAAGCCAAGGATGAAATCAAGTCTTTAAGAACCAGAATACAACTAGAATCAAGTGACTTCACAAGGCAGCAGGACACTATAAAACAAAATCAAAAGAATGAAAAAATTGAGGAAAATATGAAGAACCTCATTCACAAAACAGAAGATTTAGAAAATTGTTCCAGTAGAAACGACTTAAGAATCATTGGTCTACCAGAAGACCATGACAAAAGAAAAAGCCTGGACATCATACTACAGGAAATTATCCAAGAAAACTGCCCCATTATCCTAGAACAAGAGGGAAAAGTAGAGATTGAAAGACTCCACAGATCACCTCCTGTAATTAATCCCCAACTGACAACACCCAAGAATGCTATTGCCAAATTCAAGAACTATCAGATCAAGGAAAAAATATTACAACCTGCCAAGAAGAAGTCATTCCGATACCATGGAACCACAGTGAGGATAACACAAGATCTGGCTGCATCTACACTGAAGGACCAAAAGGCATGGAATATGATATTCTGGAAAGCAAGGGAACTAGGTCTACAACCAAGAATCAACTATCCAGCAAAACTGACTATATTCTTACTGGGGAAAGTATGGTCATTCAATGAAATAGAAGAATTCTAAGCATTTGTAAAAAAAAAAAAAAAGACCAGATCTGAATAGAAAATTTGATGCCTAAGCAAAGAACTCAAGAGAATCATCAAAAGGTAATTAAAAAAGAGGGGAAAAAAGAAAAACAAAACAAAAAAACACCTTTTTTTAAAGAGACCCAATAAGTTAAAATGATATGTATTTCTTTAAGAAAAGAGGTCATTGGTAACTCTTAAATATTGCTATTATCACCTGTGCAGCTAGAAGAATTACACTTAGAGGGAACAATGATAAACTATATAGGATGAAATGCCAATATGTAAATATGTATATAGATATATGTATGCATAAACACATATATATATACATATATATATACACAACTAGAGCTAAAAAAAGAGGTTAATACTAAAAGAAATGGGAAAATAAACAAGAGGGGTAAATCTATATGTCATAAAGAAGTTATTGGCAGGAGGGGTGAGAACATCAGTACACTGAAAGGGTAAAGAGGTTGGAGATAGGAAATACTCAACTCTTATGTGCATTGAAATTGACTCAAAGAGGGAAGAACAATCCAATCTATTGGGGCAGAGAATAGATTTTTGCCCTATCAGGAATTAGAAGGGTAAGAAATGGACTGATGGGAAGGGAAGCAGTATGAGGGAGGGTGTGGGTAGGGGGTAGTTTAAAAAACTGTAAAGAAAATGAGGGGGGTATAAGAATGGAGGGGGGTAGAAAGGGAAGTAAAATAAGGGTAGGAATTAGGGAGACTGATTAAAAACAAAACTGGTGTAGAAGAAAATAGTGAAAGAAGAAAAGGAAGGACTAAGAATAGAAATCAAAATACTGGGAAATACACAGCTGGTAATCACAAATCTGAACATGAATGGAATGAACTCACCCATTAAAACTCAAGTGAATAGCAGAGTGGATTAGAATCCAAAACCCTACCATATGCTGTCTACAAGAAATACATATGAGGAAGGTGGACATGCAAAGGGCAAAATTTAGAGGATGGAGCCAAATCTATTGTGCATCCACTGATAAAAAGAAGACAGGAGTCACAATCATGATATCTGACAAAGTCAAAGTAAAAATAGATCTACTTAAAAGAGATAGGGAAGGTAATTACATCCTGATAAAAAGGCAGTATAGACAATGAGGAAATATCAGTACTCTATATGTATGCACCAAATGGCATAGCATCCAAATTTCTAAAGGAGAAACTAGTGGAACTCAAGGATGAAAAAGATAGGACAACCAGTGGGAGACCTGAACCTTCCTCTATCAGAACTAGATAAATCAAACTAAAAAATAAATAAGAAAGAGGTAAGAGAAGGGAATGAAATCTTAGAAAAATTAGAGTTAGTAGATATGTTTAGAAAAATAGATAGGGACAAAAAGGAATACACCTTTTCAGCAGCTCATGGTACATTCACAAAAATTGACCATGTATTAAGGCATAAAAACATAGCAAACAAGTGCAAAAAAAGCAGAAATAATAAATGCAGCCTTCTCAGATCACAATGCAATGAAAATAATAAGTAGTAAGGGTACATGGAGAGGCAAATCAAAACTTAATTGGAAATTACACAATAGAATTCTCCAAAACCAGTTAGTCAAAAAACAAATCATAGAAACAATTAATAATTTCATTGAAGAAAATGACAATGATGAGACTTCCCTCCAAAATCTATGGGATGCAGCCTAAGCAGTACTCAGGGGGAAATTCATATCCTTGAGTTCATATATTAACAAATTAGAGAGGGCAGAAGTCAATGAATTGGGAAAGCAAATTAAAAAGCTAGAAAGTGAACAAATTAAAAATCCTCAGATGAAAACTAAATTAGAGATCCTAAAAATCCTAGGAGAAATTAATAAAATTGAAAGTTAAAGAACTATTGATTTAATAAATAAGACTAGAAGCTGGTACTTTGAAAAAACAAATAAAATAGATAAAGTACTGGTTCATCTAATTTTAAAAAAAAAGGAAAGAAGAAGAGCAAATTGATAGTATCCAAGATGAAAAGGGAGACCTCACCTCTAATGAAGAGGAAATTAAGGCAATCATTAAAAATTATTATGCCCAATTATATGGCAATAAATATGGCAATCTATGTGATATGGATGAATATTTACAAAAATATAAATTGCCTAGATTAACAAAAGAAGAAAGAGACTGCCTAAGCACCCTATATCAGAAAAAGAAATTGAACAAACCATCAAAGAACTCCCTAAGAAAAAGTCCTCAGGTCCAGATGGATTCACAAATAAATTCTATAAAACATTCAAAGAACAACTAATCCCAATATTATACAAACTATTTGACAGAATAAGTAAAGAAAAAGTTCTACCAAATTCCTTTACGGCACAAATATGGTACTGATTACAAAGCCAGGCAGCTCAAAAACAGAAAGAAAACTATAGACGAATCTCCAAAATGAATATAGATGCAGAAATCTTAAATAGGATACTAGCAAAAAGACTCCAGCAAGTGATGATGAGGGTTATTCACTATGACCAGGTAGGATTCATACCAGGAATACAAGGATGGTTCAATATTAGGAAAGTCATCCACATAATTGACCATATTAACAAGCAAACTGACAAAAAACACGATTATCTCAATAGATGCAGAAAAAGCCTTTGACAAAACACAAGACTCATTCCTATTAAATACACTAGAAAGAATAGGAATAGAAGGGTTGTTCCTAAAAATAATAAACATTAGATATCTAAAACCATCAGCAAACATCATCTGCAATGGGAACAAATTAGAAGCCTTCCCAATAAGATCAGGAGTGAAACTAGGATGCCTGTTATCACCTCTATTATTTAACATTGTACTAGAAACACTAGCAGTAGCAATTAGAGAAGAAAAAGAAATTGAAGGTATTAAAATAGGCAATGAGGAGACCAAGCTATCACTCTTTGCAGATGATATGATCATCTACTTAAAGAATCCTAGAGAATCAACTAAAAAGCTAGTAAAAATAATTAACAACTTTAGCAAAGTTGAAAGATACAAAATAAACACACATAAGTCATCAGCATTTCTATATATCTCCAACACATCTCAGTAACAAGAATTAGACAGAGAAATACCATATAAAATCACCCTAGGCAATATAAAAAACTTAGGAATCTATTCCAAGACAAACACAGGAAGTATATGAACACAACTACAAAACACATTCCACACAATTAAAACTAGATCTAAACAATTGGAAAAACATTGACTGCTCATGGGTAGGATCAGCCAACATGATAAAAGTAGCAATCCTACCCAAATTAATTTACTTATTTAGTGCCATACCCATCGAACTACCAAAAAACTTTTTTACTGAATTAGAAAAAAACATAACAAAGTTCATTTGAAAGAACAAAAGATCAAGGATATCCAGGGAAATCATGAAAAAAAAAATGTGAAGGAAGGAGGCCTTGAAGTCCCAGTTCTCAAACTATACTATAAAACAGTGGTCATCAAAACAATTTGGTTCTGGTTAAGAGATAGAAAGAAGGATCAGTGGAACAGACTTGGGGTAAGTGACCTCAGCAAGATAGTCTATGATAAGCCCAAAGATCCCAGCTTTTGGAACCAAAACCCACTATTTGATAAAAACTGCTGGGAAATTGGAAGACAGTATGGGAGAGATTAGGTTTGGATCAACATCTCACACCCTACACCAAGATAAACTCAGAATGGATGAGTGACTTGAATATAAAGAAGGAAACTATAAGCAAATTAGGTGAACACAGAATAGTATACCTGTCAGATCTTTGGGAAAGGAAAGACTTTAAAACCAAGCAAGAGCTAGAAAAAAAATCACAAAATATAAAATCAATAATTTTAATTATATCAAATTAAAAAGGTTTTGTAAAAACAAAACCAAATGTATCCAAAATTAAAAGGGAAGCAACAAATTGGGAAACAATCTTCATAACAAAAACCTCTGAGAAAGGTCTAATTATTCAAACTTATAAAGAGCTAAACCAGTTGTACAAAAAAAAATCAAGCCATTCTCTAATTGATAAATGGGCAAGAGACATGAATAGGCAATTTCCAGTTAAAGAAATCAAAACTATTAATAAGCACATGAAAAAGTGTTCTAAATCTCTGATAATCAGAGAAATGCAAATCAAAACAACTCTGAGGTATCACCTCACACCTAGCAGACTGGCTAACATGACAGCTATGGAAAGTAATGAATGCTGGAGGGGATGTGGCAAAGTTGGGAGATTAATGCATTGCTGGTGGAGCTGTGAATTGATCCAACCATTCTGGAGGGCAATTTGGAACTATGCTCAAAGGGTGCTAAAAGATTGTCTGCCCTTTCATCCAGCCATACCACTGCTGGGTTTGTACGCCAAAGAGATAATAAGGAAAAACACATATACAAAACTATTTATAGCTGCACTTTTTGGGGGGCAAAAAATTGGAAAATGAGGGGATGCCCTTCAGTTGGGGAATGGCTGAACAAATTGTGGTATCTGTTGGTGATGGAATTACTATTGTGCTCAAAGGAATAATGAACTGGAGGAATTCCATGGGGACTGCAACAACCTCCAGGAAGTGATGCAGAGCGAGAGGAGCAGAACCAGGAGAACATTGTACACAGAGACTGATACACTGTGGTACAATCGAATGTAATGGACTTCATTAGTGGCAATTCAGTGATACTGAACAACTTGGAGGAATCTACGAGAAAAAACATTATCCACATTCAGAGGAAAAACTGTGGGAGCAGAAACACAAAAGAAAAACAACTGCTTCATTACATGGGTCAAGGGGGATTTGATTGAGGATGTAGGCTCTAAATGAAAATCCTAATGCAAACACCAACAACATGGAAATAGGTTCTGATCAAGGACACATGTAATCCCCAGTGATATTGCATGTCAGCTACAGGATGGGTGGTGGGAGGTGAGGGAGGGAAATGATGTGATTCTTGTAACCAAGGAATAATTGAAATTGACTAAATAAATTAATTTAAAAAATAAAAAAGAAAGAAAGAAAGAAAAGCCGGAGTCAGCTCCAGCTATATTGTCGTCTTTTGCAACTGGTGGACCTCTGTGATTACTTTTTTTCACTCCAGGCATCCAGTGAGATGCCATAGGGAAGTTAAGAGAGACCATAAGGGAGAGGGCTTTACAGCTTCCTTCTACTTCTAAGACCATATTATACCCCACCCCACCCCCAAAAAACAGATATCAATCCTCAGAACTTCAACTGAACTAGCCTAAAAAATATTTTCACCAATTTCAATCATTAAACATTTATTAAGTGTCTACTATGTGCCAATCAGTCACTGTGTTCTAAGGATACAAAAACAGGAGAAGAATAGTCCCTGCCCGGAAGGAACTTACAAATCCTTGTAAGAAGAGAAGCAAACATACATAAAGGAAGCTATATATAGGACAAATAGTAAATAAAAAAAAATAAGCAAGGCACTAGAATTAAAAAGGGGTTAGGCAAGTCTTCTAATGTCAATTGTCTGTAAATCTACTAGAAGAGAAACAAAATGAAAAAGCTAAGGAACAAGGCCAATTCCTTAGGCCTAATTGTTTCTGTACAGGAATATGAAGAGGAAGAAGGCCCTGAGGCCTTTTTCCTTACCCCTGTGATCACTCATCAGATACCATGAGCAAAAAGAATCATCAGGCTTTCCTAGATGCAAATGAAACAAAAAGAGACTGCTGAAGCTGACTCCAGCCTTTTTGAAAAAAAAAAAAAGCGCCTCCCAACTATTGATGTTAGCCCACCAGAATTGGTGACAAAATATCCACACATTTTCCACAGTCTCTCCAAGGCACATCCCTTACACATCATCCTGATTTTTCCAAAAGCAAGTTTCCCAGGTGGTATCAAGACATCATACTAAGTGATAAATGGAGAGTAGATATGAATGTTGGTGAAATGGCTCATCCCCTTCCTCCTCTGACTCTGAAAAAACACAGAAAATGTGATCCCCTAAAAGGTTACTTCAGTACATCTAAGAATACTTGGCTGATGGCTCAGGAGATGTCCAAGGGTAGGTTCAGAGAGGCTGAGGTAAAAATCTTAGGCTATTATCAGTCAAGTGTTAGAAAGGAACAGGTAGGTAATGCAGTGGATAGAGCACAGATATGGAGTCAGGAAACTTTGAGTTCAAATCCAACCTCAGAAAAATCACAAAAAGGGTCACAAAAAATCAGATATGACTGAAAAGACTGACATGGTTTAGAAGAGGAAATGAGAATCCTAATAGAAACGGGGATAGTGCAGGCCAATTTTTGTTAAAATTATCAAATATTATTACCTTTAGTATATCCTAACACTAAACTAAATAAGATGAGATAAAAATGTAAGAAGATACTAAGAGTCTGGAATCATTTCCTGGCACCTTTGAAGAGATCTATGCAAGGAATCTATACCTATATTTGTGAGAAGGAAGCAAGTGTGCATGGTATGCCTTCCCATCTAGCTCTCTACCTCCATTTCCCAAGTACATCTGTGTGGGGGAAACCCTGTACCTGTATCCTTATATTAGTAATAGATATGAGAGAAGACAGAACTACTTACCTATTATTTTGTTTGTTTTCTTTTTCAATGAAAATTATTTCTGGACCATGAAGAATAGAATAATTATGGTTAGCAGGGAATGGAAACCTCAAATAGTTGTGCTGGTAAGTACCTTAAATGGTACTTTCTTTAAACTAAACTAAGTACTTTAAGTGACTCACCAAACCCAGATTAAATTACATTCCAAGGTGCTGAAAGAATTTGTAGATATGAGAACTAAATTGTCATCCATGATTTTTAAAAATTCAAGGAAAATGGGAGAAGTGCCACACAGCTGGAGACAAACAAGTGGCCCAATTTTCAAAAAAGGAAAGAGGAAATAGTGGGAAGATGAATTAGAGGACTACATTTGGACCCAGAGGAGCCCAGAACCTTCACACACAATTCAGTAAATTTCTTTAAATGAACCAGAAGAAACAATGTTTAAGAAAGTCAAAGAAAATCAGCTATAAACTCGTCTATTCAGTCTAGGACTACACAGAAAGACTGCCAGACTTTGTTACAGGTGTAGAGTAGTGATGGCAAAACTATGGCACCCAGAACCCTCTCTGTAGTAATGCCTGCAGAACCTGCCAGAGCACTGTTACTAGAAAGTCTGAGGAAATGGGACAGAGCTGTTCTACTTCCCCTCTCCATGCTCCTCAGGATATTCCTCACTTCATCAGCCCCTCTGCCCAACAGCCCAATGGGAGAGCTTCCTCCTTCCCCTGTCTGGGGTGGAGGGGAGGTATATGGCACACTATCTCTGGAGGGGTAGTCATGGAACTCATTCTGGGGGATAGGGTTGGTTGCAGGTCCCAGCACTCCATCTCTAAAAGTTCTCCATCATTGAAGTAGTGTAGAAGCACTAGAATAAGTAAAAGGTAAAGTCTAGAATAGCTCAATCCCACAGTAAGCGGTAATACAATATCCAGCAAGGGTGACCCAGAAACTTCATCCACAGCAGAAGGCAGGGCCAGACCAGTATCCAGGCAACTCCCCCCTGAACCACAATAGGAGATGAGACCAGATAATCCCAGAAGTAAATGGAGTCTAATCTTGGGCACTGAACTGAAGCCAAACAGAAACTACCTACAACATCCAGGAGTCCAAGAGTGAAGTCTATGTACAAGCCCCCAACCTAGAAACAGAGGCTGAAGTTATGACAAAACAAAATAAAAATGAAATACTTTGGACTGAGAAAAAAACTAGGGAAATGAACCCAGAAGAAGAGAGTAACTCAACAAATCCAAGGAAAGCTTCAAAGAGAAGTAGGCTCTGGGCACAAGGACTGTAAGAAAATCTAAAAGAAATGTAACATAAGATACAAGGTGGAATAGCTACAGAAGAAAGAATGGTAAGGAAAATTAATGTTTTATAATAGATGGTAGTAAACCTTAACCAAGAATTGAACTCCCTAAAAATGAGAATGGGCCAAATGAAAAAAATCACAAGACAAGAAATATTTTAAAAAATCAAAAGATTTTTAAAAGCTTCAGGTATATATTATCAAAAACAACAGACCTGGAAAAAAGGTATAGAAGATATAATCAATCATCATATTACCTGAAAATTCTGACCAAAATAAAATCTTGAATGTCAAATTTTAAAAAATTATAAATAAAACTAGAGAACAAAAAATCTGAGTGATGGTGTCCTTCCTTTTTATACCTGGAAGTCTAACTTCATTTTTTTTTAAAGCAAGATTACTCTCTGACAGATCAAGGGAATGTTATAGATAAAGTTTATTTCGTGTGTGTGTGTGTGTGTGTGTGTGTGTGTGTGTGTGTGTGTGTGTGTGTGTATGTGTGTGATGGTGGTAGAACATTAAGAAAGGAGAGCAAGAAAAAAGTTCATCAATAAACAAAAGTTAACTCTATAGGTTTCAAGCATCATCTTTTCTGGGGATGAATGAATTCATCAATAAAGTTGGTTTTTAAAATATATGTGCCACATATGGAAGTAAGGGCAAATATTAGAGAATCAATACAAACATGCTATTGCTAAAAGCTCAGGATGAGCTAAAGCTGCTGAGGAAAGTTAGAGACAGGAAAGGGGGTTGGAAGGTTTTATTTTTTATTGAATAAAAGGAGAGGGTCAAAGAAGGGATTACAACTACTGCTTAGGATCGATAAAATGATGATAGCTGACAATGTGTAGAAGGCATGGCTGCTCAATGACCTTTTGGTTGTTTTCTTTGCCAAGGAGAATATTTGGACTAGAATAGATGGACCAAATTTGGATAATAAGAAGTTGATACCAAAGCAAAGTAAGAAGCTAAGAGGACACTCTTGATGAATTTAATTTACCTAGACAAGATGATCCATATCTTTGGAGAATGGTGAATGTTATGATTGGATCACTGGTAGTGATATGTGAAAGATCTGCTGATGGGAAAAGGGAACTAGGAAAGGACTTAAGAACAAAGGTCCAAATCTTCAACAAAGGAAGAAAATACAATTTACAATCTATAAGCTATTAAAGCTAACTCAAAATTTTGGCAAAATTTCTAAAACATACTATTAAAAGTTAGTTATAAGATAGTGAGGGGACAACTAGGTGCCTCAGTGGATAGAGAGCCAGATAGGAGGTCCCAGATTGGCCTCAGGTATTTCCTATCTATGTGACTCTGGGAAAATCACTTAACCCTCATTGCTTAGCCCTTACCCCTCTTCTGCCTTGGGACCAGTACTGTACTTAGTATTGACTCTAAGATGAAAGGTAAGTTGTTTTTTGTTTTTTTTAAGTCCTAAATGTTAGTGAACATCTAGAAAAGAAAGACACAATCAAAGAGCCATAATAGTTTCCTTAAGAACAGCTCATGCCGGGGACTTCCGGTTAAGATGGCGGCTTAGAGAAAGCTGAAGTTCAGATCTCCGGAAAACCCTTCCCGACCGATCTCAAACTAGAAGCTCCTAAGGCGCCGAAATTCAAAACGATCAACAGCACAGACCCTGGGAACCCTCCTCCTGGACCTGGACCCGGTTCAAAAGGTACGGCTCCCCTTAAAAGCCAGAACCCAAGATCCCTCGGACCTCAGGGGTAGGAGTGCAGAGTCCAAGGCTCCCGGAAGCGGCAGCCGTGCCGGGCTCAGAGAGCAGGGTCTGAGGAACAACAACCCTCAGGGTCTTCTACCCAAATCCCAGTCCGGGTGAAAGTTACTGCCTGGGGCTTCCGCTGCAAAGAGCCAGTAGGTCAAAGAGCCCTTCGGTCCGGGTGAAAGTTACTGCCTGGGGCCTCCGCTGCAGAGAGCTGGTCAAAACAACAGCAACCCTCAGGGCGGGCAAGACAGCCTCACGGGCTGGATCCTGCTATCCAAGTCTCAGTGAAAGTCTGTGCTCTCGGAGCTTGGGGAAGCGGCAGCCCATCCCCCCGCAGGCCGACGAAACAGCCTCACGGCCAGCGATTCTGAAGGCAACTTCCGGAAATCGAGCCAGGGGGAGAGTGTGGCCTCGTGGTCCAACCCTTCCATTCCAGTTCCAGTGAGGCATATTCAGTTTAACCCAGGGAACGCTCATAGAACCAACATCTGCCCAGGACTAAAGCCTCTGATCACCAGACAAAGACAAGAAAAGCCAATCCTCCACGTTCAGAGATGACAAACTCCACAGAAGCACCGAAGCCCCAAAATACCAAGAAAAATAAGAAGAAAGGGGCGACTCTGGACACATTCTATGGAGCCAAAATACAAAATACAGAGCAGATAGAAGAAGATATACAAGAAAATTCTCCAAAATCTTCCAAAGGAAATAGAAACTCTCCACAAACACATGAAGAATTTGAATCAGAAAGGACCAAAAAGATGGAAGCCCTCTGGGAGGAAAAGTGGGAAATGATGCAAAAGAAATTCACGCATCTACAAAACCAGTTTGACCAAACTGTAAAAGAAAACCAGGCTTTAAAGCAAGAACTAATAAAGCAAAGCCAAAACACCAAGAAATTAGAAGAGAACATAAAATATCTCACCGACAAGGTGATAGATCTGGAAAACAGGGGGAGAAGAGAAAATTTAAGAATAATTGGACTCCCAGAAAAGCCAGAAATAAACACCAAACTGGACATGGTGATACAAGATATAATCAAAGAAAATTGCCCAGAGATTCTAGAACAAGGGGGCAATACATCCACTGACAGAGCTCACAGAACACCTTCTACACTAAACCCCCAAAAGACAACTCCCAGGAATGTAATTGCCAAATTCCAAAGCTATCAAACAAAAGAAAAAATCCTACAGGAAGCCAGAAAAAGACAATTTAGATATAAAGGAATGCCAATCAGGGTCACCCAAGACCTTGCAAGTTCTACTCTGAATGATCGTAAGGCATGGAACATGATCTTCAGAAAGGCCAGAGAGCTGGGTCTCCAACCAAGAATCAGCTACCCAGCAAAACTGACTATATACTTCCAAGGGAAAGTATGGGCATTCAACAAAATAGAAGACTTCCAACTTTTTGCAAAGAAAAGACCAGAGCTCTGTGGAAAGTTTGATACCGAAAATCAAAGAGCAAGGAATACCTGAAAAGGTAAATATTAAGGAAAGGGGAAAAATGTTATCTTCTTTTACTCAAACTCTCTTCTATAAGGACTACATTTATACCAACCTATGTATACTAATATGTGGGGAAAATGTAATGTATAAATAGGGGGTAAAGAAAGACCAAATAGAATAATGGTTCTCACACAAAGATTCACAGGGGAAGGGGAGGGGAAGAAAACTCCTATAAGAAGGAGAGGAAGAGAGGGGGGGGGGGTTTACTTAAACCTCAATCTCAGGGAAATCAACTCTGAGAGGGAAAAACATCCAGATCCATTGGGATCTTGAATTCTATCTTACCCAACAAGGGTAAGGAGAAGGGAAAACCAAGGGGGGGAGGGGGAGAGGGAGAACAAAAAGGGAGGGAAAGAGAGGGGGGAGGGGGAGGGAACAAAAAGGGAGGGACTAAAAAGGGAAACATCAAGGGAGGGGACAAGGGGGACTGATTCAAAGTAAATCACTGGACTAAAAGGTAGAGCCGAAGAAGAAAAGGTTAGAATTAGGGAAGGCAATCAAAATGCCAGGGAGTCCACAAATGACAATCATAACTTTGAACGTGAATGGGATGAACTCACCCATAAAACGTAGACGAATAGCTGAATGGATTAGAATCCAAAACCCTACCATATGTTGTCTTCAAGAAACACACATGAGGCGGGTTGACACCCACAAGGTCAGAATTAAAGGATGGAGTAAGACCTTCTGGGCCTCAACTGATAGAAAGAAGGCAGGAGTGGTAATCATGATATCTGATAAAGCCAATGCAAAAATAGACCTGATCAAAAGGGATAGGGAAGGTAATTATATTTTGTTAAAAGGGACTCTAGACAATGAGGAAATATCATTAATCAACATGTATGCACCAAATAATATAGCACCCAAATTTCTAATGGAGAAACTAGGAGAATTGAAGGAAGAAATAGACAATAAAACCATACTAGTGGGAGACTTAAACCAACCATTATCAAATTTAGATAAATCAAATCAAAAAATAAATAAGAAAGAGGTAAAAGAAGTGAATGAAATCTTAGAAAAATTAGAATTAATAGACATATGGAGAAAAATAAATAGGGATAAAAAGGAATACACCTTCTTCTCAGCACCACATGGCACATTCACAAAAATTGACCATACATTAGGTCACAGAAACATAGCACACAAATGCAAAAAAGCAGAAATAATGAATGCAGCCTTCTCAGATCACAAGGCAATAAAAATAATGATTAGTAATGGTACATGGAAAACCAAATCTAAAACCAATTGGAAATTAAACAATATGATACTCCAAAACCGTTTAGCTAAAGAAGAAATCATAGAAACAATTAATAATTTCATCAAGGAAAATGACAATGGCGAAACATCCTTTCAAACCTTTTGGGATGCAGCCAAAGCGGTAATCAGAGGCAAATTCATATCCCTGAAAGCTCATATTAACAAACAAGGGAGAGCAGAGATCAATCAATTGGAAATGCAATTGAAAAAACTCGAAAGCGATCAAATTAAAAACCCCCAGCAGAAAACCAAATTTGAAATCCTAAAAATTAAGGGAGAAATTAATAAAATCGAAAGTGATAGAACTATTGATTTAATAAATAAGACAAGAAGCTGGTACTTTGAAAAAACAAACAAAATAGACAAAGTACTGGTCAATCTAATTAAAAAAAGGAAGGAAGAAAAGCAAATTCACAGCATTAAAGATGAAAAGGGGGACAGCACCTCCAATGAGGAGGAAATTAAGGCAATCATTAGAAATTACTTTGCCCAATTATATGGCAATAAATACACCAATTTAGGAGAAATGGATGAATATATACAAAAATACAAACTGCCTAGACTAACAGAAGAGGAAATAGAATTCTTAAATAATCCCATATCAGAAATTGAAATCCATCAAGCCATCAAAGAACTTCCTAAGAAAAAATCCCCAGGGCCTGATGGATTCACCTGTGAATTCTATCAAACATTCAGAGAACAGTTAACCCCAATACTATACAAACTATTTGACATAATAAGCAAAGAGGGAGTTCTACCAAACTCCTTTTACGACACAAACATGGTACTGATTCCAAAACCAGGCAGGTCAAAAACAGAGAAAGAAAACTATAGACCAATCTCCCTAATGAATATAGATGCAAAAATTTTAAATAGGATACTAGCAAAAAGACTCCAGCAAGTGATCAGAAGGATCATTCACCATGATCAAATAGGATTCATACCAGGGATGCAGGGCTGGTTCAACATTAGGAAAACCATCCACATAATTGACCACATCAACAAGCAAACTAGCAAGAACCACATGATTATCTCAATAGATGCAGAAAAAGCCTTTGATAAAATACAACACCCATTCCTATTAAAAACACTAGAAAGCATAGGAATAGAAGGGTCATTCCTAAAAATAATAAACAGTATATATCTAAAACCAACAGCTAATATCATCTGCAATGGGGATAAACTAGATGCATTCCCAATAAGATCAGGAGTGAAACAAGGATGCCCATTATCACCCCTACTATTTGACATTGTACTAGAAACACTAGCAGTAGCAATTAGAGAAGATAAAGAAATTGAAGGTATCAGAATAGGCAAGGAGGAGACCAAGTTATCACTCTTTGCGGATGACATGATGGTCTACTTAAAGAATCCTAGAGATTCAACCAAAAAGCTA
Source organism: Monodelphis domestica (assembly GCF_027887165.1). Lineage (NCBI taxonomy): Eukaryota > Metazoa > Chordata > Mammalia > Didelphimorphia > Didelphidae > Monodelphis > Monodelphis domestica. The sequence continues at coordinate 294,519,060 of NC_077230.1, forward strand.
ATTGAAATAATCAACAACTTTAGCAAAGTTGCAGGATACAAAATAAACCCACATAAATCATCAGCTTTTCTATATATCTCCAACACAGCTCAGCAGCAAGAACTAGAAAGAGAAATCCCATTCAAAATCACCTTAGACAAAATAAAATACCTAGGAATCTATCTCCCAAGACAAACACAGGAACTATATGAACACAACTACAAAACACTCGCCACACAACTAAAACTAGACTTGAACAATTGGAAAAACATTAACTGCTCATGGATAGGACGAGCCAATATAATAAAAATGACCATCCTACCCAAACTTATTTATCTATTTAGTGCCATACCCATTGAACTCCCAAAATACTTCTTCACTGATTTAGAAAAAAACATTACAAAGTTCATTTGGAAGAACAAAAGATCAAGGATATCCAGGGAAATAATGAAAAAAAACACATATGATGGGGGCCTTGCAGTCCCAGACCTCAAACTATATTACAAAGCAGCAGTCATCAAAACAATTTGGTACTGGCTAAGAAACAGAAAGGAAGATCAGTGGAATAGACTGGGGGAAAATGACCTCAGCAAGACAGTATACGATAAACCCAAAGATCCCAGCTTTTGGGACAAAAATCCACTATTCGATAAAAACTGCTGGGAAAATTGGAAGACAGTGTGGGAGAGACTAGGAATAGATCAACACCTCACACCCTACACCAAGATAAATTCAAAATGGGTGAGTGACTTAAACATAAAGAAGGAAACCATAAGTAAATTGGGTAAACACAGAATAGTATACATGTCAGACCTTTGGGAGGGGAAAGGCTTTAAAACCAAGCAAGATATAGAAAGAATCACAAAATGTAAAATAAATAATTTTGACTACATCAAACTAAAAAGCTTTTGTACAAACAAAACCAATATAACTAAAATCAGAAGGGAAACAACAAATTGGGAAAAAATCTTCATAGAAACCTCTGACAAAGGTTTAATTACTCATATTTATAATGAGCTAAATCAATTGTACAAAAAATCAAGCCATTCTCCAATTGATAAATGGGCAAGGGAAATGGATAGGCAGTTCTCAGATAAAGAAATCAAAACTATTAACAAGCACATGAAGAAGTGTTCTACATCTCTTATAATCAGAGAGATGCAAATCAAAACAACTCTGAGGTATCACCTCACACCTAGCAGATTGGCTAACATAACAGCAAAGGAAAGTAATGAATGCTGGAGGGGATGTGGCAAAGTAGGGACATTAATTCATTGCTGGTGGAGTTGTGAACTGATCCAACCATTCTGGAGGGCAATTTGGAACTATGCCCAAAGGGCGACAAAAGAATATCTACCCTTTGACCCAGCCATAGCACTGCTGGGTCTGTACCCCAAAGAGATAATGGACACAAAGACTTGTACAAAAATATTCATAGCTGCGCTCTTTGTGGTGGCCCAAAACTGGAAAACGAGGGGATGCCCATCAATTGGGGAATGGCTGAACAAACTGTGGTATATGTTGGTGATGGAGTACTATTGTGCTCAAAGGAATAATAAAGTGGAGAAGTTCCATGGAGACTGGAACAACCTCCAGGAAGTGATGCAGAGCGAGAGGAGCAGAACCAGGAGAACATTGTACACAGAGACTAATACACTGTGGTATAATCGAACGTAATGGACTTCTCCATTAGGGGCGGTGTAATGTCCCTGAACAACTTTCAGGGATCCAGGAGAAAAAAAACACCATTCATAAGCAAAGGATAAACTATGGGAGTGGAAACACCGAGAAAAAGCAACTGCCTGAATACAGAGGTTGAGGGGACATGACAGAGGATAGACTTTAAATGAACACTCTAATGCAAATACTATCAACAAAGCAATGGGTTCAAATCAAGAAAACATCTAATGCCCAGTGGACTTACGCGTCGGCTATGGGGGGTGGGGGGGAGGAAAAGAAAATGATCTATGTCTTTAACGAATAATGCTTGGAAATGATCAAATAAAATATATTAAAAAAAAAAAGAAAAAAAAAAAAGAACAGCTCATGCCACAACTCCAAAGGAATCATGATGAAAAAATGCTCCAAGAAAGAACAAATGGAGTCTGAATGTAAATCAAAGAAGACCATTTTTCACTTAATTTTCTTCATGTGTTTTTAAAATACATGCAATCATACATATATACACACACATATATACATATATATCCTCTTCTATTACATGACAAATACGGAAATGGTTTTTATATCATAACACATATATAACCTAGATCAAATTGCTTATCATCTAGGCAGGGGAAGGAAGAAAGGGCAGAGGGAGAGAATTTGGAACTCAGAATGTGAGAAAATAAATGTAAAAAATAGTTTTTACATTTAACTGGGGGAAAATCTTATTGAACTAAAAAAGTTCTAAAGCAATTTACATTAAATACATTTTATGAAATTAAAAACAAAAAGAAAAGGTCATGCCAGGCTAAGCTTTTGTTTTTCTTGACAAGGTTACTAAACTGGTAGATCAGGAGAGTGCTGTTGATAGTTTGTATAGATTTTAGCAAATATTTCACCATGTCTTATTCTGTATTTCTATATTTGTGGTCAAGATGTAGAGAATGGAGACTAATGACAGAATAATTAGATCAGTTCAAAACTGGCTGAATGGCTAACCTTCAAGAGTAGTCATTTAATTATTGTTAACACTTTCTTGTGAATTTGAAAGGGAACACCCAGCAGAGTGTTTCAAGTCTTTGTTTCTAATCCTATATTACTTAATCTTTTTTTTTTCCAGTGTCTTGAATAAAGGTACTCAACCGCCTTATCAATTTTATTGAGAACACAGGACGAAAACACTGGATAACAATCAGGATCCATAAAAGATCTTAGCAGGATATAAAATTGGGCTAGACTTAATAAGATGAAATGTAACAGGAATAAATATGAAGTCTTTTATACTTGGGCTCAAGAAATTGGCCTCACGAGTACAAGATGGGTCAGGGGGAGGGATCGTGATTATAAAATGTTAATCTTTAAAAGATTCCATGCTTTTAATGAACTGCTAGTTCAATATGAATCGGTTGGGTAATGTGGCCACCTTAACAACTAATATGATTTCAGTCCTCATGAAGAGAAGATTTTCTTCTAAATAAGATGAACCTTGCTCAAATCATAGGAATTTGTGTTTAGTTCTGAGCACTGCATTGTAGAAAAGGTGTAGATAAGCTGCTGAATGACCAGAGGAGAGCACACAGAATGTTGAAGGGATTCAAGTCTATGCCAATTGAGGTTTATTTGAAGGAAATTAGGATCTTGAATCTGAAGTAGAGAAGACCCAATGGGGACATGATAACTGGCCTCAAGTTCTTAAGTCAAATTCATACTTTATCTCAAGAAAAGCTTCCTAACAATTAGAGCTATCTATAAGTAGAATATACTTGTTCAGAAAGTAGTGAATCCCATGTCACTAGATATCTTTAAGGGAAAGCTAAAAGATCACTGGTCATGATGGGTATTCAAGTGGGTTGGAAGAGATAGTTGATGAAGTTCTTTCCAAGTTTGAAATTCTAGGATTCTGTGAATTGACACTCTACTGGAGGTAATGAATCATACTTTCATCAACATTCCCATTACTAGGAGAAATAAAGCCAAAACAGAGTTGATTTCATTATGCCTCTAGAAGTAACAAGAAGCACCATGTTGTGGGGCATTAGGTCTCCTTGCCTTGCAATGCTGACAGAGCATAAACAAACAGACCACCACGAAGATAATTATAGCTTATCACCAACATCTGACACAGAGGATGAAGAAAGACAGGAATTCAGATTCCATAAAGAATTTTACAAGATCCTCCCAACTAAGCCAATATATAATGATATTTAATGCAAAAGTAGACACAGAAGAGGATAGCAAAAAAATAATGAAAATATAATACAAGATAAATAAATTAAAGAAGACAAAGCCTAGGAAACCATTTAGGTATCACATGACTGTACATTAGGAATATTTTCATCAAAAAGAAAGGACAACTGAAAAATGTGGTAAGCACCAAACACAAGAAAAAAATGGAAATTTACTATATTGTAAAAGACAAGAGATGAATGACTAAAAATGTATCAGTCATTTAAGAATTAGTGGCTTGCATGCAGTCAGATCATCAACTTGGGAGCACAAAGACCAAAGTAAACACCAAAGTAGAAGAAAGGATAAAGATGAGAATACAGTGCATGCAATTACAGAAGTTCCAATCCAACTTGTTTAAACAAGTCAGCGACTCCAAAATATGGGAAAAGTAAAGATCTTGACTCCATTACCACTTCCAAGAGAAATTCAGCTAATGCAAAAGTTACCACAAAAGAGGCCAAAAGAGTGCCCAAATTATTTCAACCAGCAAATACTTGATCTCCTTGCCAAAGAGAGAGGCAGTGCCAAAGGCAACACCAGCTTAGAGCACAAACTCATCTGCAAAACATTATTCTGGAGGATGATCAAAGATAATGAGAAGTATCATCTCACAAAAGGTCAAAATGCTGTTAAAAAAACAAGATTGCACAAAAACTTATGTGAAATCAAGTTCAACCAAATGATCCTGAGAACGTTTGAAGATGAAACTAAAAAGAGGACAATAAAAAGACATGAAACAGAACAGATCTGCCAGCGTTTTTATACTGATATAATTTTATTGGCAACTGGAGTGAAATCATCCCACTTTGGACGTAACCCATTCAGTATCCAATGGGAAGAAGTGACTATGTCTCTGATGACAGAACTGGTAAGAACAAATGGGTCCAATCAAACTTTGTACAGAATAAAGCCTTATTGAAATAAATACAATTTAAAAGAAATTAAGGAAAAAATATTCAAGTTATCTCAAAAAAGAGATTCTAAAACAATGAAAGGAAAATGACAGATGATGCTTTTATTTAAGGGGTAAAAATGTGACTGAGAAGAAATGATCAATTATTGATTAATACTATTCCCTCAAACCCAAGATAAACCAAGAGTAGAAAGTTTCCAGGGAATGCCAAATAATAATCAGCAACATTTATTAAGTAAATACTACTTACTGGCTAGTGGAGATAAAAGGTGAAAAATAAAATGGTCCCTCCCCTGAAGGAAAATACATTCTATTCTGGGTAGGGAGGAGAGACATAACATAAATACATGTAACATTCTCCATATGTTAAGGTCCGGGATTTCACCCACCACCATGGAAGTCCATGAACAATGCAAACTGGCAGAGAGGAGCCATTTATTGAACTGATACGCACATCAGTGGGAACCTCTATCCTCAGAGTTCCGAGTTGCTTCTGACAGGCTGGGCTTTTTATACTTTTCTGTAGGCATGGTTTTCTAGCCACCTTATCTATTATATACCATCCTTGGAATTTTGCCTGCATGTATGGCTCTTATCTGCTTCCTACTATTCTTGGAACTTTGACAATTCTATATTATTGGGGTCTTCCTGGCCTGTTGTTTGACATATTTATTGGGGTCCTCCTGGCCTTTATCTGGTACCTACTGCAGCTGGCGGTATGGCATGGTTCTGACAAGTTTCTCAAGGATCATTAGGCCTTCCTGCTAGGATCTGGCATATTTACGGTTCTGACAGGTCAACTTGTTAGGCCTTCCTGTTTTCTCAAGGTTGGCCATTTTCTGGCCTCCCTCACATACACACAGAAATATAAACACAAAATATCTACAAAGTAGCTCTATGAGTGAAAGGAGGGAGAGAGAGAGAGAGAGAGAGAGAAATACTGACAATTGGGAGAAAAGGTAGAGTGCAAAGTCTTGCAGAAGAAGTGGAATCAGAGCTCAGCTTTAAAGGAAAGCAAGATTTCTAAGAGGGGGATGGGAGAAGAGACTAAACTTCAGACATGGGAGACCACATCTGTGTCATGTATGAGGCATAGAAAAATGAGCTTGTCTCATGTCCTTTTTATTGTTTTGTAAAAGGATTTTACCTAGTGTTTTAAATATAAATTATTTATTTACATACATTAAAACTTTACAGAATTCTTTGATTACAGAGCAAATAACTCTGTTCAATCATTTACCTGATGTTTACATCAATCAAAGGATCAACCAAAGAGATTGTCCACCAAAGGTGTTTGCTGGGGTCATACAAGATTTCCTGTGCAAAATTTAAGTGAAGAAATTCCTTATCAATGGCAAGCCTCTCTAAATGTTCTGATCTATAAACTGAACTGAGCCTCAGAACTCTACAAATCTTCCATAATCAAAGCCATAGCAATTCAGAAAAGAGAATCAGTCTCAACATTCTCACTGAGGGGAGAACATTGTGCACAGTAACAGTAATACTGTATGATAATCAACTATGAAAAATAGATTTTCTCAACAATACAAAGATCCAAGGCAATTCCAAAGGACTCAACAAAAATACTAACCATCTCCAGAGAAAGAATTGATGGTGTCTGAAGACAGATTGAAGCATACTATTTTTTTCACTCTATTTTCTTTATTAGTTTTATATATGTGTATACACATTTTTATTTATATGTGTGCATATATGTATATATGTGTGTATATATCTATATATGTATATATATACATATATATCTATATATGTATCTTCTTCCACAAGATGAAATATCTATCTATGTAGATAGATGGATGGATAGTTAATCTTATTCCAATGTGGAAATGTTTTCCATGATCTCATAAGTATAACCTAGATCAAATATCAAATTGCTTGCCATCTTAGAAGAAAATGAGAGGGGAGGGCAAGGAGAAAGGGAAATATTTTGGAATTTAGAAGTTTTGAAAACCAATGTAAAATTTTTTTTACATGGGATTTGGGAATAAATTATATGTTTAAAAAAAACATTGTCATGGGGGGGGAGACTATTGTACAGATGACAATATACAGGATGAGAAAGTGTGAAAGAACATGAGCATATCAAATAGTACCCACACTGGAGATACTAATAATATGCCAAAATTCCATAACATCATGTACAGGAAAGAGTTAGAATTGGGAATGAGGGATGACAGCTTATAGAATGAGGAGTAGTTAATTAAGTAAAAGTTGTACAGTATTAAGAACTCCAAATTACCCATTTGGTTCAAGATCTGCAGGCTTAGGCTGTCAACATCAGCTGCAATCCTCTATGAAAGAATTATTAACCAACCCTGGTGGCTTACATTCAATAGCAATTTCAGTAGCACAGTCATGCCTAGCTTATTCTGTAATGAGACTTCTGGTAATATTAATCATTCAAAATACATCCTCAAGTGCTAAAGTAATGAAGAAGAACCTCTAAGGTTTTTGTAAATTAGTTGTCACTAAGTCCACACACTTTTACTCCCAAGTGCTCTTCCTTGGTGGTGGTGAGAGCATGAGGTCTATGTGTGGTGCAGCAGTGGGGAAGACCATTTTAGAACAAACTCAACAGAGATCTCCAGCAAATGGCTTAATGGCAAATGGCCCTTGAAAAACACAGTTAAATGTCCTCCCTCCTGGGGAATATAAAAACACTCTTTGTACAATATAAAAACAAGATACAATTACCTCAGAAGAGAGTTGGAGACCTAAGCCCAGAAGGAAGAACAACACAAACACACATGAGAACCAGTTGGGAGTTGACAGGGGTAAAGCAGGGAACAGGAAGACATTCAACACAGTTAGGAAGAATTCTTCTGAGTAAACAATTCTGCATGGGTTTCCTCATAATAAAAATTCACACAGAGGCCTCACTTTGTGGTAACTTCCCAGCAAACTGGGAAGGGTCAGGTTCCAGATGTTTGTGTTTGGGTGGAAGGATCAAAGGCTTCTGATCATTAGTTCTTTGCCAGGAAAGTCAATCTTGTCCTCTAGCTGCTGAGGGACAATTGAGGTGTCTAGTGATAGTCCAAGGCCTTCTTCTAAATGGTCCTCACGGATTTGATAGATGTCTGCAACTCTACCTACCCCAGCTTCAATGTCTCAAGTAATGACCTACTAAGAATATAAGGCACTAAGGAAGAGAATGACATGGGGTAAAATACAAGGGTTGGAGGTGCCATGTCTGATCTAAACAGCAACAGAAAAGGTATCCCCTAAACCCAGATTAACTGCTTGAACTAAAGGTAGCAGTTGATGAAAGCCTATGTTCTGTTTGTGTCCTCAATCCCCCTTAGACTGTCCTGCTCTCATAACAACAACTGAGTAGACAACAAGGCTCTAGAATCTTCCTGCTGCCCATAAAATAATTTGAACTGCTAACAATATTTACTTCCAAATTACTAATAAAATTGCTTATATTTGTAACTAGGTGGTACAGTGGATAGCTTAGAGTCAGGAAGTCTTATCTTCATGAGTTCAAATATGGCTTAGACACTTCCTAGCTATGTGACCCTGGGCAAATCACTTAACCCTGTTTGCTTCAGTTTCCTCAGCTATAAAGTCATCTGGAGAAGGAAATGGTGAGCTATTCCAGTATTTTTGCCAAGAAAAACCCAAACAGGGTCACGAAGAATTGGACATGACCTAAAAATGACTGAACCACAACATACATGTATCTGTACAATGTGGCACATAATAGGAATTTAATAAATGCTTATTGAATGAATAAATTATCTGGCTTTCCCTGAAACCACTCAGCTCTTCCTGGGTTATAGGAAAAGCAAATAAAAGTGTACTTGTGGAGGTATAGAAGTTGAGGAGGGACTTCTTTCACTGCATATCCTCACTAGAATGATTAGTGGACAGAAGGCAAATACTGATCCAAGGGACAACTTCAACAACTCAATATCTTTGTCTAGCAGAGAGTTTCATTCTCACATCATGTCTCTTGCCCCAAATCATTCTCTTCCTTTGTGCCTTAGGTTCTCAGTAGATCACTACTTAAGACAGTGAAGGTGGAGTAGGTGGGCTCACCGATATCCATTTAAAAGTAGGCTTTGGATCCCCAGACACTTGACAAACTGTTGCAAATGCAATTTCCCTCTCAGAAACTAGAGGATAAGATTGACTTTCCTGGTAAAGGACTGTTACTCAGAATTCTCTCATCATTCTGCCTCTCCCCCATCATCTGCTGTCTGGCCTATAGTCATTTACAATATCCAGAGTCAATAGTATCAAAAATGACAGAGGGAAAATAAACACATTTAAAATACAATAGTTTATGGAGGGAAACCAAAATACAAGAAGAAAAGTCATTGAAATATACTTCCATTAACAGATTTAATAAGTCAGTTTCAATGTGACAAGGAAATCACTTTAAAAGACTGATATATATTAATTTAAGGTCGCCAAGGAATTCAGCTATGTAATTCCTAAATGAAAACTCAAGTCAGCAGTCAACCTTTTATGGAGTTTAATTACAAACAGGAGGAAGAAAGGTATTAGAGAGAGAGAGGGAGAGAGAAAGGGGAGAGAAGGGAATAGGGCTTAAATACCCCTTCTGTTTAGGCTGGGCCAAAAGGCCCAAGCCCTTAGATAGCTGAGGCAAAGAAAAGAGATCAGTCCCTATCACTCACGTGACCAAAATGGAGAAACAGTCTCAGGGGCCTCCACCTCCAGCCTCCTTCAGAGCAAGCTTCTCAGAGCACAACCTCTCAGAGCAAAAACCTCTCCAACCAACCATCCCTATTCCTCAGACCCCCCGCTATCTTTAAGGAAACCATCCAAGTTCCCTCCCCTCAGTTCTCACATCTACCAATCACTGTCCATGTCTTCCCTGTGCCAATGGTGGCTCTACCTTAACCCAGGACCGCCCAGAGGTCTGTGGATTTGCACATGTCTGTTGAAGGTCATATTCTCAAATAATTAAATCTTGATCCTTTTCTACAGCCCTTCCTAAATCCTGTTACCCTGAGTAGGGTGGAGATTGGAATAATTACATTTTGATCTATGCTGCAGCCCTTTCCATTGTTCAGCAAAAGGTTTCTGTCCTAATGTAATCTTAAGAAGGGAGGAGAAGGAATCTCCCTTGCCAATGGGGTTCACATTCCAATAGCGTTCCCACTATCAGTATGAAATTCCCTACAAGCATGAAATTTCCCAATGGTGAAATTTCCAACATTTATAAGTCTAAGAAATTTTAAGGTTTACATCAAAGACCTCAGATGAAAGTCTTATGAAAACAAAAATTATTTTAGTCAACTTAGTGACACAAAAACTATTTCACACAAGAACAAATCATGTCATAGATTACTTCTATCCCTGGTAAGCAATGAAGTTGCTTATCATAATGAGGTGTGGTGCTGGTGCTGAGGCCAACTTTGATTATTCTCCAATTTACTTTTAATTACAAGAAGGAGATTAGTTGGGTCCCTAGAGAGTCTGAAGATACTTGACCTTGATCCTTAAGGAAGAAGAATGAGTAATTCTCCTTAGTGGAGAAGTAATCCAAATGGGAAGTATGTTCCTGGGGTCTTACCACAAACTAAAGAGGTAGCTCTAAAGGAAGTTGTTAGGGGAGAAAACCATCACTAGTGTGGCTGGCAAAAAAAAAAATCTGTCCCAAGAGGAAACTCAAATCCCAAGTAAAAGAGAGCAGAAAGAACACTGGCTTGCTACAAGGCAACAAAACAAAAACAAATTACATGGCCAAGAAGCTGACCCTGAGACAACTGGTAGGGTAGTCTACTCCCCATCTGTTTGGATTTACTGCAGGAGGCCCAGTGTTTTGCTAGAAAAAAGGGGAAGAGAGATAAGAATAGTTTTCCCCCATTTTAATAAGGAGGAGCACATAGAGAGGAAGCATACATACATTTAAAGAAAAGGACTTGAGCCTTGCTGGGCTTCTATAATAAATGCAGATATTCCCAAGGTATTATCTCTTACTTTTTTCCCAGGGATATTACAACCCATAACCATTTGAAATAGCTCCCTGTGCAAGTTCCCAAGATCTAAGAACACTACAAATTATAGAGATAATGCTGCAAGAAATGACAGTTTTAAAGACTTCGTCTGTCCAATTTTGTTTCTAACACTCATCCAAACTTCAGTTATCAAAGTGGCCAAGATTTTATTCACAATTCTGGCCAATTACTAGGGCTGTGCTTTTGTGATCTATTATAATCATGCCATAACAAAGGCAGTGTGGTATGGTGGAGATAAGACCAGCTTCCAGGTAAGGAAGACTGGCATTCAAGTTCTGGCTCTAATTCTAGTGCTTATGTGGTACCTAAATTTGCAGTGCCTCAGGTGACAACACCTGTGGCATTCTTCACCTGGAGTGTCCCTTCATCATGGCAGTCCTCTTCCATTCATAAGTTCCCTCCAAGACTTACATTTTGAAGAGCAGCCTGAGCCAGCCAATCTTCATTCCCCTCCTGACTCACTTCTGATTTTCTAGACTTTAATGCCATGCCCTGAGCATGTACCTGCTCTCTTCTCTCCCTGCTCTTCAGCTCACATTGGGAATTGTCTTTCCCCATCAAAATAGGTTTTCATTTTTGAGTTTCTTTCAGAAAGTAACCAGCGGATTCTTAGTATTTGAAATCTTGCTTTCTGTCTGGTTACAGTTTTTTGGTTTGGGTTTGGTTTGTTGTTGTTGTTATTGGACTTGGAAGTTTGGGATTTTGGTTATAATGCTTGGGGATGTTTTCATTGTGCAATTTCTTTCAGAAAATAACCAATGGATTCTTTCTAATTCTACTTTGTTCTCTAGTTAGAAGAGATCTAGGCAGTTTTCTTTTAAGATTTCTGGAAATATGATGTTGAGATTCTGTTTTGACTTTCATGGATTTCAACTAATTCAATGATTCTTAAGTTATCTTTTCTTGATTTGTTTTTCAGGCCAGTTTTTGTTCTATAACATACCTCACTTTTTTCTTCTTTTTTAATCTTTTAACTTTGTTATATTATTTTTTATTGTTTTATGAGGTCATTGGCTTCTATTTGATTCATTCTAATTTTCAGAGAATTTGGTTTTGTATCTTAGGAATGGTTTTGTATCTCTTATACCAAACCGTTAAATCCCTTCCTACTTCCTTCTTCCATACTTTCATTTCTTTTCCAACCTTTCCTTTAGTGCTTCAATTTAGTTTACAAAAATATTTTAAATTATTTTTAAAAAACTTTCTAGTTAGAATTATTATCTTCTGAATTTGTGATTTGAGCATCCTTGCAACCATAATAACTTTTTATTATATAATTCCTTTTGTTGGTTCATTCTCCCAGCCTACTTCCTGACTTTGGACTTTTATTAGAGCCCAACTTGTGCATTTCTAGGGAATGTCTCAGCCCTGCTGCTACTCTCTTATAATACTGAGTATTTTATGATTCCAGGAACTCAAGACCAGTATCTATTTTCTGTTCTCCTGGTCTTAAGTTCTACAAATTCCTGACTTAGATTTGAGTCTGAGCAACAGTCTTATCATTGGCCTGTTTGGAATTCCAATAGATTGCTACTAGATAAATATTTCAGCCAATGAGAGCTAGAAAGATGTGCTGTTTCATAACAGGGATATAACTCTTCAGAATACATGTCACAGAGTGATACAACTGAGTCTCCCCTTTGGTTTGTGATTCCAGCTCTGGTTATCCCACTTCATATTTCAGAGTAGGTTGGAAGCTAGACATGAGATTCTGTTCTGTTCCTGAAGTCCAAGATGTATAGTTGCTGTTTCTTTTTGAGCTTATTCCTTGCTCTGCCCACTACTGCTCTTCAACCTAGAACATTATTCCTCTATGAAGGTCCCCTCCTCAATCAGCTCTAGATCTGTGACTTGAAAGTAGGGAGTAAGTAATAGAACTATCAGTTTGCACCTTTTCCTAAATCCTGAACAAGCCTAGGATCCTCTTTGCTGAATTTAGAACATCTTCTTGCCCTGATGTCCAGACTCTCCTTGCTCTGACATGCACTGTACAGAAGCTATTTCTGGTTAGATCCCATTTCCAGGGTCTGCAGACTTCTCTGTTTATCTCCTTGTGCTGACCTGCAATGCAACCAAATGCAACAAAAATTAAAAGGGAAATAACAAATTGGGGGGAAAATCATTATTAAAAAACCTCTGATAAAGGCCTAAATTTTCAAATTTATAAGGAACTAAATCAATTGTACAAAAAGCCAAGCCATTCCTGAATTGATAATTGGGCAAGGGACATTAATAGGCAGTTTTCAGATAAAGAAATCAAAACTATCCATAAGAACATGAAAAAGTGTCCTGAATCTCTTATAATTAGAGAAATGCAAATCAAAACAACTCTGAGGTATCACCTCACACCTAGCAGATTGGCTAACATGACAGCAAGGGAAAGTGATGAATGCTGGAGGAGATGTGGCAAAGTCGGGACTTTAAAGCATTGCTGGTGGAATTGTGAATTGATCCAACCATTCTGGAGGGCAATTTAGAACTATGCCCAAAGAGCACTAAAAGGCTGTCTGCCCTTTGATCCACCTATAGTGCTGCTGGGTTTGTACTCCAAAGAGATAATAAGGAAAAAGACTTGTTCAAAAATATTTATAACCACACTCTTTGTGGTGACAAAAAATTAGAAAATGAGGGTATGCCTTTGATTGGGGAATGGCTGAACAAATTGTGGTATCTGTTGGTGATGGAATACTATTGTGCTAAAAGGAATAATGAATTGGAGGGATTCCATGTGAACTGGAACAACCTCCAGGAATTGATGCAGAGAGAAAGGAACAGAACCAGGAGAATGTTGTACACAGAGACTGATACACTGTGGCACCACTAAAAGTAATGGACTTCTCTAACAGCAGCAATGCCCATGATCTAGGACAATTCTAAGGGACTTTTGAGAAAGAACACTATCCATATTCAGAGGAAGAACTGAAGGAGTAGAAACAAAGAAGAAAGACATTTCCTTGATCACATGGTTTGATGGGGATATGGTTGAGGATGTAGGCTCTAAATGATCACTCTATTGTTATGTTAATAATATGGAAATAGATCTTGATCAATGATACTTTTAAAACCCAGTTGAATTGTGCATAGGTTGCAGGGGGGGGGGAGGGAAGGGAAGGAGGAGGGGAGGTAAAGAACATGAATCATGTAACCAAGGGAAAATATTATAAATTAATTACTTAAATAAAAAAAATTCAAAGAATATGAAAGGAAGTTGAAAAGGTGGGGAATGAGAATAAAGAGAAGGTATCCACATAGAGTATGGTGAAGGAAGAAGTCTAGAGAGCCAGGTATGACTTAGAGAGAAATGAAGGAGTAAACATGGTTGGCCTGGGAACCATTCTTAATATGGAGGCTCCAGAAGGAATAGGTCTATTGGAGGAAGAGGTCATGGGGACAAAGTAAACTTCCAGGGGCAGAAGGCTGATATGGCATGATAATAATAGCAGTAATAGTACTAGGGACAGCTAGGTGGCAAAGTGGAGAGTGTCAGTCCTGAAATTATGAAGACTCAACTTCCTGAATTCAAATCTGGCCTCAGACACTTCCTAGTTGTGTGGCCCTTGATAAGACACTTACCCTCTGTTTGTCTCAGTTTTCTCATCTGTAAGATGAGCTAGAGAAAGAAATGTAGTACTCACTGCAGTAGTTTGCCAAGAAAACCCCAAATGGGATCATGAAGAGTTGAACACAACTAAAATGACTAAACAACAACAATAAAAGTTTGCAAAGCACTTTGACAAATATTATTTCATTTGATCTTCACAACAATGCTGACATGTAGCTGCTATTATCCCCATTTTACTCATGAGGAAACTAAGGCAGACAGAAATTAAATGACTTACAGGATCATACAGCTAGTATGTGTCTGAGGCCAGGTATGAAATCAGATCTTCTAGACTTCAGTTCTAGTATTCCACCACTGCATTACCGAAAATCTAGAACAGAGCCTGCAAAGGAATTAATGAGTAAATCTTCCTAACTCTCCCTTCCTTTCTGGTCCTTTTTGCACCTTATTCTTCTCTTCTCTACACATTACAATGCTACAATACTGACCTTACAAACAACATCCTATCCCCCAACTGTGCCTTTGTAATAGCTGTCTCCCATGCCAGCAATATTCTCCTTTCTACCTCTATACCTCAAAATCCCAGGCTTCTTTCAAGACCTAGCTCAAACACCATCTTCCCTGGTCCCTCAGCCACTTGAGTCTTTCCCTCTGAGGTCACCTTTCTTCTACTCCTAGATATGTACATAGGGGTAGTTCATGGAAGACTTGAACCTCTGATCTGAGAACTTGCTGAGCCCTTTTCAGAGCTACTCATCAACCTTTGGTGTCCATCTGTTACCCAACTCTAACTTGTGATCCCAAGAAGCTGTAGCATGTACTGTAGTCACACCCTGGTAAAACTGTTTTGGCAGCTGGGCTACACCAGGTTTAGGGAAACCTACGGTCTCCAATGCATCAATGAGTTAGGGAGATGTCTACCCCAAGCACATGATGACTTCCCTTAATGGAACTGGTAGATGAGAACAATTTGTTCCAATGGCTTCAAAAACAGCTGAAGCAGGAACTGTGAGGTACTTAGAGTTTGGTCAGACATCAAGGTTGCCAAGCTCATCCACTGCATCTCTGGGTCATTTTCAGTTGTCCTGACTTTTATCTTGCCTCTGGACTTGAATTACTCTAGAAAAGAGAGTAAAGCCAATGACTTTGTGCAATTCTGCCCACATAAATTCAATTCACACTCAAGTCAAGACATCAGTCTGTAATATCATTGGTCCTCTTCCAAAGTGAAGAACAACCAACATCTTATGTACCATTTTCTTTACTTGTCTCTAATTATTAGTATGTTAACTCCCTAGGATAGAAACCATTTTTTGTGTTTTTGCCTTCCTTTGTATACTCAGCATTTAGAACATTGTAAGGACTTAATAAAGGTTTGTTTATTAATTGATTGATACTCGAAGAATATTCCAGAAAAGAACAAAAGTAAATCCTACCAAAAATGGAAAGACTTCAAGCACAGTCTCAGTAATGGGATTTTGCTTGTAGATCTTGGGAAGCAACAGAAATTTGAGCAGGGAAGTAATTTGATTTGGTCAAGCCTGTGCCTTAGGAAGCTGGTTTTGGAAATTGTGCAAAGAATGAATTGGAGAAGGGATTGCCTGGAGGCTGGGAGCCTAGTTAGGAGATTGTTATATTAGTCTGTGTGAGAAGAAACATAACTATGAGTAGAACCTGAACTTATTTTTTTTTCTTGTAGCAATTTTGAATTTTAGGGTTCCATTCTTATTTTTTCATTGCCATTTCCCTGAAACCAAAGATATTCATGGTAGAGGCTAGTGATCAAATTTAGGGATGGGATCTTCAAAGATCGCTATACTGTGTGGCTATCCAATTCCCAGTCTTGATTTTAGTAGCACCTGATCTAACCTACCAATTGGTCTCCCCTCTCGGTGACATTTTGATATAGTACATAGAGAAAATAAATGGAGAAAATCACAGTTTTACTTCAGATATCATTCGTCTGATCAGAAGCTTCCTTTGGCAGAATCTCCTAAAATCTTTCATCAGAATCATTGAAAGGACCTATGCCTGCCTAGCACAAAGGGAAGTGGAGATTAATTGTCTTAGTCAAAGCCTGGGAAGAGGACTTAGAGAGGACTTGATAACTGACTTCAAGTATTTGGAAGGCAATCAGGCAGAAGATGGATTTGTTCCACTTAGCCTGGAAGAGTAGATATAGAGACAATAGAGAATCAGTTGCAAAGGATGCAGGTTTTGGATTGAATTGTTTTGAAGAAGAAAGTCTCAAACAGTGGAGATTTCATCTTTATCTATTTCTAGGCTTTAGGAAACACAAAATGTCATCTCCAGCCATAAAGTAGTTTTCTAATCAGTTTGAAATCTTTGCCTGAGACTAAAACTTTAGGACAGAGTTTGAGTTATGCAAAACAGATTATATATTTGCTCCTGCCTTCTCTAGAAATCTCACTTTTAAACAATGACTTGTTGGTTCAAACTCTCTTAGATACAAAAAAGTGAATCATCCTATAGGTGGTGGGTTCCTCCTCAATGGAGAAACTTCAAGCAAAGGCTGGAGGGCCTTTTCAGTGTGTCATAAAGGAAATTTTCTTTCAAGCATCAATGAACGTGAAATTCTGTGATACTTTGGGTAATAAAGGTCCAAAGTGGCTATTTGCCAGGTAAATTGTCAAAATAAATAGCTTAAAGTAATTTGTTATTGTTCAGGCATTTCAGTTATTTCTAATTCTTCATGACCCCATTTGGTATTTTCTTGGCAAAGGTACTGGAATGGTCTGACATTTACTTCCCCAGCTCATTTTATAGATAAGGAACTGGGCAAACAGGATTCAGTGACTTGTCCAAGATCACACGGCTAGTATGTGTCTGATGCCAAACACTTTGTCCACTATACAATTACTGAAATTTTACTTTTCTTGCCATTATATAGAGACTGAGAAGAGAACTTCAATGTCATGGCAAAATGAAGATATGGTACCTTTTCATAAAATAACTTTACTGTGAATAATAAAGTTCTTCCATCTAGTAGACAAAAACCTGTATTACCAACTTATTTCTTGACCTGATCACTCATCAGCTACTCTTTATTTTTGTAATCTCAGCACCTGGGAGGGGGAAAAAAAAAACTAAAGCCAATTTGCATCCAAGTATTATGTTTACAATAGCACTGTATGAACAAGGAGTTAATATTACTAATTGATGATAGCAAGGCTCTTTAGAGACAAATACATGCTCCAAGGTACCAAATCAATCATCAAAACTTAACCAATTTACCCAGAATCTCACTTCTTTTTTTCAAAGTAAAGAAAAAGACATGAAAAACTCCCCAGTAGCAAACTTTACATGCTTTCATTCTTCTTGGAGTCAGCTCCTTTAATTAAAAAAAAAAAAGAAATCTAAATTATAAGCAACATCAGACAGGGGCATATTGTAATCACAGCCCCAGCTCTAACTCTGGACCATAACAAGTCTTAGAGCAGCACCCAGAAAACATATGCATTTTGTAATGTAATTTTATAGCACAATAATCTGGGCAGAGCTTAAGGCAAGATGCCTTAAATTGCTTCTACTTTCTGTAATAATCAGCCAAAGGCAGGGCATGCAGAAGCAGGTGAAATCCCAGGAGGGTACCTCTGATGTGGACTGAGACTGTGCCACAAATATGTAGTGAGGTTTGTTTGGAAAGACAAGGGTTCATTCCTGACACAAGCATCCTGACCTTTCCAGTTATGTAGGATTCAGGGTCGCCCCAAAACAATAGAGGTCAGTCTCGCTTTCTCACTTACCCAGAGGCTTTAGAGTTACCATATTCTCACCATCTAAAACCTTGGATGAAGAAAGAACCATAAAGGGGGCTGAGCGTGAGGGTCATACTGGCTCTGCCCTGCCCCGCCCCTCTTCCCTCCCTTCAGATAAGAGAAAAAGAATGACTGACTATTTTTCTTTCTAACAGGAGAATTTGAGTCAGCCATTTGAAAATGAAGTTTGGAGAGAGAAAGGTAAAAATAGGCAGACTGTATGGCATAAATCAAACTCTGTCCTAAACTCCCAGACTGTAATTCTTCAAACTAATTCTTCTCATCTAAATCTCCCTGTTAGTAGAGCATCTTTAATAAACATTCTGCATTTAGATATTTTGATAATTCTTTTCTTAGTCAAACTCTTGTACACCCATCCTTCAGAGTTCACTTTTAGAAATGTAATCCTTGATTTCTTTAGTCAGGAGTGCATAAGAGAAAGGAGATGGCTATGATCCTAATTAATTAATTGAGTAGTGAACCAAGCACTGGCCTGGGAATTGGGAGGATCTGAATTCAAATTTGACCTTAGACACTTAGCTATATAATCTTAGGCAAAGCATTTAACTTTTTTCTGCCTCATTTTCTTCAAATGCAAAAAAGGGCATAATAATAGTTGTAAGGATAAAATGAAATATTTGTAAAGTGCTGTCCAAATTTTAAGGCATTATTACTATTAAAAGAAGAGTATTATTATTATTATTAAAACAAGGGTATGAAACATTATTTGGAAAGAACCCTTTTGTAATATAACATTATTTATCATGATATTCAAATTGCATTCTACATCAGGAAACAAGATACTTTGTTCAATTCAGATTGTTCATATTGCTTATTTTAGGCAAGTTCCTTATTTAAAGAATATAATTAAGTAATTTATTTATTAACTAAATATCCAGTTTGAGATGTCTGAAAGGTATCTGGAGATGTGAAATTATAATTCAGTAGACCTGGGGAAGGAAAAGTTTGAGAATCATCAGCACAAAGATAGTAATTAAAATTCATGGAAGCTGATGAGATCACCAAATAAATGAAGTAGTTTGGAGGGAGAAGACAAAAGGGCTGCTGGACTGAACCTTGAGAGACACCTATGGTTAGAGGGCATGCCCTGGAGATGGATCCAGCAAAGGAGACAGAGAAGGTGCCATCAGATTGATAGAGAAAAACTGAGACAAGTACTGGGAAAACCTTGAGAGAAAAGAGTATCAAGGAGGAGAGAGTGATCCACAGTGACAAAGGCTGCAGCAAGGTCTGGGAGAATGATGAGGATTAAAAAAAGGCCATTGCATTTGGCAATTAAGAGATGCTTAGTAACTCTGGAGAGAGCAGTTTCAGGGAATAATTAGGTCAGAAGTCAGACTGAAGGGGGTTAAGAAGAAAGAGGAGAAAAAGTAGAGCCATCTATTATATTATGGCCTTTTGAAGAGTTTAGCCACAAAGGGTGGAAGATGAATAAGACAAAGCTAGCTAAAAAAAAAGGATCAAGTGAGGGTTTTTTCAGGATGAGAAAACATGAGCATATCTGTAGGTAGTAGGAAATGAGGCAGGAGAGAGGGAGAGATTGAAAATAAGTGTAAGGGGGGGGGGCAGCTAGGTGACTCAGTACATAGAAAGCCAGGCCAAGAGATAGGAAGTCCTGGTTCAAATCTGACCTCTGATACTTCCTAGCTGGGTGACCCTGGGCAAGTCACTTAATCCCCATTGCTTAGTCCTTTCTAATCTTTGGCTTTGGAACCAATGACTAGAATTGATTCTAAGACAAAAAGTAAAGGTTTAAAAAAAAAGAAAGAAAAGTTTAAGAGTGGGGATGATGGAGGAGATGTTGGAGTTGGGTTGGAATGGGATCAGTTGAACAAGTAAAGGGGTCAGTTTCAGTAAGGAATCAGGCCATTTCATAATGTGAGAAAAGATCGAAGGAGGTAAGATGGAAAAAGGGACCTGAGATATGGGAAATGAGGGAAACGATTGAAAAGGGAATTCAAAGCCTTTTTTTTCTGTAAAATATAAGTCAAGGTTCTCAGCTGAGAAAATGGGGGTAAGGGGAACTATGGGAAGTTTGAAAAGGGATGAAAAAGTTTAATAAAGATCTTACAATTATAAATTTGAATTAGTATCCATATCATGGCTATGAGACTTTTATCAAGGAGACTTTGCAAAGATTTTTTCCTAGTCATGTTTCCCTTCTAATTTTAACTGAATCGATTTTGTTTGAGCAAAGACATTTAAATTATATATTATCAAATTTGTCCATTCTATCTTCTTGCAATCCTCTCTCTCCCTTGATTGGTTGTGAACTCTTCTATACATTCCAGATCTTTGAATTAACTTCTCATAAGTGCCTTTTATTCATATTGGTTTGAGAAATTGATTTGGAAACAAAGGACAATGAGAGCCTAGAAGGCATCGATGTTACCATTAAACTGCCAGGGGCCATCAAGCCATGATGTTTTGAAACAGTCACTTGTGGAAACCAGATAGTCACAAAGTAGATCCTAGGAAGGATGGAGACACCCACTCAGCCCTCCTCTGTATGACTTCTCTCACTAACATCCCCTTATTATTGAAATTGCTATGATTATTCCCCAGGAAAAATAGATGAGAGCAATATGCTCACAGGGTTAATACAGATGTCCCAGTCTGTCCCCTCAGAATATCACCAGGAGATCTTACTCACAAAATTAAACCTAAGGATTCTCATGTACCCACTTAGATAGGACCCTCTTTTCTAGGCTTAGAACTTCTGGCAAATCTGTGCTCAGAATTACCCAACCTAAATCTGGGTCATGTTGATTCTATTCTCTGACCCAGCACTTAGCAACAGTGTTTTTGTTGACTATCTCCTTAGACTTCCTAGCTGTTGTTAGGATCTATGGAAACATGTATGTTGAAAATGAAACTGTGTGCCAAGTAGATATGTGACCATGAGGGTATAAAATAAAGCCAAGCTTCAGACAAGGCAGAGCAGATTTTCCTGTGAAACCTATGCTGTGGGTTGAATACAAAAGCTGTATACCATTCATCATTCTACTTACCCTGTCCCACCTCCAAGACTCATCCCCTGTGAGAGGTTGTCCCCCACCTACAGCAACTATCACCCGACCAGGAACTCTTCCAGAGGAGGTTCTCATGCCACCATTGCAACCATGTCTCTTGTGATCCCTGAGAAGTTCCAGCATATTTTGCTAGTGCTCAACACCAACATTGATGTATGGCAGAAAAAAGCTTTTGCCATCAGCACCCTCAAAGGTGTGGGTCAAAGATATGCTCACGTAATACTGAGGAAAGCAGACATTGACCTCACCAAGAGGGCTGTTGAGCTCACTGATGATGAAGTGGAGCACATGATCACTATCATGCAGAATCCTCAGCAATACAAGATCCCAGACTGGTTCCTTAATAGACAGAAAGATGTAAGTAACGGAAAGAAAATATAGCCAGGTTCTGGCTAATGGTCTGGACAATAAGCTGCATGTGGACCTGAAACAACTGAAGAAGATTCAAGCACATTGTGGCTTGATGGCCCCCAGCATCAAACTTCTGTTTAATTCTCTCCATTCTTCCCTTACCAAAATAACTTCACAAGAAATACTATATAGAAAGAGTTTCAAAAGGGGCATCTGATAAAGCTCAATAAGATAGGATTCTGAATTTCTCCTTGAAACAACAAACTGTGTTGGACACTATATATCTTTTACTTCCTTTTATGCATCCAGAATTTGAAATAATATTTGTTACTAAAAGTCTTGGCTTCTTTTTTTTGTTTTTTTTGGCATATAACACAAATGCTCAAAGGATTTATGGCTTGTCAATGTGGAGAGCTTGTGATGTGGGATGTTTCTCCACCAAAAGAGCTATGATTTAGTGGTTAAGTCCTAGCGAGGTGCCTTTGGCAGAGAATATTAAGTGACTTACCTGGGGTTATATATGTTGTAAATATCAGGAAAAATGATTTGAACCCTAGTCTTTCTGCCTGCAAACTTAGCACTCTATCCATTAGACTATGCTGTTTCTATTATATACCTATTATTCAATACATTTAAGAGAATTACTGAAAAATGTGGGTTCCATTAAAATGAATTTGCCAAGCAGTAGTACCATAACCACACTGGGACTACTGGGAACCTTGCTTTATTCAGGGACTGTGAGGTCCTAGCTGAGAATCTATTTCCACCTTTATTCTACTAGGTATTTCTATTATACCATTTTATGGAGTTCCTTTAGTGCTAATTTCTTGCATTCGGTATTGCCAAACAGTAAATATTAACTATATACAACATGTAATGGAGAAGAAAAATGCTAATTTTTCTTTAGAACTTTGAAATCCTGGTCTTCAATAACTTTATTTCTGGGTGAAGACTCTTTGTTAGATTCTTGCAAATGTAAAGGCTAGCTAAATAAATACCAGAAAACTCTATCACATTGTAGCACTTACTTTATGTTCACTTCCTCAACATACATTTGTACTGTCAGGATAAGGTCTCCAAGGAGTGGCTACCTATTTCTTCCCTCAAGAGTCTAAGGGCAACTTGAGGGTAACTGAGGTTTCTACTACTGCTGCTCATAAACCCCTAACTGTGAGCTAAACATTGATTATCAGTGAGCAACTTCCATTAACTTTCAGAAAAAGGAAATAGCTAGAAAAACAGTCTTCCCAGCACACACAAGATTCCTGGAAAGGGTGGGCTTCAGTTTAAATGGTAATGAGTCACATGTGTAGCAAATGCTTTGATTACCTTAGAAATCCTGGCACTGGGAGTTCTTTTCTACTTTGGTTGAAGTCTCTCGAAGTTCACCTTAGATATAGCTCTCTGGCAGTGCCTTTCTGAATTCTATAGCTAGCGCTTCGTTCCAACATGAGAAGCCATAATTCATACAGCGACCACCATCTTCAAGTGGTTGTCTTCCTACATCTTTCTTCAGGTATTTTTTCTGACCTCAAACAATTAGAAAATTTTTCATTAGCACGTAGTACCAACCCTAAGTCATGATGGCTAATAGCTAGCTCCCCTTAGTTTACATGTGAACTGGCCACAGTGAGAAAATGTCTACTCATGCTGCAGACTGGACATTCATTGGTCAGTCCTCCATTACACATATTCTGATCTTTAATGTCAATGGTTGTTTTCTTTTTAATGAATTCAAATTGTATATTGTCATTTTAAGACAAAAATATACAATGATCATATAAATTACCTTTTTACCTAAGCACTTCAAATGCTTAACAAATATCAGATATGAAAGATTTTTGTAAAGAAGGTGTCTTTTAAAGGTACTCCATACATGTATATTATTAATATCTATTATATTAAATCCCCTTCATACCAACCTTATGAAAATAGTGCCATAATGAGCAAAAGTCCTGTGAGGTAGAATTCTAATTCACCCCACCAAAAAGGAGAAGGAATGTTAATTAATAGAGATGCATGTGTTATCAAAATGACATATATGATAAATTATACCTATATATTTTAAATTGATTGAGTTTATATCAAACTATATTATTGTAAATCATGAAACTAGGGGTGATAATCTTGAAATTAGTGACAGAGAATGTAAACTGTCACACTTCCTAACACCAAGAAACACAAGGGGAAAACTATACAAGAAAGATTTTACAAATAAAAATCAGTATATCATGCCAATGAGTAACATCCATTTTCTTCCTGTGTAAAGGGAACCCCTTCCTCCCAGGGTCATGAACTTTCTGCTCATTAGAGCCAGTCCATTAGTGTGGTTGGAAAGCTCCAAACAGAGGTTACAGGTTAAGAGCCCATTGAACATGACCGGGAACTAAGGGTTAAGGGTCCGAGTCAGAGACTTTGGATCCTAAGATGTGATAGACCAGCACACAGGGAAAGTAAATGACGTGGAGAAAGAGAATATAAAAAATGAGACCGTAGAGGAGATCGGGTTCTTCTCTGGGAGTCTTTGGCTGGGGGTCTTTCTGTGATTCAGCATTGCTGGCTTGAGCAGAAGACACTCTTGTGGCCTGGTAAGATTAGGGTAGTAGACTAGAAAATATATTTTTCAAATTTCCTTCCCTCCTTATTTCTTTCTTAGACTATATGTATATTAAAATTAAATTGTTAAAAGCTACTATCATCTTCATGACTTAAGGGTTAATTATTTTATAAACAGCAACCACGATAATCTTTTTTTTTACTAATATATTTTCAAACCAATTTCTAAATACTACATTTAGCATATTACATTTGGAATATTATTAATTTTAAATATTACACTCCCATTCCTTCTGGTCCTGAGGGAACTCAAGCCCATAATAATATTTATCTACTCAGGCATGGAGGAATTGTGATTTGGATCCATATGAGCAATTCCTTCAGAAATTAAATAAGAGGGTTTAGAAGTATTGCCTTCGGCAACTTTACAGTAAATGTCCTTCCAATTCATTATTTCATTTGATCCTCACAACTCAAAGAAGCCAACAGGACAGAATATTATTTTTTTCTGTCATTCTTACTCAAAAATTCTTTGATTCTTTTCAAAATAAAGAGAATCATAGAATTTTAGGTGCAAAATAATAGCTTAGATAATATTCAGTCCAACTCTTTGTCTTACAAGTTAAACAACTGAAGAGTTCATTACTATTGTGCAGTAGTTTGAGCACTAGATTTGGGGTTGGAACATCTGATTGGAATCTGCTTGGCCTTAGCAAAGTTACTTGCCTCCCATGACCTCCTTCAGTTTCTTCATCTGTAAAAATGAGAGAGTTGGACTAGATGATCTCTAAAGTCTCTTCCATTTCTAAATCCCAATTAGAAAGACAAAGTGACTTTCTCAACACCAATGAATGAATCATCAAGCATTTATTAAGTACCTACTACATAGCAAGCACTATGCTAAGCTCTGGGGAAATAAAAACAAAAATGAAACAATCTCTACTGTGAAGAATTTACATTCTATGGAGAGAGACAACATGTATGATTATAAAGGTAATGGAGAGAGCAGGAGAGACTAGCAGCTGTGGGGCAGGGAAATCTAGAAAGGCCTCATGTAGGAGGTGAGCTTTGAAGGAAACAAAGGAGTCTAAGAGGTAAAGGTAAGAAAAAAAGTAGATTTCAGGAATGGTCGAATTTTTTTTTTAATTCATGTCATGCATTTATCATCACAACCAGAACTAGACAACCCAAATCATTTCATTCCCAGTTCTATGATTCCCATTACATTACTGCAAGATTGAGCAAAGTAGTCTTAGTTAGCAAGCCATGATTCCCCCGAGTAGTTGAAATAGGTTTGTGTAGCTGTTAAGATTCAAATCATCTCATGGATAAATGCTTTGCTGCAATGACTTTCACAGAATCACAAGATTTTAGAGTTCAAAAAGACCCCAGACACCATCTAGTCCAATCCCCACTACAATATACTTGATAAATGGTCATCTAGTTTTTGCTTAGAGATCTCCAATAAAAGGGAACTGAACCCTGTTTCCCTCAAATCCTTAAATGTAAAATGAGCTGGAAAAGGAAATGGCAAATGACTCCAATATCTTTGCCAAGAAAACCCAAATGGGGTCACAAAGTGTCAGACATGATTGAAAAATGACAAGAAAGAAATCTCCTGTTCCTATTGCCCTCTACTATTTGAAACTTGTTAACAAAACGGTAACAAGGAATTGACTATCATTTAGAATAAGACATTACAAGTTTTCAGTGTACAAGGCTAATCTTAGAGCTTTCCAATAATCCATTCCCCAAAAGTTAAAATAAGGACTGTAGATTTTCTCTCAGCAATAGATACAATGAAATTTCCTTGCCAGCAGGTGGCACAAACTTTCTATTGTGCAAAGGAAACCAGTAAGATGTCCAAAGATAAGTGATGGTCCAGAGAAGTTATGACATCATCATTACATAAAGTTCATTCAACAACTTAATGTATTAAACTAAGTCTTGTGAACAGAACACTGCATTAGGCACAAGCAAAACTAAAAAGTTTAGAAGATGTAGCCTCTTGCCTCATGAAACTTAGAGTTTATTATAGAATTATGATTGTGACAACCATGACAGAGTCCCAAGAGCAATCACATCTCAAGAAAAATAATTCAAATGGAAGTCTAAACTTGAACATGAAGAAAGAAGTTGAGGAAAGGCCATAAGGTACCCTTTTTTGTCCACCTTGGTGGGGCCATAATATTTTCAAAGAGAGAAATCCCTTCTACCTCTCTTGATATGAAAGAAATAGAATAAAACTTAAATGCATATCTATGAAAGCAAGCAAGAGTATAATGGTGACTACCTGGAAATGCAACCTAGCCTTATATGGTCCTGAATTTTCATCAGATGTCCCCTTTAGGCAAGTCCTTCTGGTGCATCAGTGGGAATCTCATTTACCAAGGAGATTTGTGTGTGGAAAATGCTTGTGTAGAAGGAGATACATTTCACAACTGTGGCTAAGGGGAGTTTTCTTAACTAAACAAGAGACTATCTATAGAAAATAAAATGGACAATTTTTATTCTTAAAAAATTAAAAGCTTTTGCACAAGCAAAATCAATGTCATCATAAATAAAAATCAAGCATTTATTGGGAAAAATAGTAGTAAACTTCTCTGATGAAGGTCTGATATCCAAGATATATAGGAAATTGGTATAAACCTGCCTGAATTGTAATTTTTTTTTTATGCTGCAAGGGTAATCACAGAAACTCCTGTTTTTCTGGGTAGAGGCCCTGGCAGATCAAGGGTTTGTTGATGATGCCTTATATTTGTAATTTAAATATGTCCCACATTGAT
This sequence comes from Monodelphis domestica, assembly GCF_027887165.1. Classification (NCBI taxonomy): domain Eukaryota; kingdom Metazoa; phylum Chordata; class Mammalia; order Didelphimorphia; family Didelphidae; genus Monodelphis; species Monodelphis domestica. Next base: position 294,545,944 of record NC_077230.1, read on the forward strand.
TAAAAACACAGATGTTCAATTTAAGAGGGATCTTAAGGGGGAAAAAAATCTGGTCTTGCTTCTTACCTACTCATCTCTTTTCTCCCATAGTTTGGGAGGTCTAGAATGTCTAGAAGGAATTGATAAAGACTTGATTTTCTTTGAGCCAGTCTCTCTTGAAGATTCAGCAAGATAGCATCAAGGAAAGAGTAAATGGTCATCAGGTGCCAGAAGCAGGTACCTCCTTTTTCATGCTAGAATCTTGATAATATGATTAATATGAAGTAAATTAGGCTAATGAGGGCTTTAAGTCAGGATATTCGAGGCTTATGCCTAGTAGTGATAACACTTTGTCAAAAGGTATTCACAAAAAGTATGTATTTAGTGACATTTGTCAATAGTCCCAAATTACTTTTTAGAATAACTTGGACTAACAAACATGTCCACCATGTGTTCTATATTAATGTTTCTATCCTCCCACATACCCACCACCAACTAATATTTTCATCTTTTGTCATATTGGCTAATCTGATGGGGATGAGGAGAAAACCTTAGAAATGTTTAACTTGCATTTCTCTTATTATTAATTATTTGAATCATTTTTCCATGTAATTGTTGATAACTTTCTTCTTTTGAAATCTGCCTATTAATTTCTTTTGACCATTACTTATTTATTAGACAATGAATTTTATATTTACTCTCTGGAGTTGGATGACCTCAGCATCCCTTTCAAGTGAAATGACACATACACTGATAAATATGAAACATAATAATACATTACAAGTTTTTAGAAAGAGCAAGTGTTACATGAGATCCTAAAGTTGGATGGGGAGGGGGTTATGACTAGCTGAAGGAAATCAGGGAAGACTTGGTGGAAGAGGTGACTTTAAAGAATGAAGGAAGAAGTGAACAGGTAGATGAGTAAAGAAGATTCTAGGTGTAAACACAAAGGTTAGAAACTGGGAGTCTGTATGGGCTACAGAGAGTAGTTTGGTTTAACTATAGCACAGTGTGCATGAAGACTAGTAAAAAGTATGAAATAAAACTAGATATACCATTTAGCATTAGATTGTGGAAGGCCTAAACACCATTTGAAAGAATGTGATCAATATGTAGGCAATATAGAGCTGCTAGACATTTTTGAGCAGAGGAGTGACTTGGGAGATTTTTCATGAGGCAATTGAATAAAGAATGGATTGGGCAGTAGAGTGGAGAGAGAGAGAGAGTACTAAAATTTGTGTTACAATATTATATATTGTAAAAATCTATAGGTAGAATCAACAGGTCTTGCTAATTGATTGATATGAATGAAAAAGAAAAGGGAATTGAAGGGGACATCTTGTGAGCATGATGGTGTCAACGGATAGAAATGGAGGAATCTGTCTTTATTGACAGATAAGCTTGGCATTGGACATGTTCAACTCAAAGTGCCAATAGGACAGCCAAATGGAGTCTTCTTAGAAATAAAGATTTGCGAGTCATCCACATAGAAGGAATATTTGAAACCCTGGAAGTGGCATAGTTTCAAGAGTTCTATGAAGCTCCTGCATTAATAACTCCAATCATTATCTTCCTACTAACATCCCCAGATGCCTCATTGTGGCACGGAGAAGGCTCTGCATTCTCAAAGACCAAATCAGAAGAGCACAAGCTTCAACAGGTCTTACCAGGATGGGAAGGCTTCAAGTACAGACCTGGTAATAGTCTAGACATTTGACTTTAGAGAACTAGCCTAGGTAAATTTGGGAAATCTCACAATGGATTGGCTTCCAGGATTAGAATTTTCTCAACCATAGCTATACATATAACCATTTCCTTAGGCATAAAGGGTTTGGGATCTGAACCTCAAGAAAGTGTATGCATATCAGTGAAATCACATATTTATTATATTTCCCCCTTAACCCTTCTCCAAAGTTCTCCATTTCTTTTGGAGCCCCCCCACCCCCAGCCTTCTAATCACTCTGACTTATAAATTTGGAGTGATCATTGAGTCTTCCTTTTTTCTCAAACCCTATAATCAATCATTTTGCTAAGTCATATTGATTATACTTACAAAATATGTTATCCAACCCTTCTTCACTTGCATAGTCTGTACCCTAGTTCAGGCCTTAATCTCCTCTTTCCCAGACTGTTGCAATAGCTTACTAATTGGTCTCCTTGCCACTTGTTTCTGAAATCCATTTACCAAATAGTCAAATTGATGTTATTAAAATATAGACCTGACCATATCCACCCCATCACACACATATTCAAATGCCTCCCTTTTGATAGAGAGGATAAAACACAAACTCCTCAACCCAATATAAAGCCCTCTACAATCTGACTTTCAGCTATTACTATTGTCCAAGTATTTTACTTTCCAATCAAGCCAGTTTGCTCCCATAGTCAATCATCCATCTCCTAACATCTACTTGCCTTTGTATAAGTGTTTGCCCAATGCCTGGCATGTAGAGATTGAATTAGATTCAATCAAGCATTTATTAACTCCTTACTAGGTGCCAGCCATTGTGCTAAGTATGTACTGGGAATGCAAAAAAAAGCATAAAGAAAGATGTCCCTATCCTTAAGGATTCTAATGGGGAAAGATAGCACATAAAAGGTAGCTTAAGAGGGGACAAGGTAGAAAAGAGTCAGAAGTAAAGCTGAGTTAGAATTGAGTATGACTGGTGTGGAGGTTCCAGGAGGCTGGTTGGTTGGTTATTTTCTTCATACTTAAAGGGGATCGAAATGATATCACTAGATCAGGATCAATGTACAGAGAACCCAACTGAAGTTAATCAGATCATTACAAGCTCAGAAGACTCAACCAGAGGTTTGTGACAGAAGTTTTGTACTCAAGGAAGAGTGACAGGCTTAAGGGTTGCTGAATCTTTTCTCCTCAATGGGGGAGGGGCCCCAGGAAGTCTGGAATCTTGAGAAACCAGAAGACTCTGACTGAGATTCAGTTAGCTCTCTCAATCTTAAGAAGCCTAGGAGGGAGGTCTGGCCAAGACTTTCTCCTGAGGAGGAACTCACCTTTTTCCTCTCCTGGTGACTGGACATCCCCCCCCCCCCAATTCCCAACTGAAGTGATAACTGAAGAAGACATTGAGCCTCTATCAAACTTACCTCACAGCTCCTGGTGCCCTGGGTCTAAACTGTGCCAGTTGGGCCAAGACCAGGACAAGTTAAGCCTGACTCTTTCAGTGGGGCCAAGGCTGCCAAGGCTGCCAAGGCCTGGGTTCTCCAAATCGAGGAGGGAGGAAAAGGGTAGCTAGAGTAGGGACACTTCCCCCACTTTCCTCACAAACCTTTTCCTTCCAGTCATTCCTTAGTGTTATCCCCAGCTGACTTACTTTATAATAAAGTTGTCTTTTCCCCAAAGTGACTCAAGTGTGAGTGGACCAGCTTGATAAGGAGAGTAATCTCCCTGAAGAGGAAAATTTAGACACTAGTATTGGAAGAAGTCAAAAGCCAATTTGTGAGAGCATCCATAGCTGAGGAGGGAAGGCTGAAGGGGGAAACTACTCAACCCCCCTCTCCTCTCCGTGAGCCAGCTTTAAACATCAGCTGCCTCTCCTGGATCCTGCTTTGAGGGGGAGGTATCCATTCCTCCTCTATCCTTTTTACCACCACTTAATTCCTCCATTACAGACTGGGCACAAATAGCACCTCTGAACTGGGATGGAGATGTCTCTAAATTTATTCATCTCATGTTTCTTTTGAGCTACTGCAATTCTGCTGTGCTCAAAGCGCACCCCCCCTTCTTTGATGTGGGCATACCATGCAGGAAAGTCCTGTGCCAGCATCTCCCATGCCTCACAATCCATACCAAAATTCTTCAGAGAAACCATTACTATCCTTGTTTCATTTTTTTCAAATGTATTTATCTTTTTAAAAAACTATATTATTTTACATGTTGATATGATTTTTTAAAACCCTTACCTTCTGTCTTAGAATCAATACTAAGAATTAGTTCCAAGGCAGAAGAGTGGTAAGGGCTTGGCAATGGGGGTTAAATGACTTGCCCAGGATAACATAGGTAGGAAGTATTTAAAGCCAAATTTGAACCCAGGACCTCTTCTCTCCAGGCCTGGCTCTCTAACTACTGAGCTATCTAGCTGCCCTTCAATAAAATTTTTAATAGTCATATTCTGACATTTTGCCAAATGTCTTCCCTCCCTCCCTCCCTCCCTTCCTCAAGGCAGAAAGCAATATAATATAGATTTCACATTTTTATCATATAATACATATTTTCACAGGTGAAATAAAGTACAAATTGAAAAAATTCACGAGGGAAATAAAGTGAAGAAAGTCATGCTTCAATCTGCATTTAGACTCTCTCAGTTTCTTCTGTGGCAGTGGATAATCTTTTTCATCAGGATTCCCTTGGAGTTGTCCAGGATCCCTGTATCACTGCTTCTGACCTCTCTTAGAGCACTTGTCTTGCATGAGTTCTCCAAACTTTTGTCATTCAAACAACTGGGCTGGCCCTTTGGAGTTGCACTCTAAGGCAATTGACTTTAGAGGTCTGAGAGTTCTGCTCCAGAAAAGGCCACAATGTCCAGTACCTTATCTTTCCAGGTGATCTTCAGAATCTTCCTAAAACAATTCAAATGGAAGTGATTCTATTTCCAGGAGGCACTCACCAGAAGGAGGCAGGCGTGTGAAAATAAGGAGACAGAGAGGAGATAAGAAGCTCAGGTGGGTAAGAGCACACCTGCTTCTAATCTCTAATTCATAGAATCTCAAGCTTCCTTCAGAGCACATCTCAGATGCCACATCCTACATGGAGACCCTTTTCCATTTCCTCTGTTATTAACACTCACTCCCTTTCGAAGTTGCCCTGTATTGTTTAATTTTATTTTATTTACTAATTTGTGCTGTATCTTTCCCACAACTGAATGGAATCTCTTTGAAGGGAGGGATTATTTGTAATTTGTCTTTGTTTCTCCATAAATTAGCCTGATTTTTGATCCACAGTCACTATTTAAGAAATGTCTGTTCAAGTGAATATTTGAAGTATGAATGGGAAAAATCCATCCCAGAGAAATAAAAATCAGTCACAGAAGCAAATAACTGCAGTGGTAATAGATCCATTTATTTCTATAGTTCCTGTCATCATAGTATTGCTCCAAGGCAAGAATAGCCAAATGTTTTTCCTTCTGGTGGTAATCCGATACATCCTTGGTTATCTTACATAGATCCTAAAAGACCACACTCTATTAAAGATGAGAGCCAAAAGCTTCACTTTCTGTTTTCAAAGTCTTCTGCTAAAGTTCCCCTAGGCTATATCACTTCTCTTATCTTTTGCAACATTCCTGACCATCCCCCATGATCTTCTCTGGACAAACCTGTTCAATGTTCTCTTTGTCTAATCATCTAATTTTCAAACACTGAGCTTTCCACAGCCCTCAGGGTTACACCCTAGGTTTGAAAGGCATTGCCTCCCTAAGCTCAGTTTCTAGAAAAAATGTTCAACCTATTCCTGCCCAAACCCAGAACTACAAGTACCCTTCCCTGAACCCTCATCCACAATGAACTGCCCTTAAAATCTTCTGTTATTCTCTGGAATGCAAATTCAGGTTCATTTTGCATTCCTGAAAAAGTTGTATGCAAAATGAATATTGGTATATTAAATCACATTTTCCCACTCAATTTGTTTATTTTTGGAAATAGTCTCCTCAGAAAGTTTTATCTCCATTATTCTTTAGCCATCACACTTGAGAATATGAATATTTACTGTATACTTTATAGGTATGCAAGAATGGACAAAGTCACTTAATTTCTCTAAACCTCATCTGTAAAATGGAGCTAATAATACCTGCAATACTCCTTGAAGATCTCAGTATAGGCTTGTTCTTTGTTTACTATGTAACCTCAAACACCTGTTATTTCTTCAGATGCAGGTAGAGTATGACGATTTGTCATTTTTTATGCTTATATAAAATTTTGTGTAATAAACTGATATCATTTGTTTATGGAAATCTGTTTTGCATAGTAATTCATGTACAATATAGTTTGAATTGTTTGTCAGCTGATGAGGGAGAGGTAAAGAAGGGAGGAATTCACCATGAATCATATAACTTTGGAAAACTAGTGGAAATTTATTGTTAAAATAAAATCAAGATTAAAAAATATCATTTACTCTTTGAGATTAAGTACAAGAAGTGGCATACAAGTGCCTGCTTCACAGGGTTATTGCAATGCTTTCTAAAATTATGATTATTGTTTTTATTTTGTCTGTCATTGCTTAGTCTAGGTAAACACAATTTTTATTTTCTACCACATGAGCAATTCCCATTTGTCTTGCACATACTAAACACACATGTAGGTATATATATAAATATATCACACTATTAATTCATTTTCTTGTCATTCATTCAATAAGCATTTATTAAGCATCTGCTGTGCTAGGGGCCAGGCATTGTTGCTGAATGGTTCTTGAGTAAGTGTCCCACCCTTTCTAATCTTATTTGGGGTTTCTTTGGTAAAAAACGCTAAAGCAGTTTGCCATTTCCTTCTCCAGGTCATTTTACAAATGAGGAAACTGAGGCAAACAAGGTTAAGGGACTTGCTCAGGGTCACACAGCTAAGTGTGAAGCCAGAGAGGGCTTTACTAATTCCAGGCTGAGTACTTTATCTGATGCCCCACCTAGGTGCCCCATGTGCTAGGCATACAAAGACAAAAACAACAGCACAAAACATAGAGCAAAAAGAAAATATGATATGGAAGTTTATAACTGAACTAAGTTTGGGAACATTGTGTGTGTGTGTGTGTGTGTGTGTGTGTATGTACATACAAGATAAACATAAAGGAGCATGACATCTGAATAGATCTGGAAAAGCTTCATCAGGGAGACGGCATCTGGGCTGAGACCTTAATGGAGCCAGGGGATTCTGAAGGAAGCATGTCAGCCAGGGAGAAAGAGCCTTTGCAAAAAGTTCAGAGAGAAGATGGAATTCCAAGCAGCCTGACCAGCAGCCCTTGGGCTTGTTGGGGCCAGAGCTTAATTCATTGTTCTTGGAAATTCTCACTGACTCCCTGAGATGTGAACATTTAAGCTGCCTGGTGGTTAGTCCTCTGCTTCATGAACTCAGTAGCTTGAAGAGTTGAATGGAGTTCACTCATTTATTTCAAGCTCAGTGACTCACAGGCAAGGGTGCTGGCTGTCTCTTTAAGAGACCCTGCTCCATTCCAAGCAAGCAGGGGCTGGATTGGGTTGACTGATTTTCATCAGTTTAAGTACAATACCTATTAAAGCACATTAACATAGTTGCCATGGGCAGTGATCTTTTGAAGTCCCACCAGGAGCCTGGATTCCAGCAAACCCTGAAGTGGCTTACTTGAGAGTATTTGTGTTTGTTTTGGCTCCTGCAAGCACAGAAACCAAGATGACAGCCCTTGAAGACTGGGATCAAAACAGAAAACTGGGTCATGGCCATCATTTGGTAAACATGAAAAAGTGAAGCATGTTAAATAAATGTCAACGTCAGAATGATGTCTTACCACTAAGAGGGAGGCAGTTAGGCATAATACAAAGGGCAATCAGTATGACAGGAGGCAAGAGACCTAGGGGCTAGTGCTCACTCCGCCATCTACTAGCTATGTGCCCAGGGAAAGTCATTTATCCTCTCTTGGCCTCATGTTCATTTGTGTGGTCAAAATACCTGGGATTGAATCCGAACTCCACCACTGGCCACCTTACTAACTCTGAGGAGTGCCTCAGTTCACAGGCAGCTGTGGCTCAGTGGATAGAGTACTGAGTCTGGAATCAGGAAGACCTGAGCCTCAGATACCTTCTAGTTGTGTGACCCAAGGCAAGCACTTACCTCTGTATGTCTATGAGGCAGCCAGGTGGGTCAGTGAATATAATGCTGAGTCTGGAAACTCATGTGAGCTCAAATCCCACCTCAGCTACTTCCTTAGCTGTGTGACTCTGAGCAAGTCACTTAACCTCTAATTGACTGACAAACTAGAGAAGGAAATGGCAGATTACTCCTGTATCCTGGCCAAGAAAAGTCCATGGATAGTTATGGCCCATAGAGTCATGACTGAATAACAATAGTCTCAGTTTCCTCCTTTAAAAAAAGGATTTAGACTAGGTAGCCTCTTAAGTACCTTTCTGGTTCTAAAGCTATGATTCTGTAATCATATGACAGGCAATAATCCTTTATCTTTGACTCTGAGAATCACAGAATCTTGATGGAGGAGGTTAATTAGTGCATTCAGTCTCCCTTTGCTGGGTGATAAGGTCAGCTGCTTCAATCCTTTCCATGTCATCTCCAATAAACTGTCACCTAGCCCGGCTTGCATATTCCACAAAGTAGCTCATTTGATTGATCAGTTCTACCCTCTGACCACATTTGCCTTCTGGAACAAAGAGAGTAAACCTGATCCCTTTCTCCGAATCAACCCTTTTTCAATTATTTGTTTTCATTTTCTGCTCCTCATTTTTGACTTTGTGTAAAGCATTTTTCTCCTTGGGTTTCTTCATCTGCAAGGAAAGGATGTTGGACTAGATGAACTTCAAGGTAACTTTATAGACATACTATTCGATGATTCTGAGATTCTATAGGACCCCTCTATTTTCTCTTTATATCATAGACTTGGCTATAGCAGGGACCTCAGAGGCCATCTAGTCCAGTTCCCTCGTTTTACCAATGAGGAAACTGGAGAAGTTAACTGACTCTCCCAAGATGACACTGGTAGAATTCATCAAAGGCAGGGTTTGAACCCAGAACCAGTGATTTTCCACCTAACTGCTCTGCCTCCCTCTCTAGATTAAACATATCTAGTTCCTCCAAGTAAGACTTGAACGTCATATGACTTGGTTTAGAGCTCCCATTAGCTTAATCATTCATATAAATCATATTATCAAGGAGAAACCAGATTCTTAAATAAAAATCATAATTAGGGATCTTCCTCCTGGGACCTAATGACCAAATGACTTAAAAAAAAAAAAAACCTTACCTTCCAATTTAGAATCAATATTGATTCTAAGGTAGAAGAGTGGTAAAGGCTAGGCAATGGAGATCAAGTGACTTGCCCTGGGTCACACAGTTAGAAAGTATCTGAGGCCAGATCTGAACCCAAGGACCTCCCATATCTAATCTTTAGGTCTGCCTCTCAATCTACTGAGTCACCCAGCTGTCCCCCACCATTGGCTTTTTCCCTGGTGCCAACATCTTGCTGAATTTTCAAAGCAGATGGATCACAAGAAAATAAAATCCTACCAGTTCCTTGTTAGGCTGCCCCCAGACCATAGAAGAAGAAGGGTAAAAGGATAGGTAATATCCAAGACCAGATTCCCCCAATCCAAGATCCCAATCGTTGTCTAAAAAAATCTACATTTCCCAGGAGCCCACCAACTTCCTGTCATTACATACTTCCTATAGACAGGGAATATTAGGTAGGGACGTGGAGGGTCCTACCTCTTTACTTCTTGTCCCAGGCTTGGTGGTGGTAAGGCAGGCATTTGAACTGGGTGAACTGGGTGAACAGGTCTTTATTTTGTATCCTCTTTATTCCTTGATTTCTAATGATCATTAATAAATCTTCTAAAATATAACATTTTATTATTTGAGATTTAATTTTAACTTTTACATTGATGGCAACCACTAGTTGGAGAAGAACCTTTCAATTTTGTTAAGATAGTCTAGATAAAAAATTTTTAAAGCCACATTTCTCCTGCCAAGGCTTTTCACCCACCCCGCCTACCCTCGGAAACTCCGAGAGAACTCCGAACTCTCTTTGGAGCTGCTGCCTTTTTCTTTCCTTACTTTCCCCCTGGTTGCTCTATTTTTAACAAGGGGATCTTGGTAAAGAAGAGATAAGCTGCTTCTCTCACCCATCTGCTTGAGCCCATGTTCCTCAGTTTCTCGCTGAGGCCCCCAGCAATCCTCCTCCTGATCTCTGGCCCCACTCCTACTCTTGCTCCTGAATAGGCCTCTGCTCTGACCCTGACCCCAACCCCGACTGCTGTTCCTTCCCCCATCCAAATTACATCTTACTTTTAACAGTTCTAGGGTTGTCATGAGGATCAAATGTGATAATATTTGTATAAAACACATAGCATACTTCCTGGGACACAGACAATGCTATGTAAATTCTATCTATTATTATTTTAAATTGAAGTCACCCAAAGTTATGTGCTTAATCAATTTTTCTTAAAGCTAATTAAAAGGGCCCACCATACTGGTCCATAAGCCTTCTTCATGCCATATTTCTGTGTTTGCATCCTTTTCTGTCTCCTCCTTACCCAAGCTCTGGGAACAGTAATAAAATCAATCTGACCATTCCAAGAATGGATCTTCTATTCATTTCCCTTAGGAATCTATTCAACATCCCAGTGACTCCTTACCAAAACTCCTTCCCAGCCACCACTACCCAACAATTCAAAGTATCCCCAAAGTCTTGATCCTAAATAAGTTTTAATAGCTTAAATACCTTTAAGAACTATTGAAACTTAATATCATACCAAGACTTTGGAGACACCCTGTATTTTGCCTTCCCATATTAGAAAGTAAGGTTTTTGTGGGCTGAGTTTGACTTGCTTTTTATTTTTGTTATTCCCAGTGGTTAAGCAATGAATTTTCATTTTTTTGATTCATCTATGATGATGACAATAAATCACAAATATCAAAATTTAAAAGACCACGATAAATCAGAAGAATTTTTTCCACTTTAATTCAATGCTTTGGAATCCTAGAGGGATGTGCAGAAAGTTAATCATGAGGTAATGCTGATTTTATGTGGACAATGCTCCATTTCCAATGCTACAGAATTTTTGCATTGGAAAAAACCAACTCAAAAGCTAAGGAATCCAACTTGTACATAAAGAAGAATCCCGTTGACATTATCCTCACCAAGTGATCATCCAGCCTTTACCAGGAAGTCACAGTGAAAGGAAGCCCACTGACTCCCAAGGTAACCCATTCTATTTCTGAATAACTCTGACCATGTAGTTTTTTTTCTCCCACATCAAGGAACATTGGCCTCTTTGTAACTTCTATTGGAGACCCTGAAGCTATAAACACTTCGTTTTTTCTGTTAGATTTGAATGCCCTGGGTGTCCTATAGAAAACACTCTTTGTTCTCAAAATAAAATCAGTTATTGTATTTGATAGAGAATTCTAGAAAATCATTTCATATTTGGTAACAGTGCTACATTGAAGACATTCTTTGCTTAGTGGAAGCCTAAGGTGATTAAGTTGAAACTGAAGAAAAATCAGGAAAACCACATGAAGAATCTTTTACAGAACTCCATATTAAACAGTAATTCCCTTATTGTCATGAAAACAGCATTCAGCTTCAGGTTTATAAAACTTTCTTTTAATTTTTGATTATCTCATTTGATGTCTAATATTTTGCATACTTTCATCTACTGACTTCTGCCATTTGCCATCATTTTCATTAAAAACATTTTATGGGTAAATTAAAGTGATTAATTCTCTTGGTGCACCTAGTCCAGAAATGCTTAGGTTTGTAGAATGATTATATAAATGATATTTACTAGGAAACGATATGCCAAAATAAAACAATAAAATAAAGGCCATCCACAGGCAAGAACTATCTGGGAAACACAGAACTATAGAATTTCAGAGAAGAAAGATTCCCTTTTCTTCATATCATCTAAATCAATCAACCATATCTAAGAAGAAAATTAGCTAAATCTTTAAGTCTTTTTGTCATAGTAGTAATCATAATTGAATTTTTACCCCCAAATCTATAACTTAACATTTATTCTTCTCAATTTTCACTTATTAGTTTTAGGTCATCATTCCAGGCTCTATATCTTTTGACATTTTGTTTTTCATTCTCTACCTACCTACCTACTTACCTACCTACCTACCTACCTACCTACCTACCTACCTACCTACCTGTCTGTCTGTCTGTCTGTCTGTCTATCTATCTATCTATCTATCTATCTATCTATCTATCTATCTATCTATCTATCTACCTATCTGTATATCCATTCATCTGTCTATCCATCTATCTGTCTATCCCTCCTACTTATCTATCCATACATACATGTATTCTTCTAAATGCTGATATGGATGTGTGTATATATATGCATGTTCGTGTATATACTTATAGGAATACCTAAACTGTTTTCAAATCCATGCTCCTAGTCTCACCTCTGGAATTGGGAAATTTTTTTACCCCAAGATATCCTGACTGATTAGAGCTAAAATACCCATAAAAAACCCATAATACCAAAACTACCATTATTAGTCCCCCTGAACTCCTTTGACTCTTTCACCTACTTGAGAATGAGACTTGAATCATGATGCTTAATTAGAAAATCCTCATTTAATTAGTACCTTCTCCCTTTTTTTGTGGATGTTCACATATCTATGTGTATACACATGTAGATATCAGTATGTATTGTATATATACATATATGCACATATATTTGTATCAGGACCAGTGATTTCATATAATTTCTTGTTCAGTCATTTTTTAGTCATCTGACTAACTGTGATCCCATCTGGGACTTGCTTGGCAGAGATACTGAAGTGGTTCGCCATTTCTTTCTCACACTCATTTTATAAATGAGGAAACAGAGCCAAACAGATTTAAGTGACTTGTCCAGGGTTGTATAGCGAGTGTCCAAAGCTGGATTTGAACTCAGAAACTTCAATTCCAGACCCAGCACTCTATCAACTGCATCATCTAGATGCATCATATTTCATATAATACATTAACTTTTATTTCTGGTGGAAACAACTAATCTATAAGCAAAATAAAAGTAAAATACATTGCTAGGTAAATGAACTTACACACAGATTCATTCAAATCCCTCTCTGCTTCTAGTCCACATTCTTCCTCCTACCTGGCACTTTCAGTAAAGCAATCAGCCCAATACAGCACTTCACACAACTGTCTCTTACTTCAGTAACACTGGTAGGTGACTATCCCATGCAAGTATTCTACTATAGTCAGGGATAAGTCCAAGATAGGCTATTGTTGATTATAGGAAATTTCCACAATCAACAAAATAGCCCAAGTAACCTTGGGCTTTTAGGAGGCGCTTAAGGGAATCCAGGTCTTCAGTGGATATCTGTTAAAGAAGAATCTGATGAGACATGAGAAGGAACCATAGACTCTTAACACCAAATGATAGATTAAAATAACTGGAGCAGAAATAGAAAGGTTTCTTTTCTTTCTTTTAAAAATTTTTATTAAAAAATTTATTTCCAGGTACCTCAGCCCTTCCCTTCCCCCTCATACCATAAAAGGCATCATGTAGTAAACATTTGACTATATAGGTTATGTATTTCTTGTTTCCATTTTTCAGTTCATTCCCTGGTAGTGAACATTCATCAGTTATTCTTCAAATATTAAATGTGGAGCTGTATATAATGTTCTCTTGGTTCTACTTGTTTTATTCTTCATGTAGTTCTTTTCATTTTTTTAATTTTATTTTTTAAACCCTTACTGGGTATTGGTTCTAAGGCAGAAGAGTGGTAAGGGCCAGGCAATGGGGGTTAAATGACTTGTCCAGGGTCACACAGCTAGGAAGTGTCTGAGGGCAGATTTGAACCCAGGATATCCTGTCTCTGGGTCTGACTCTCAATCCACTGAGCCACCCAGCTGCCCATCATGGTGTTTTTTTTTTTAATTAATCTGCTTACCATTTCATATAACACAGTAATATTCCATTGGAACAGTTTATTTTCATTAAATGCTTTCTCCAGAGAGATCGGTTCTGTCCTTAAGATACTGTCAGCCACACTAGCATATAGTCATTTATTCCATACTAAAATATTAACTTATTGTACCATGAATGGGATTTAATTAGGGATATCCACTGCATGTAACCTTTGAGAAATAAGTTAATTCCTAAACAATAAGCCCATTCTTGTTCCCAGTGAATTTACAGACCTGATTCTAATTTCTATGATAGCACTTATAATAATAATAATGAATTAAATAATAATATATAGTAAATCTGTAGAGATGTCTATACTAGGGGAAAAAATCCCTAAGTGGGCTTACTTATCTTTCAGATATTCAAACTATGTATTAATTTCCAGACTAACATAAATCTGAATACTTAAGCCCTCTATAATTTTAATAGTAAAAAATAATTATTATTTGAACTAAAACATTATTGATGAACCTAGAACAGAAAATGCTAGACATGAAAAACCTGGGTTTGAGGCTGGTGTCTTGTCATTTATTACCTATATGATCTTAGGCAAGTTGCTTAAACACTCTCTGAGTTTCCTTAGCTATAAAAATGGAAATAAAAAATACCTGACCTACTACAGCAGGGTAATGTGGACTGAAGGCTGGACAAAGTCAGAAAGACCTGAGTTTAAGTCTCACATCAGATATTTGCTCTCGGAGTGACCAGGAAGTTACTTAATATGAAAATTAGTTTCCTTTTCCTTAAAAAGTCAATAATAAGAACTGTTAGTATCTAACCTCAGAGGGATGGCTTGGATCTCAAATGAAATGATATACATGAAACATTTGGAACCCAATGTAAATGGCAGCTATTGTCCCTTGTTAATCTCCAACTGCCTGTTATGCATATGGAACTGGATGTGTCCTAGACATCATTGATGATGTTTAGTGGCTTTTTGGTCATTTCTTATTCTTCATGACTCCATTTGGGGTTTTCTTGGCAAAGATATAGTAGTGGTTAGTCATTTCTTTCTCTAGCTCATTTTACAGATGTAAAAAATGGAGATTTTGAACCTTTTACTTCATTCCCCAGAAGTTCTTAGTATCTCCCAGAATTCCCTATAATCTCTCCTTCGTCTCCACGTTGGTGAGATCATGTTATTGGTGTTTAACTGGTGGTACCTCCTCCCACGCCCTCTTTGGGCATGATGCAGCAATCAGTGGTGATGGTGGTAAGATGGGAAATTTGAAAATGGCTAACCAGCCATGGGCATGTGGTTTTTATTTTTATTTTGTATCCTCTTTATTCCTTGATTTCTAATGATCTTTTAAAAACCTCATAAAATATAATATTTTTATTATTTAAGATTAAGTTTTAATTTTTACACAGATGAGGAACTAAGGCAAATGAAGTTAAGGGTCTTACCGAGGTTCATAGAACTAGGAATTATCTGAGGCCAGATTTGAATTCAGGAATATGAATCTTCCTGACTCCAGACATGGCACTCTACTCACTGTACCATCTAACTGTTAGTAGTTCTATTAAAACATCTTGTATATAGAAGATACTTTGTATTATTTTCAAAACTATTATTTAATAATAATCCTTCTGTTGATTAAATTGATTATTATTTCATGAGCTTCAACTGAAAAAAATGAAAGGCTTAGATTGGATGATCAATAAACTCTCTTTAGGTTCTTACTTAATGGATAACAATAGAGGTAGGGGAAGTATTTATTCTATATTCCTTTCATTCATTCAGTAAGTATTTATTAAGTACATGCTACTGTAAAGTATTATGTAAAATACTAGAAATACAAAGACAATAAAAAAACAGTCTATGCTTTCAATGTAAACAAATGCAACATAATTTGAAGAGAGAGAGAGACAACACTAACAACTAGGGGAATGAGGAAAGTCTTCTCTTAGGTCAGGGAATATGTGTTATTATTTCATCTAAAGTAAAAAATGTACCAAATCAACTAAGATGGAGTCGCCCATGTGGGAGACGGCAAGAACATGCATCTAGGAGGATACATACTTCATTCTGCCACCACATGGGTTGGAACAACCACTTTCCATCAGGTGTGAAGCCAGAATAAGCTGCATCTTTAAAGCTTTGTGAGGATTGGGATCCTCATTCTTTCTAGCAATATTAGAGCTGCATGAATGAAACTTATTGGAGAGAAAGGCCACCCTTCCCTATCCCTCTCCACTTTAGACCAGGAGGCTTGGAGAAATAGGTTTCAAGTTTTGGTCTCCTTCATTTGAACTTTTCAGCTCTGGAAGCAGGTGGTTTGAATCATATTTACTTTAGAGGCAGGAGCCCAGGCCAGATGTTGCTTCCAGTAAACTCTGAGAAGGGATACTTTGGACTTGGAACTTAGTGGGACCAGATTATAAAGAAACTGGGTTAGGCTATAATCTTCCTCCTTTCCCCAGAGACTGAGGTGGTATAAAGGGGAATTATTTCTCCCAGGTTTTGAGGAATATGTTTGTATATTTGTTCTTTTTATGCTTTTAAAGTAATAATCTTTTGTAAAAGCTAATCTGATTTTTGGTTAAATGGAACTGAGGTGTACAGAGCCCCTAAAGTTGGGAGAACACCATCAGTACAGGTTTGAGTCAATGGCAGAGACTAGATACTCTAAAACTCCTTTAAGAGGCTAGAGAACTTTGGTGTAGAAGTGAAATGTGACATACCTGGCCTTCAGGTGGGGGGATGAAGGAGAGAGTTAGTCACTGTTGAAGACAGGAGAAGAGAGAAAAGGACACTTTCACAATTTCGTATACAATCCTCTTTTCTGTTCTTCATCATATAAGGATATCCTCATGTTTGTTGATGTTTGTCAAGTTTGTAATTAAAAAAAATAAATCTCAACTATGGTAAAGAGGATTTTTCAGATAAAAGAACAGACAGGATTTGGGACCAGCAAATTGAAATGTTTCCAAACTAGATGACTATGCCACTCACGGTCTTATTATAATTCTCTAGATAATTAAAATTATGCAGAGATGTTTATTTATATCTTGTTTTTTGGTCAATTTCTGTCTGTTGTGTTGCTATCTCTACAGCTTTAGAGAATGTTTTATAAAGAGCAGATGATTCAGAAGTATATCTGAATAATATAACTTTAGGCATTTGGACTTTTCATCTCCCTTTTTAACTCCCATCTTTTTTCTTGAAATGACTTGAAGGAGGTATTCATTTTTATCTTTCCCTGAGCTTTTGGGCTTTGAAAGAGTCTTTAAGAGCTTGGAGTATATCATTTAATTTGATAACTACAGTCATCATTACAACTAAGATGTATTATATCTATCCATTATGACTTAAATTGTAGACTTCACAATGAAGACATTAAACTTTAAATCCTCCCAAGTGAGTTTATCTAAGCACGTTTTAACCTGCTCAACACAGTAGGAGGGCAAGAATGAGATTCTGTAAAGAGATATTAAAAGCTCTCTAACTCAGTGCAAACAGTAATCCACATTTAGGGTTAAACCTTGTGTTTTCCAAAAAGATTTGAAAGCATATATACTTACATCCTCCCATTATGTCATTTACTCCCTATTTTCACTCTGTAAACTATGACTAGGTTGGAAGAAGAAGTAAATTCCCGAGAAGGCGAATACTTTCAGATATAAAGAATTAGCCTATACCATACCAGATGTGGATAAACTTAGGGTTGTTGGTGAAGTTAGAGGTCATCTAGTCAGGCAAGACTGAAAATAATGAGTCTTTCCAATAGAGTCTGGACCAGAATAGTGAATCTTAAAGTGTATGCCATGTGACATGAGTTTTACTATTCACACCACAAAATTGTACATGTTATACCATTTCACATAAAATGATATTTAGAAATATTTTGTTTTACATACGCATATACAAACTTACCATATGTATAAATATGTATATAAAGAAGTTAAATAAAGCTAATCTCAAGGCACATCAGATCTTGAACTTGCAAGGAAGTCAACAAAAAGAATGGTTTTATTGAAGAGAAAATGTGCATGTGAAAATCTCCTGATTCTCTTGTAGTGTTGCCAATGTAAACATTTGGTGTTTTGTGATTCCTCACAGCAAAGAATATTCCCTTGTGAACAAGAAACCTTTGAGAACCTCTAATTTGGTAGTTTCCTTCTAACTCCAACATTTTAATCTGTCACATTGGAGAGAAGACATTGATAAGCCAAAGGTTTTTAAATTTTTTTAATTGTTTATATGTAGATACAATCTTTAATAAATGCTTTCAGATATTTTATGACCCATGTTCTCTCCTTCTCTCCCTTCCTCCCTTCATCCCTTCCCTCCGCCCTCCTCAAGACAGTAAACACAATATGGCTTATGTATATGCTATTACATAATATGTATTTCCATTTTTTCATGTGTGAAAGAAGCATATATCACTTATGCAAGGAAAAAAAAATTCAGGAAGGAAATAAAGTGAAGAATGGTACTCAGTCTGCATTCAGATTCCATCAGTTCCTTCAGTGGCAGAAGATAGTCTTTCCCCTCATGAGTCCTTTGGAAAGTCAAAGGCTTTTTCAGGGTGTTTTGTGTTTTTTGTGTTTTGGTGTTTTGTGAAAACACCAGAAAAGGGAATGGATATTGTCATATGAGGTTTTGCTCAAGGAACTGAGAATGCTTAGCCTAGACATGAGAAAACTTCTATCACATAGAAGAGTCGTTTCATTTTCTTCAATTAGTCTTGAGAGGGGAAAACTAAGAGAAATACTTAGAAGACACAAAGAAGGAAATTTAAGCTTGATTTAAGACAATTTCCTAAAAAATTAGAGATGTCCCAAGATAAAATGTGCTGCCTTATGAGGTAGTAATTTTCTTATCCCTGGCAATCTTTAAGAAGAGACTATGAACCCTTCCTTATTCAAGATGTCAGAGAAAGTATTCCTGATCAGTTGGGGAATGGATTAGATGGTCTTTGAGGTTCAGCCCCAGACTCTCATAAACTCTAAGTCCTAAGGTATTTTTGACAGTTACCATTAGAAAAGAGGTAAGATTCTTCCCAGCAAAAATGGGATGAGCCATTGGCTGTAAAAAGAACTATTTTCTTTTAGTTATGTGTGTTGTCATTATAAATACTATAATTAAATGTTAATAAATCTTTTGTCTTCCCAGATCAGAACATGAGCTGTTTGCTACCACACCTGGTCCATACTCTATGCACATCTATGCCTCACAGTAAAATATAATAGATAATAAGAATGGAACCTAGAGCTAAATTTTACTTTTGTAAGGGCTTTTACTCCACAATCCTCCAAGAAGGACTTCATATATTGTCTCTCTTCCCCAAAAAATATCCATCACAGTGCCTATATTTAGTAGATTCTTAATAAATACTTGTTCGAGAAATGAATTGTGTTATCTTTAGAAGAAATGGAAGGAGCTTCACAGGACAGATTTCTTTTTATTCTCAGATGTTGAAGTAATGGTAGAGTACAACAAACATCTGAAAAATATTAGGGGCTGCTTCCATTTGAGATCATGTTAAAATATAGGATATTGTGAACCATGGAATTTTAGAGACAAAATAATTTAGAGATTACTTTGTACAATTCCTTCATTTTACATATCTACACCTGGAGTATAATTGATTCTCCTGTTGAAAATAAGGCCCCCAAAATTCTAACATGACCAAAGCTATAGATGGTATAAAATCATAAAATAGTAAACATACTAAAATTACGGAGATAGAATTCATTTTAGAAATTGCTAAATTCATCACTGTCATCATTTTACAAGTCAGAAAGCCAAGGTTCAGAGATATTATTAGATAACTACACTGACTGGAACCCAAGTCAATTTTCTTTTCAGAAAACACAATTTATAAATACCAAAAAGTAGCCATTACTAGGGGTACTTTTTTCCAAGATAATACTTGGCATAAAAAAATAATGATACAATAATTCAATTCAAGTGTAGGCCTCTCCAAAATTGTAGGCTTGTTTTTGGATGCATGAAAAAAATTTATAAGAGCTTACTATGGGACAGCTAGAGAGTACAGTGAATAAAGCATCAGACCTACAGTTGGGAGGACCTAGATTCAAATCTGACCTCAGACATTTCCTAGCTATGTGGCCCTGAGCAAGTAGCTTAATCCCCTGATTAACTACCCCTTGTCACTCTTCTGTCTTAGAAGTGACACTAAGACAGAAGGTAAGGGTTAAAAAAAAAGATAGAGCTTACTATATGCTAAGTATTGAGAATATAAACTAAAAAAGAAAATAAGCCCTCCTTTAATGCCCAGTGGTCCTTAGGGTGTATTGAGAGGCAGCCCTATTTGTTGCCAGGTCTTTAGAAATTTCCATATAAGTATGCTGCACTGACATATGAAAAGACCTAATCTAGACCTGACAATTATCCAGTATGGGGAATTTGGGGAATGGAAACTCCCTCTCTGAGAAGGCAGATCAGCAACTTTTCTGAAGTTTATAATAATAAAGAATTGCCTGAGGGTCCTCAGAAGTTAAATGATTCTCCCATGATCCTAGTATGTTTTAGGGGTAGGATTTTAATCCTGGACTTGATGACTCTGCTGCTGTCCCTCTAACTACTACACCACCATACTTTTTAAGAACTCCGTTCTCTCTCAACTAATAAAAAATAAATACATCCATAACCCTTGATCTGTAGTCTGAGATGATTCATAACTAGAGATGGTATGTTTCAATGGAAAGTGATGCTACAGAATGGTCCTTGAACTAAAAAGAGCAAAATGGAAATGGCTTTAAGCACATTGATACCCAAGATAAAGAGCTAACAGAGGAATTGTCTCAAGAAGGGAGGAAGGAAGGGAAGAAAGGAAGGAAGGAAAGCCAAAAGAAGGCAGAGATCTCCCACCTATCAGATTGTCTAAAATGATAGAAGGGCAAAATGACATGTTAGAGGGGATATGGAAAAGTGGGGACACTAATACACTATTGGTGGAACTATGAACTGAACCAACCATTTTGGAGAGTAATCTGGAATTATGCCTAAAGAGTTATAAAATTGTGTATACCTTTTGACCCATCAATACCACTATAAAGTTTATTTCCTATGGTGATCAGGGGAAAAGGAAAATAACCTAAAACATTTATGATGGCAAAGAACTGGATATTGAAGGGATGCCTATCAGTCAGGGTGTGGTTAAACAAGCCTTGACATATGCTTGTGAAGGAATACTACTACACTGTATGAAATGATAAACAAGTTAATCTTTCAAAAACATGGAAAGACCTACATAAAATTATTAAGAGTGAAATGAGCAAAGAGAAGAGAACATTACATAGAGCAACAGAAATATCTTTTGAAGAATGACATATATGTCCATCTCCAAAGAAAGAACTGATAAATAGAAATAAGCAAGATGAGGTTTTATATACATATGTATCTTTTGTTGAATGATGCCTTCTTTAATGGGGGGAAGTGAGGGAAGAAAGGAGGGAATTAACTGGGTATTTTAATGTATCAAACAAGCAAATAAATAATTTTTTGAAAGAAAGAAAAAGTAGAGGGGAAAAATGGGAGAGACTGAAATAGAATTCTACAAGAGTTGAATTATGTATAGCTCTATTGGGAATATGTACATATATGTACATATACGTATAACTATATATATATATGTACCTAGACATAGACATATATAATTATATTTAGCTATGTTTGCCCAATATATAATACTAATATAAAAGATGTAACATTTAAGCTTTGGGGGAAAATGATAAATCAGAAATGTGACTTATTCAAAATTAGATAAGTAGTTAATGGTAGAACTCAGGTAGAAAAAAAAAACTTTCAGTCTAAAACCATTATCTCTCAGAAAGGCTGATATCAGCTATGTAAAGTAATAAGTATTTTTTGTTAGTAGTTGTAATAAAATCAAGCTGATTTAATTAATTCATACTCATGTCCAATTGACTAGGAGGCCCTTGATGTTCAGTTGTTTCAATCCTGTCCAATTTTTTGTGACACCATTGGGAAAGATATTGGAATGGTTTGCATTTCCTTCTCCAGCTCATCTGTCAGATGAGGAAAACAAGACAAACAGGGTTAAATGACTTGCCCAAGGCCACACAGACACAGCTGGAAAATATCAGAGGAACTAGGAAGATGAGTCTTTCTGACTCGAGGTCAAGCATTCTACCATTGTGCCACCTAAATGCCCATATACTAGCCCCTGACTGCTTGCCAGAAGCATATACATTTTTTTCAAAGGACATACTTTTGACACAAATGAATTAATAAAAATTTCAGACCATGTAAAAAAATCAGTCCACATTTAGGAAGGCATTTGGGAAAAGAGGGTCACCAATGTCTGTTTGGGAGATATCTCTCTGTCTTAGACCAAGGGGAGGCTGCCAGAAAATATTTGTGATGATTGTACCAAGATAAAGCAGATTTCTTGAATCCTGTGATTGAAGCATGTCACAAATCCAAACCAGACTCTGAACATAAGCACTTATATGGTAGGATAAATATTTTTGTTTCTGGTTTTTTGTGCAAAGCCAATTCTTCGGACACTGTAAGAAAACTCTTTGCTTCATCAACTTCAGGAAGAGAGAAAGAGGGGAAAATAACTTTTGTTGTTTGATCGCTGTTCTGAGAAGTGTCTCAAATATGGAGATGATCACACAGAAGAAACAGAAGAGGAAATGAATGTTATGGTGGATTAACATAATACAGTTAAAATTCAACCAGACTGAAATCGTTGCTGAAGTAACAGAGAGAGGAAATGAAAATCATTACAGTCAGAATAGAAAAAATTAGGTTACCACATAAGAAAAGAGCCTATAACAACCACCAATCATTTTCCTAACACCTAGCAGAACAGACTAGCTGGAGGTCAGCTCTTAGCAAGCTGTATTTTATTTTCAAAGCAAACTTTGTTCGCTCAAGGACAGGAATGCATTCCTAATGGAATATTCCTGTTCTCACTAGGTACCTGCAAATGGGACTAAAATGAGAATTAAGTTAATAAGTAGTATGTTACAGTGTAAAGCACGTCAGATGTGAAGTCAGAGGACCTGTGTACAGTTCCTCTCTCTGGGACTTATTACCTGTGCAAAACCTCTTGGGGCTTCAGAGTCCCATCTGTAAGATGTCAGCCCTTATTTCCTTATAGTTTTAAATTCATGATCCTAGGAGGTTTGGATTAGTCAAGGCTCTAAATAAAACAGTCCAAACTCTTTTCTCCAAACTCCTTCAATTGTTTCAATAGCCTTTAATAAAGACAGACTTTTCAGTCTTGAAAATCTCCCCAACCATGTGGACCCTTGCTTCTGACTAGTCACTTGTTCCATTTTTAAAAAACATTTACCTTCTGGCTTAGAATTAATACTATGTATTGTTTTCAAGGCAGAAAAGTTGTAAAGGCTAGGCAGTTAGGGTTAAGTGATTTGCCCAAGATCACACAAGAAGTGTCTAGGGTTAAATTTGAACCCAGGACCTCCCATTTCTAAGCCTAGCTCTCTATCCACTGAGCAACCCAGTTCTTCCATTCTAAGAAAGGGTCCAGGAAGAGCAGTCAGGTAGCACACATCGAGAAATAGCCAGACCTGGAGTCCAGAAGACATGAATTCAAATCTGGATTCAGACAGATTCTAGCCACATGCCCTTGGGCAAGGCACTTGACTCCAATTGTTTAGCCCTTAACCCTCTCTTCTGCCTGAGAATCCATCAATTCTAAGATAGAAGGTAAGGTTATAAAAAAAAAGGAAAGGAAAGGAAAAAAAAGGGTTTAGGCTAGCTGTGTTCACTGCTTTATTCTTTTAAAGGATCCACTCTTGACTCTCCCTACTACAAATACACTTTTCAATTTCCTTTTACTTTTTGTATTCCTTCATTAGAATGTAAGCTCCTTGAGGGAAAGGACTGTGTGTGTGTGTGTCTGTGTGTATCTATGTTTGTGTTTCTATTTGCATAGTGTCCAGTATGCTTCTTGAACAAGACTACCAGGGTCATGCGTACATTTATTTGTCCTTTCCAATTTGCTCCTGAGCAGCAGACTCAGCAACTCCAGCAGCAATGTGTCTGCTCTAAGGAGTCAGTCATGCAGAGTATTACACCTGTGCTCTGTGGTCCTTAATGGCTGTTTCCTCTATGTTGTTGAGACTAACTCACAAGAGCTGATTTTAATCTACAAAGCTCTACATTGTCTGAGAAACAACTACCTTTAAGATTGTTTCACTCTCTTTAACCCTGTCTGTGCAATTAAGATATTAAGCATGCTCCTGGCAATCATGATAAAGATTTCAATTTTAGGGATCAAGAGACAGGAAGTTGTCTGTGAAGTTAATATTTAAATTTGAAGAACACACTCAGACAGGAATTGATCAATGTTGCCTTGAAGATGTCAGATAGGAGTATTTGCAAAACAGAACAAGAAATTCTCTTTGGAAAGATTTGAAGTAAAAGATGCCTATAAGCTAGTAAATTTTGCAAGAGAAATAAGTAACTATGAAAAGCAAGCATGATAGAAAAAAGCATGGGGGCAGCTGGTTAGCTCAGTGGATCGAGAGCCAGTCCCAGAGACGGAGGTCCTGGGTTCAAATCTGGCCTCAGTCACTTCCCAGCTGTGTGACCCTGGGCAAGTCAAGTGACCCCCATTGCCTAGCCCTTACCACTCTTCTGCCTTGGAGCCAATACAAGTATTGGCTCCAAGACAGAAGGTAAGGGTTTAAAAAACAACAACAACAACAAAAACACAAAAGAATCCAGAGGTGGAATAAAAATATTTATATTTATACTATAGTATAAAGGACATATATATAAATACTTATATAAAAGTATATATATCCTTTATACTATACTATACAAAATAACACTTTAGGAAAGATTAATCAATAAATAATTATTAAGAACTTACTATGTACCAGGCAGTATAAATGCTGGGGATTCAAAAGGAGGTAAAGAGAGTATTCCTGTCCTCAAGGAGCTTGCTGTGTAATGGGGAAGACAATATTCAAACAAATGTATGCAAAGCAAGTTATATACAAGATAAATAGTAAATAATTAACAGAGAGAAGGCACTAGAATTGAGAATCCAGTAAGAGATGGGATTTTATTTAGGGCTCATTGGAAGCCAGAGGAGAGGAGGGAGAGCATTCTAGGCATGGGAGATATCCAGAGAAAGTGCCAGGAGCAGAAAGATGGAGTGTCTTGTCCTTGGAATGACCAGAAGACCAGTGTAACTAAATCAGAGTACATGTCAGGGAGGATGGTGTAAGATGACTGGAAAAGTAGGTGGGGGAGGGGGTTTGTTATGAAGAGCTTTGAATGCTAAACATTCTAAATATAGAGCACTCTATACTTGCTCCTAGAGGCAATAAGGAGCCACTGGAGTTTATTGAGTAGAGAGGTGGCATGATTAGACATGCATTTTAGGAAAATCATGTTAGCAGTTGTAAAGAGAATGGAGAAGCTAGATAAGCAGATCCACCATTATCATAATCCAGGAATGAGGTGATGAAGGCCTGTACTAGAGTGGTAGCAGTATCAGAGGAGACAAGGGGGAGTATTTGAAAGATGCTGAAAAGGTGACACCAACAGGTCTAGCCAATAGCTTGGATATGGGGTATAGGGGGTGGAGAATGAGAGAGAGAGGAATCCAGGATGACTCATGAGTTGTGAGCCTAAGGGAATGGGAGGATGGGATTGCCCTCTACAGTAAAAGTTAGGGAGAGATTAGGGGGAAAGAGAGTGACTTCTTTTTTATACATATTTAGAATGTCTACTAAATATCCAGTTTCAGATATTCTGAAAGGCAGTTGGAGAAGTAAGATTGGAGATCAGGAGAGAGGCTGGGGCAGGAAAGGTAGATTTAGAATCATCAGCCTAAAGGTGGTAATTAAATCCCTGATATCTGATGAGATTATCAGGTGAAGTAGTATAAAGACCAAATGAGTCAAGTTCTCTTTGGTGCATTAATGTCTTTACCTCAAAACAGAGCTTCAGTAAAATATCAAATATAAAAGTATAATATAAAACATAATATGATATATGTAATAAAAATAAAGATATAAAATATTTAAAGATATAAAATGAATATAAAAGTTTACATATAGCATATATCAATGTCTCCCCAAATGTGCATAATACAATCCCCTCCCATAAAAGCCTTTGATGCATGATATGTATATCAGGCATGGGATGATTAGTCATTCACCCACTCAGATTTGGGAATTTGGGTGTTACCTAGAATGTAAGCTGAAGTTGGAACTATCTATTGTTTAGAATCTCTAGTTGCTGATCTCAAAAAAAAAGGAAACAGGCAGGAGACAGCTAGGAATTGAGATATAGGTAGTTCTTTAACTACCAATTTCAGATTTACTTGAGTATATAATCCAGTCAATCAACCAGTTAAGTTCTTACTACATGCCAAGGAATTTTTAAAGGATTCTTTTAAATATCTGCTCTCTGAGAGCATGTATTCTAATCAGAGAGATAGAATACAAATTATTAGGTATATAGAGATGAATTCAGAGTTGATAGAGATTAATTTTTAAAGGGAGGAAGGGATATAATTACCAACTAGGGGAACTGAGAAAGATCCCCAGAAGGTGAGCTTTGATTTGAGTCCTGAGAGAAGATAAACTAAGAGATGGAGGTGAGTGGGAGCAGCATTCCAGAAATGGGAGACAACTAATACAAATGAACAGAGACAGGAAATGGGTCCTCTTTGAAGAATTACAAATATTGGAATGAGTTTCTGTCCCTGATCAAAGGAATGGCAAGTGACAGATTAAAATAGAAGACTTTGGTTGGAGAGTGAAGAGGATAAAGGATGTTAAGAGGACAGAAATCCCTTCCTTGGACACTGCAATCATTCTGTTCATGAAGCTGTTTCTAGTAGGTAGGGAAAATGTCTAATAAATGAACTATCACCTTAAATTTAAAGCATTAGACCAAGAGAAAAGGTCCTGTGCTAGGTCAAATTCTCCAAAGAATTACATCATGGAACAGTAAAGGGACATTTCCCTTACTATCCACTTCTCCAGAGGCCAATTGGAATGCTCTGTTTTTTATATCAGGACAATATTTGATAACAGAAGTTAGTTGACATATTTGAGGGGGTCCAGATCCCAGGCACCAGAGTGATCAAAGGGAATGACTTAAGTAGTAAGATCAAAAGAGTTTGATTGGTGTAGGGTGGCCAAGTAAGGGTGGAGAGGGGATATACGGGTACCGATAAGAGTCTACAAATATTTAAAAGGTGTTAACACCAATGAAGGAGGAGAGTTCCTGATTTTGCCTGCTTAGAGGGTACACAGCTGGAAACAGAAAAGAGTCAATTAAGGAAAGGAACATTTAGCCCAAATATCAGAAGAAAATTTTCTGAGAGAGAAAGATTATTATTGCTCTTAAAAAACAAACCATATGATACATAATTAGGCCAACCATATCAATCAATATGAACTTTCTTTCTATATAATTCTCTTGTCCTCTAGCTGTCTTGTGTGTCTGTCAACACATTTCTATATTCAGTCATTTATCTACTTCTATACCTCTTGTGTCCTCCAAAAATAATGTACCTACTTTACACTGCTTATGTTTTGTGGAGAATTTTATCTTAGAAGCAAGCATCTGTGTAATAATGACAAATATAATAATTATAGTTAGCATTTTTATCAGCACTTTGTTTTGCCAATAACTAAAAATATTATCTCACTTTATCCTCACAATAACTCTAGAAAGTAGGCGCTATTAGTATCCCCATTTTACAGCTGAGGAAACCGAGACAGTGGTTAAGTGACTTGGCCAGAGTTACACTTCTAGTAAGTATCTGAAAATAGATTTGAACTCCAGATCCACACTCTATTCCCTGACCCCATCTTGCTGTGTCTTGAAAAGTAGGACTCTTAGAACAAAGAATATTCCTTGTTTCAGCTCAACAAATGCATCATATATTAAAATAATGAAATTTGGAAACACTTGCCACTTCTGTATATGTTCATTAAGATAGTACTTTTCATTAATCAACCAGCAGCACCTAAGAATCATAGACTTTTAGAGTGAATGTGACCTCAAAGATAAAGCTAACCCCATTCCAGTTTACAAATTGGGAAACTGAGGTTCAGATGAGAAAATTAATAGAGATAATGGCAAAACAGGAATTAGAGCTTGGTTCTCTTTACATTTTAGCAGGCTCCTTACTACTCTGGAGTGCAAGATTTTGTGGTAGTCAGTTACATATTGTTACAAAATGCTTTTGATTCTTCATCGTAGTATTATAATGAAATACATTACTCTGAACACTAACAATAGCCACATCCAATGACAATATCCTTTACCTCTAAGAATTAAAAAGCCATTTATCTTAGTCTATAATTCTAAAAGAATTTGTCAAAGGCAAGAATAATGAACAAATTCTGGTGGCTGTCCCTTATGAGATTGTCTCAGAACAATTTTTATTTAGTTTGTATGGATTCTACTTCAGTGACATTAAGACATTAAGCTGGCAATTTGCAGCTACACTTGGATTTGAATACGTAATCTCATTTGAGCCTCCAAACAACTTCATGAGATAATTAGTCAACAATCACTGATGAAGTACATGCAGACAGTGCATTATTATTAACCTAATTTTCTAGATTAGAGAGCCAAATAAATAGTGAGCAAGTAGTAAGATCAGAAGAGCTTGGTCAGTGTAGAGTAGCCAAGTAATAGTAAAAGGAAGATATATGGGGTATAAACATAGAAGAGGTAAACTACTTGTCCAATATCACATAGCTAAGTAGTCTCAAAGCTTAGATCAAACAGATAATTCTACTCTAGGTTCAGCACTTTTCTCACTAAAACCAGCTCTCTACAAACAGCGTTACTGTTATAGTTGTTGTTGTCATGTTTGACTCTGTGTCTCTATTTGGGGTTTTCTTTGCAAAGATACTAGAGTGGTTTACCATTTTTTTCCTCCAGTTCATTTTACAAATGAGGGACCTGAGGCAAACAGGATAAAGTGACTTGCCCAGAGTCACACAACTAGTTAGTGTCTAAGACTGGTCACAAAGATGAGTCTTCTTGATTCCAGATTCAGTGCTCTATCCACCTTGCCACCTAGCTGCCATGAAAACTATTACTTCTCATAATGAAATTGAGTTCCCTAGTTCTTTTGTCTTTGTCACAAAGTTGTGAATTTGAGATTCATGTTTCTCTAAGAACTTAACCATTGACTTTAACAAGTTCTACAAAATTACCTTTAGTTAGAAGATTCTCTTCCATTCTCTCCACTTGGGAATGGTTTGGCAAAGGAGAAAAAGGTTTTCTCACTATATAAAGCTGCTGCATTAGACAACTATTAATTGAGTTTCTACTATGTGCAAAGCACTCTGCTTGCTAATTCTTGCATAATGAAAAGGGTACCAGGGCAAGTAGGTGGGTCAGTGGATAGAAAGTCAGGCCTGGAGTTGAGACATCTTAAGTTCAAATCTGGCATCAGATACTTTCTAGCTGTGAGATCGTGAGTAAATAAATTACTTAACCCCAAATGCTCAACTCTTATTGGTCTTCTACCTTGGAACCAATTCTTAATATCAATTCTAAAACAGAAGGTAAGTGTTTAAAATAATGGAATAATAAATAATAATGGAAAGGGCACTAAATTTTCCTAGCCTCTGCCTATATGACCTAAAGCAAGTCACCTAAACCTTCTGAACCTCAGTTTTCTCATCTGTAAAAAAATGGGAGCAGTGATACCTGCTCTGCTTGTCTAACAATTCAACAAACATTTCTAAACTCTCAATATGTGCAAAGATTTCTGTGAAAATTAAATGAATTAGGCAAGGTGAAAATACTAAGCAAATTGTCACATTCTACATAATTACGAGTTATCATCAATATTGTTGCTCCTCAATGTTCATGCCTTTAGCTTCTGCTATTAAAGAGCTATTCTGATTCCTGATTGTGGCTTAGAGGTGACCTTGAATTTTCAGAGACTGTGCCAACAGAGCACAAATGCTGGCAGGTCCCATGAAGTTGGAAAAGTGACAAGTTCAGACCACAATAGATTAGCCTAGCTAACTATCTAACAGGACATTCAGTCATAAACTTGGCTATCAAGAGATTTTTTTTTTTTTCAGGAAGGGTAGCAATACAGCAATCCCTGAAGAACCTCTACCTAAAACTAGAGGTCAAAAAGGGCATGTGAAAAGTCCTGAATCTAACTGTGTTTGTTGACTCAATACATGAGCCCTTTGGGGATGAACACCCTGACTACTTCTGATTATATATGACTCAGCCCTGAAGGGTTTGCACAGTGAGTGGACAAACCAATGTCTTTATTGGCCACAGAGTGGGAAGAGCTAATGACTGTAGACTTTTAAAAAGGGAATGATTCTGCCCTTGACTCTTCAGTTTTCCCATGTGGCAAGTAGCATCCTTTCATTATACTTCCTGTGAGGGAGTAGAAGATGGAATAGCACCTTTTCCCCCTCACATGTCATACAGCAATCATTCAATTATTCTCATGTAGCAGAGAGAACAAAAAGGTTCAACTGATGAGCTAAAGCCTGGGATCTTATCTGCCTCATTCATCTTGGTTTTCCTTTCCTTGAATAGGAGGAGACCAAGTGGTTTTGAAATGGGAATGTCCAAGTTTAGTTTCACTCTAGAGAGTTAGAGGCTGTGTGTCCATTGGACAGAGCCGACTACTGTCAGCAGCAGAAGTGTGTGCATCAAGGGGGAAATAAGAAGAACCAGGATATCATTATACATAGCAACTGCAATATTATGAAACAATCAAATGTGATCAACTTTGCTATTAACAGCAACACAATGATCCAGGACAATTCTGAGGGACTTATGAAAAAGAATGCTGTCCACCTCTAGAGAAAGAACTGTTGGAGCAAAAATGCAGATGAAAACATATGATTTATCACTTTTTTATTTGGGCAAATATTTAGGGGTTTGTTCTATATGATTATTTGCTTACAAAAATGAATAATATGCAAATATGTTTTACATGATAATACATGTATAAACTAGATTGAACTGCTTGTCAGCTCTAGGAGGAGAGAGGAAAGAAGGGAGAGAGACAATATAGATCATATGACTTTGGAAAACTTATGTAAAAAATTGTTATTAAAATAAAAATAATAAAAATGAAAGTAATTTTTAAAAGAAGTGTCTGCCTGAAAGAAGATGACTAGCATCTAGGAGAATGAGTCCAAGGTCTACTAGCTCAAGTATCAGTTGACTTGGATTTGAGGAGTCAGTAAAGAAGTAAAATGGAACAGTATCCATTCAACAGTGCTGCAAATTGTTTTATGTTCAAATGAGGTTTATCTTAAGCAGAGTAGAGCTGTAATTTGTACTATAACTTGTATAGTATGTATATGTGTACTTGTGTTTTGTGTTGAGCAGTTATTTCATATATAGTAAATAAATAGCTTCCCATACCTGACTTATACACTGAGGACTTCTAATCTCTGCTCTGGAGAGACCCTGTATACTCACTGTGTGACTCTGGGAGAGTCACTTAACTCTGCCTCAGTTTCCTCATCTGTAAAATGAGCTGGAGAGGAAAGTAGCAAATCATTCCAGTATCTTTGCCAAGAAAACTTCAAATGAGGTCATGAAGAGTGTAACACAATTGAAACAGCTCAACAACAACAAATGCATAAGCCAAAACCTAAGCCTTAAGCAATTTTTCCTGAGGACACCAGGATAGGAGACATAATGAGCCAAAAAAATATGAGAAAAGGAAGTCTAACTCCTTTCATTAGGTGCCAGACTCCTTCAAGACGGAACCCAGTCTGAACCACATGAACGAGTCCAGAATAAACGAGCCCCTTAGTGGAAAAACAGGCACACTGCCCATGCAGTGGATCTATCTATTATACTACAATAGTAATAACAAAACAGCAAACATTTTGAATATGCAACACTTCTAAGCACTGGGACAGATGAAATGTTTAGATTAGACACAGCATCTGTCCTTAAGAGGTTTACAATCTAGTAGGAAGATAACATACAATACAAAATCTACAATGCATCATAAATATGATACAATAAATACAAAGCAAAATTTGATACAAGATATGAAGAGAAAGGTCATCACCAACTGCTGGGGCTGAGGGTCTAGCTGGACGTGGAAGGTTTCTTGGAGTAAATTAAATCTGAGCTGAATATCTAAAGCATGGATAAAAATATAATCAGCAAATAGAGAGAAGGGTATTATCAGAACAGCTTACGCAAAGAAATGTAGGGATAAGAGCCCAGAATGTGTTTAGGAGCAAAGAGAGTGGCATGATTTGACTTGAGTATAGAATACATGGAGGGGAGTAAAACAGAATAAGCCCAGAAAAGGAGTGTGATACTTGATGA
This sequence comes from Monodelphis domestica, assembly GCF_027887165.1. Lineage (NCBI taxonomy): Eukaryota > Metazoa > Chordata > Mammalia > Didelphimorphia > Didelphidae > Monodelphis > Monodelphis domestica. The sequence continues at coordinate 294,577,861 of NC_077230.1, forward strand.
CAGAAGTCTTTGTCTGCCAAGAGAAAAGCCTGAACTTTTCTTAGTAGGTAATAGTGGGGTACTGAAGAAATGATGGCTGAAACACTATCTGGGATTTTTGAAAGATTGCAAGGAAAGAGAAAATTGCTACAGAATGAAGGGAAATGAAGTCTTAATTTTCTTTCTTTAAAAAAAATATTTTCTAAATCTAAAATCTAAAAGAAGATTACCTTCTGCCTTAGAACTAGTACTGTGGAGTGATAAGGGCTATGCAATGGGGTTTAAGTGACTTGCCCAAAGTCAAACAGCTAGGAAGTATCCCAGGTCAAATTTGAACTCAGCACTTCCTGTCTCTGGGCCTGGCTCTCAATCCACTGAGCCACCTAACTGCCCCCTTCATTTTCAATAAAGGGAAGAGAGAAAAGAGCACTAACTATTGACTAGTGAGTTTGACTTAAATTACTGTCAGATTTCTAGAACCAAATGGGGTAAGGGAAGAGAAAAATCATTTATATAGTATATGTTGAGAACTGTATTAAGCAATAATTATTATCTCATTTGAGCCTTATAACAACCCTGTAGGGTACTATTTTTATCCCTATTTTACAAATGAGGAAACTGAGACAGAAGTTTAGTGACTCACCCAGAGTCACACAGTTAGTAAATATCTGAAGTTGAATTCAAATTCAGATCTTCCTGGCTTAGGACCAGCTCTCTATCTACTGCACAATCTACAAAGGATGATTATTGTGAACATCTAGAAAATGAATGGTAAATCTTTAAAAGCCAACATGGTAGTCAACATGAAGAAGTCCCATCAGATTAATCTCATTTCCTAGATTTCAGTAAGCATTTGACTAAAGCCTTTCATACTATTTTCATGGGCAAGATGAGAAGGTGTTGGCTAGAAGATAACACAAAAAGGGAAATTCAGAACTACTTGAATGGCCAGACCTAAATAGTAATCTTTAATGGTTTACCATCAACTTGGAATGAGGTCTCTGATGTTGGATCCTTGGCTCTGTGGTGTTTAATTTTTTTATTGGTGATTTGGATAAGCATAGACATACTGCTTACCAGATGTGCAGATGATATAAACCTGGCAGAGAAAACTAACACACTATATGACAGAGTCATATAAATAATCCAATAAGTTCATAACATTAGAAAAATAAACTAAGATGAATAGCATAAAATTGAACACAAATACTAATAATATAAAATTGAATAGGTATAAATTAATCTTCATACTAATAGTAAAAAAAAATGACTTCAAATGCAAGATGGGGGATAGAAAATTAGATAACATCTTGGAGAACTACCCAAGAAGAGGTATGCTGCAAGCTTAAATACTAAAGAAGTAAAGGCACCTCTAGGTGGTATAATGGATAGAGTAAACTGGAGTTCCTAAGTTCAAATCTAGTCTCAAACACTTACTAGATAGATATATGATGCTAGACAAATTATTTAACATTGTTTGCCTCTGTTTCTTCACTTGCAAAATGAACTCGAAAAGGAAATAGCAAGCCACTCCAGGATCTTTGCCAAGAAAACCATGAATGGAGTCATGAAAAGTTGAAAATTATTGAAAAATGATTGAACAAGAAAAAGCTCAACAGTCCTAAAAGTTCCCATTCTCCTAGGCCACTTTGAGAGTCAATCTGTGGGACCTGGAAGGTGTTCATTTCATGTGACTCTTCCCTGTTCAAAATACATTTGGAATGCTACATTAAGGTCTTGACATCATATTTCAGGAAAATCACTGACAAACTATAAAGACTCCAGAGGGCAACCAGGATGGTGAAGGGAATTGACTGTAAGCCATACTAGAATCATTTGAAGGAGCTCATCATGCTTAACTTCAATAAGAGAAGACTTAAATGAAATATGATAACAATCTCCAACTGTTTGAAGACTTGTCATATGGAAGATGCTTCGATTTGTTCTGTTTGTCCCCAGAGGGCCAAATTGGGAACAACGGTTAGAAGTTGCAGAAAAATGCATTTATATTTAGTGTTGAAGAAAATTCCCTAATAGAACTATCCAAAACTAAGTCTTGCATGGGAAATCTTCAAGTAAAGGCCAATTACTAGGATGATTTAGTAGAGATTTTCCTTCATTCAGATGGATTGAATGGTCTTCCTGGTCCCTTCCAACTCTGAGATTATAGGAAGAAGTCAATGACAGGGACAAACAAAAATATGTCCTTGAATTTTGTCTCCTATCAACTTTTTAGGTAGCCTGCCCTGTTGCTATCCTTGCTACACAGCAGCTACTCTTTATAAGAGTAGTTCTCAAAGTATGGACTGAAAATTCTTAAAAGCCCCAAAGACACTCTTGGAGTACAAACGAAATTCAAAATTGCTATCTTAATTGCAGTACGATATTATTTGCCTATTAAAATATTTCTCCCTTTCCCAACTACAAAGCAGTGTGAGGCTGGATTTTCTTCATCTGCTTTAACCAAAATAACTATTACAACAGACTGAATACAGCAGCATAGGAAAATCCTATTATCCTCTCTTAAGCCAGGCATTAAAGAGATTTGCAAAAACATATAAAAACATGCTATTCTTCCTACTAATTTTTTCTTTGGAAAAATTGTTATTTCTCATTAATAAAATATGGTGTTTATGTTAACATCTATGAGTTTATTTTTAACAAACTAAGAAATAAATATTTTAAGCAGTTTTAATTTCTCATATGGCAATTTATTGATAACTATAATCTACATAAAAAAAGCTCTTCAAGGTTCTCAATAATTTTTTGTAAGTGTAAAAAGGGGTCCAAGACCAAAAAGTTTGAGAACTACTGTTCTATGGTATCTACTTTGACAGATTTACATAAACAATTAGAATCTAAACCACCTGAATACTGCTTCTTTTTTCTTTTTTCTTTTGTTTTTCATCTGGGCAATGCTACCTTTCATCTGGGCAATGGTCCCTTTAGATGTCATAGAGGACTTTTAAAGATTAGACTATGGACTCCTCAACTATCATTCTTCAAGTGCACTTTGTAAATATCTCATTCAGTTCATGCCATCCTTTAATTTGAGGCAAAGTGTTAATATCAAATTCATTAATTGGTTTGTGGCCCAGAGATATTTCAGAAATTTAATTCTTTAACAATTCTTCAATAAATTGTTTCTCATTCTACAATGTCTGGAATCTGAAATGTGTATTTTCTTGTTCTAAGTCTTTCTTTTTAAAGCTTCAGTAGTTACTTTCTCTTTTCTAAGAGCTGCTGGGTGATTTTAGATTGACTCCACCTTCAGCTGTATCCTTCAGCTTGGAAAAAAGGATTAGGCTGCCTCTGAGAACTCAAGAAATGTGTGTTCAGTGACTAAGGCTTACCAGTCTTTCCAACTCCCTTATATATTTGACTTGTGCATGAAATGGGCACATAAGATTTTTATTGTTGTTGTTCCAGTCTAATGATCTCAAATTGAACAAACTGCCCTCATGCAGGCCTCAACCAGATTGAAATTTAATTGGTAAACTAAAATATCTTTATAATTTTTTTTTTCATTTTATCAACATGTAATCTGGAAAAAAATTTAAAAATGAAGAAATGACAGGGAATTTTAAAAAATAATAATTGGGATTATATAAAATAAATATAAATACAATGAGACACAGATAATATCACATTTTAAAACAAGTCAATAGCCCACAAGAATCTTTATAAATGAATGAGTGGTCCTCATTTCTATTTTAATTTGATCTCACTGGTGTTCTAATGTGGGTATCTTCCAATGTGGATGGTCTACACATTTCTGTACTTTGTCATCTTAGAGCATCTGGAACACTGAGACTTTAAGTTACATGTTTGGGTTAGACAGGTATCAGAGACAGGGCTTGAATGTAGATTTCTCTGAACCCTAAATTATTATTATTTCTATTATTATTACAAGAACAATAATCTATAACAGCAATAGAAAGGGAATGTGGTTTATTGAAGGCCAGACCTGGGTTTAAGTTCTTTCTCTGACACATACTAGCTACACTACTCTTGGCAAGTAGCTTCATCTTTCAGTGTTTTAGGTAGTTTTCTAAGCCTATAAGCTGCAGAGAAAGTTTCACTCTGCATTGTTAAGAGAGTTTCTTCACCTTATACCAATTAAATCATAGGCCCAGGCCCAATTTCTATCCCTAATAGCAATAAGTAAATAAAACTATACCTTATAAAATAATAATATTTATCACATCAGGACTATCATTTCTAAGCATTTATTCATTAATGTTCAACTTTATGCTAAGAAAGACAGCAAGGGATATCATCTTCATTTTATACATGGAGAAGTGAAGGTCATTACAGTTTGAGCCAATGGTTTGTTTCTACTTAGGATTAGAACCAGAAAGGACCTTAAAGAGCATCTGCTCTAACTTCCATCTACTTTTCCAATGACTCAGAAATGGAGAAACAAGGAATGAGAGAGAGAGAGAGAGAGAGAGAGAGAGAGAGAGAGAGTAGAGAGAGAGAGAGAGAGAGAGAGAGAGAGAGAGAGAGAGAGAGAGAGAGAGAGAGAGAGAGAGAGAGAGATGTAAGAGAAGAATTTGCAAAATAGAGGAAGATGCAAAAGAAGGAAATCTGATCCAGTGAAGCAAGAAGCAGCCCACATGGGGGAGGGGCATAAAAGCAAGAGACCCAGGATTTCAGGGGGAGAACAGAGGCTGAGTTCAGCTTTCTCCTTCAGCTGAGAGACTAACCAGAGGATCTCAGAGGCTAGAGATTTCTCTCTGGACACCAACTGTTTCCTAGTGATCCCTGGAAGTCTTTTGCTCATCTCAAACACTGTAGATTGGACTTTGAAAGAAGCCATCTACTGAAAATCCTCTCCAAGGATTTTCTCCACCTCTCTATCCCCAATTTGTCCTGAACTCCAGCAATTTAATCAGATTAACTCGAGTAGGGACAACCAGAACTGACCAGAAGAGGGGTCAGGCTAAGTGCCTGGACCCCTGAGATTTGGGGGTGGTCAGTCTGCCAGTCTCTAGGGACTCCTACTCTCCACTTTCCTTACCCAACTTTCAATAAAGTGTTATTAGTTAGATCAAGTCTGCCTACTCTCTGACACCAAAGAAGGAGACTGAAGATTTGGGGAGAATCATACTTCTCCCCAAAGAGGAGGATTAGCTCAAGACCAGGGTTGAGGAGTGAACTCAGATCTTAAAGGGAAAAGTGGTATTTGGGGTGCTGGGAGGAACCAGAGGCAGGAAAATCTATCCTGCCTCTCAACAATAGCTAAGATCAAAAAGGGAGGCAGTGGGTCATTTCCCTAAAGCCCTCTCCTCCAGCCCTTAACCTCCACCTCCCAACCCCATTCTCTGAGGAGACATATTCTGTCTCTCAGCAAGATAAAACTCAGGTTGTCTTCACCAAGGGGAATAGGGGGGAAGATCAACCTCTTCTCCCTTCTAATTCTCTCAACCCTTTCTCTCTTTCTCCTCAATTCATCGGTGTAGGTGGGTGTAACCTCCCTTATTGGCCTATAAGGAAGAAAGGAAGAAAGGAAGGAAGGAAGGAAGGAAGGAAGAAAGAAAGAAAGAAAGAAAGAAAGAAAGAAAGAAAGAAAGAAAGAAAGAAAGAAAGAAAGAAAGAAAGAAAGAAAGAAAGAAAGAAAGAAAGAAAGAAAGAAAGAAAGAAAGAAAGAAAGAAGAAGAAAGAAAGAAAGAAAGAAAGAAAGAAAGAAAGAAAGAAAGAAAGAAAGAAAGAAAGAAAGAAAGAAAGAAAGAGAGAAAGAGAGAAAGAAGAAGAAAGAAAGAAAGAAAGAAAGAAAGAAAGAAAGAAAGAAAGAAAGAAAGAAAGAAAGAAAGAAAGAAAGAAAGAAAGAAAGAAAGAAAGAAAGAAAGAAAGAAAGAAAGAAAGAAGGAAAGCTACTCATCCTGATCAGATCACTGAGCCAGGCTGCTTTCTTTAAGCCTCTTTAGAGAGGAATTAGTGTAATATCCTATTTTAATTCCAACATAAAAGATCTTTTTCTTAGGGACTTCATTTGGAGACAGCCTCTTATTTTGCAATCTTTCCACCAGTGCACAAAGCTGTCCTCAGAAAGCAAAATAAAAGAACCCATTGTTAGTGTCTTTGATTATGTAAAACTTTGCATATAGATGCAATTGTGAGATAAGACAGCAGCAACATATTTCATGTATTAAACATCACACATGGGTAGCATTGAAGATATGAAACATAAGGTTAAATAAATAAGGAGAAAAGGGGAGAAAAAGCTTGGCAGAAGCCTCTATCTATTATCTCTTTTCTCTGGACTATGTATGTCAGCAATGAAAATAGTAATGGCAGTTTTCACAGACAGGAATGGTTGAGCTGCATATTTTGTATGCCCAATTACCTTTTTTTTTTTTCATTTTAAAACCTCCTCATTACCTCTGTTTTTTCTTCTTTTTCATCTTGGAGATGGTCACTTGGATGCCATAGAGGACTTTTAGTGTAGACAATCCTTCTAACAGAAGCCTTCCTAGGAACCCAAAGGCACATGATTCATCTGAAACTTTCTCAACTCAGATGGGATTTCTCCATCCTGCAGATCTGCAATATGTCACATAGCAATACCTCCCCCCAAAATAAATCAAACCTATCTTCTTTCAAATTCTACAAAACATAGATCTTGCCAAATTTCTATCTATCTTTTGGCTTTTGCACAAACACAAAAGACAGAGAGGCAAAAAGTCCCCATAAACATATTCCCCTACCCAAATATAAAGTATGTCTTTTTTTTTTTACCTGTTGTAATTCAAAATAAGTCAGATTTATTTAGACAAAGTCAGGGGCAGGGTACATGACTCTAAAGACTGTCAAAAACTAAGCCAAGTTCTACAAATAGCAGTTTCAGCCACAAGCCAAAGGATAGTTTTCCTGTAATAGAATCATTCATTAGTCTTTTTAAAGAAATATCTACCTAGATTTATACAATCTTGCTGTACCCTAACCTGGTAAGACTAGATCTGTGGTATGATGTTCAGTTCCAGGAATCATACTTTTAAAGGGATATTGATGACCTGGAAAAGCATCGAAAGGATGGCTACCAAAATGGTAAAAGGACTGGAAACCATATTGTTGAAGACAGTATTCATTAAGGGAACACTGGCCTTTGGTCTCCTCATTTTTTAAATGAAGTGGTTGAACTATATGAGTCCTAAAGTCTCTTCTTAACTCTAAATGTTGTGATTTATTTACAAAGTAGAGACAATCTGAAGACTAGAAAGATTTGAAGAGGACAAGGACATCTAGTTCAAGTATTTAAGGGCTATCATGTGAAAGAGAGATTAGACTTGATTGGCTTGGCCCCACAAGAAATAAAGACTAAAAAGTGCAGATAAGTTGATTTTAATTCAGCATAAGGAAATATTTTCTAACAATTAGAGCTCTCTCAAAAAGGAATAGGCTGCCTAGGGAAATATTTTATTCTTCTTTGTATCCCTAAGTAAATGGTAGAGAAACTGTGATTTGGGGAATAGGGTTACATATACACAGTATGGGGTATTCCAAAGGTCTTCATATTGTAAACCTCAAAATTTCTTAGACTTATAAATGTTGGAAATTTCACCATTGGGAAATTTCATACTTGAAAAATTTCCTATTGATAGTGGGTCTTGACTATTGGAATGTGAACCCCATTGGCATGGGAGGTTCCTTCTCCTCCCTTCTTAAGATTACTTTAGGACAGAAACCTTTTGCTGAACAATGGAAAGGACTTTGACCTATGCTTAAGCATAGAACAAGAATTTCTTTGAGTCATGATTGATTTTAGAATTGATACAATGGAGATACTTGGAATCAATCTCCACCCTACTCAGTCCTAACAGGATTGAGTAAGGGCTGCAGCATAGATCAAAATTTAATTATTCCAATCTCTACCCTACTCAGGTTAACAGGATTTAGAAAGGGCTGTAGCAAAGGATCAAAGATTTAATTATTTGAAAATATGACCTTCAACAGACATGTGCAAAGCCAGAGACCTCTGGGCAGTCCTGGGTTAAGCTAGAGCCTCCATTGGCACAGGGAAATTGATGGACAGGTGATTGGTAGATGTGAGGACTGAGAGGAGGGAACTTGGATGGTTTCCTTAAGGATAGGGGGGTCTGAAGACTCGAGGTGGTTGAGGAGTTTGTCGGAGTGGTTGCGGTGTGCTCTGAGAAGCTTGTGCTGAAGGAAGCTGAAGGTGGGGGCCCCGGAGACTGTTTCTCCATTTTTGGTCACGTGAGTAATAGGGACTGATCTCCTTTCATTGCCCCAGCTATCTAAGGGCTTGGGCCTTTTGGCCCAGCCTAAACAGAAGGGGTATTTAAGCCCTATTCCCTTCTCTCCCCTTTCTCTCTCCCTCTATCTCTCTATCTCTAATTCCTTTCTTCCTCCTGTTTGTAATTAAAACTCCATAAAAGGTTGACGGCTGACTTCAGTTTTCATTAAGGAATTACATAGGTGAATTCCTTGGCGACCTTAAATTAATATATATCAGTCTTTTAAAAGTGATTTCCTTGTCACAATATTTAAAGCCCTTCAAGTTTAAAATTACAGTAAGATTTGTATATGCAAAGTGCTTTGCAAATGCTAAAACACTAAATAAATATTACGTTATTATTATTGTTGTTCCTTTGTGGTTTGACCTGTAGCATGTAAGCTCTCTCTCTTTTTTTTTTAAACCCTTACTTTCCATCTTAGAATCTATACTGTGTATTGGTTCCAAGGAGGAAAACCAGTAAGTACTAGGTAATGGGGGTTAAATGACTTGACCAGGGTCTTGCAACTACAATGTGCCTGAGGACAGACTTGAGCCCAGGACCTCCCATCTCTAGGTGTGGCTCTCAATCCAATGAATCACCTAGCTATCCCTGAAAAGATCCCTTCTAATGACAGATTCTATGATCCAGAGGTAATTTATTCCTGTCTACCTCCTGATAAGGGAATCTTTTCTACAAAAATTCCTAACTGCTCCAGCGATAGAGAACACACTACTTTGTGAAATAGAAGACAAACCTGGAAGAGGGGCTCTTCCATGTACAAATAGCCAGTTTGTTCTAGTCATAGATACTTTTGGTAAAAATGGTTACAGCTGAATCAGATTTCACCATAAAAGAAAACAATTGTATGATTGGCTATTCTTGAGAAAAGGATTTTATATACCCCAATAGTTTAAAGAATAGAGTATATTTATGTAAATATAAATAATACATCCATACGCTGAATACCATAAAGTTGTCTTGAAAAACCCAAATCAATTACATAAGGCAACTATTTAACTGATCTACAGCTAGCTAATCATATAAAATATTTATGTATATATGTCATAGAAAATCTTATCTGGCTTCTTTGTAATTCCTGCCAAATTTCACTGCTACAAATCCCAAGCCTTTAAGCAACATTGTGAAATTCAGGAGGGTTTCTGTGGAGAGCTTTAGACATTTGGGGATATCTTTTAAGGAGACAGAAACACTTCATGGCTTTCTGAATATCTGCCATTGTCTGTTTTGCTGCCATCTCTCTCTCTCTCTCTCTCTCTCTCTCTCTCTCTCTCTCTCTCTCTCTCTCTCTCTCTCTCTCTCTCTCTCTCTCTCTCTCTCTCTCTCTCTCTCTCTCTCTCTCATTATAAACCTCCCTGTGGCAAATAGACATTAGAGATTCAGTTGTGGAGCCTTCTACTGGCTTCAGACCAGAAAGTTTTTCTGCATTCTTAAGTGGCTCAAAAAGCCCTCACTACTTTCTCTGCACCTTGATGCTGTAAAGGGCATCTCTGCTTATAAAAAGCCTTATTTGCATTGGATTTTCTGTGTTTTGATTCTTCACCATATTGTGACTTAAAAATATAACAAATCCCCAGAACTTTGGCTCAACCAATGGCCAAAACCAAGGTACAAAGCAGTGTTTGATCCAGGATCCACAAATAAAAATTGTAAGTCTTTCATTTTACTTATTATTGTGGATAACAATCATTGCTCATTTGCCATTTTTTTCCTGGTAGATTTTAAATGCTGGATAAAGAATATGAGTTATCATGAGGTTTGCTTTTTAAACAGACCATCCAAAAATGAGTATATCCAAATGAGTATTGTTGTCATCAAAGCAAATATTTAGCAAGACTATCATTATTCCAAGGATACTTCTTAGAGCTACCGGCTATCTCTTCACCCAGATCTCTTCTGATCTTTCAAAGCTCACAAGATCATTCCAACCATTTTCCAGCATAAGTGGGGGAAGTAGCTACTTCTACCCCTACTTAGAGGCTTATTGAAGGTCTTGGCTGGATCACCACCAGGAAAGAGAGTCATTTGACTGGTTAGAAACTTTTAATATGCACAGCCAGTTCTAGCTTAACAACCAATTAAATAGTTTTGCTTCACCATCAAGTAAATGGACAGGAAACAATCATAGAATGTCAGACATACCCAGAATCAGGGGTAGGGTCTCTCCATTACACATTATCATGTACTTCCAGAAGGAGGCTCTCCAGATCCCATATATCAAGAGTTCTTTGTGCATACACCCAGAACTAGACCTTGATTGGTCAGTTAATCCACCCCTTGGCAGACACACAATGCAACTGGCATAAACCAAAGGATAGAAGTTATTTGGTAGCAGATTAGAACTGGAATGTCATGCAATTTGTAATGCTGCATTCCCCGTCTTTTGGAGTGTTCTAGTATAAATTGGATGACCAGCAATGGGGGGGGGGGGGGGGGGTTGAGGGGAGGGATGTAGGCAGGAGTTGTAAAATGAATTAATGCACCAGCTAGGAGTCTGAGATACAATGCTTTTTATGTTCTTCCTAGATAAACAAAACTCTACAAAGGATGATAATCAGATGATCTCCATCTCCACTGAAGTTGGAACAGAAGGAAATGGGCATAAGTTGCTGTTCTTAGAATATAAATAAGATCAAAGAAAAATTCATAGGAGGGAAAATTGTTAAATACTAGAATAAAAAGCACTATTCAGAAAGGTGGAAGAACTTTTCTGGAGTTCTCTAAAAATGAGAACTCATTTGTCTAGGATCATTTAGATATATTCCTTTCTGGATGCTGATAAAAAATGGATGTCTAATCAAGGAAAATAAACATGATAATCTTTCTAGTCATATAATTCCACAGTTCTATGAAATTAATGTACCATATTATTTTTAGGGAATTATCTATGTATTTAACTTATCCTTTTATCAAATCCTTTACCCATACAACTAAAATAGTATTTTGCTTGTTTTGAAAATGTTATCTGGCCTGGAATCAGGGAGTTACTTTGAGAAAGTTGTGAATTTCAAGCAGACTTATAAAGTCTTTCCCTTCCCTGACAAAAAAAAAATTGAGCCCATCCTTTTTGTATTCAACAGTGATAGAGATTTCATTAAACTTCATCATCAAAGAAGAAGGATTTTTGAGTCTCACATCAAAGTAAATTTAGCATTTATAGTTTTGTATACTTTTGAATTTCCATAGGAGACAAAGGTGAGTGAAGAGCCAAAATGGAAGAAGAAAGGTTTATTCATCAGGGCAAGAAAGAAGTCAAGAAGAGATCCAGGGAAAAAAAATGACCAAAATACTGTTATCCTATGGAGCAAAAATGAAAAAAAATAAAACAAATAAATTGCCCCCACTTTCCCAGGAAAAACACATAAACATGCATAACTAAATGAATGGGATGATATTATCATAATGTTCCATTTACCTCAAGATGTCATAGCAAAAGGTGTTCAAACTATAGAGAAAAAATTTATTTTATATAGTTACAATTAAGTAGCAAAGGAGCAGCTAGATAGTAAAGTAGATAGAGTATCAGGACTAGAGTCAGGAGGACCTGGGTTCAAATCTACCTCAGATACTTTCCAACTGTGTGACTCTGGGTAAGGCAACTCCAATTACCTAGCCCTTGCCACTTTTCTGTCCCAGAATTGATACTAAGACAAAAGGAAAAGATTTAAAATAATTAACAAAACCTCAATATTACTTTGATCATGAATCTCACATTCATCAATGGAAATATTGAGTTGCCAAAGCCAAGGTACATTTCACAGTGAAATGTGTATTTTTATTTTGTATATGGACATGCAATTTATACACTAAATAATTTATAAGTATAATTATGATTGCATATTTAGAAAACACTTTTTATATGTCAAAATAACTGTATTTAAATAAATCTTAAGAATTGAAAAGTGCTTTCCTATCATATACAAACATCTCTGTTGGCATTTAAATCCCTTCATAGTCTGCCTCCATGCTACCTTTCCAGCCCAATTATACATGAAACCCCTTCACAAATCTACAGTTCACTCAAAGGAGCCTCCCTGCTGTTCCTCATGCCTGATGTGCCTTCTTCCTCATCTGTGCTTTTTGCATTAGTTGTCACCTGTACCCAGCAATGATTGGAATGCACTTCCTCATCCTTGGCTTATCTCTTATATTGCTGAGTTTCCTTCAAAGTTCAATTAAGGCACTACTTTCTGCATGAAACCTTTACCAGCAATTAGCGACTTTTCCCAATTGTTATTCAGTTGTTTTCAGTTATCTCTGACTCTTCAAATAGAGTGATTTGTCATTTACTTCTCTGGCACATTTGACAAATGAGGAAACTGAGGCAAACAGGGTTAAGCGACTTGCCCAGGTTCACACAGCTACTAAGCATCCACAGCCAAATTTGAACTCAGGAAAATGAGTCTTCTGAGCTCTGGGCTCAGCACTCTACTGCACCACCTACCTGTCCAATTAACTTATATTTGTTTTTCATCTATCTTCCACACATTTTTATGTATATACACATAGATTCCCTTCCTAGAATAAGTGAGGACTTAAGGGTTCAGACTTTAATTTTTGTCTTTGTGTCCCTCAGTGTCTAATATGTAGTAGGGTTTGTTTTATTTGTACATCTAACAACTTTCTGAGTTAATCACTAAAATGCATTATTAATTATCCCCATTTTTCAGATGAGGAAAATGAATCTCCACCTGATTAAATTAGTTGGCGATGGTGATAAAACCAATAACATCAGAAGTAGAATTTGAACTTAGTTCTTCCTGATTCAGTCTTTACTCTCTTTCCTCTATATTATCTCCCCTTGTACTACTATAAAGGTAATACTTGTACTTACAATAACAACTTGAAAATAAAATCTATTTTCAACTCTAAATACTTGGGGAAATGGATATTTCTTATAGTTTATATTGGGGCAGCTAGGTGAGGCAGTGGAAAGAGCTCCAAGCCTGGGGTTAGGGAGACCTAAATTCAAATTTGGCCTTAGACACAGCTAGCAAGAAGCTTTGTGACTGGGCAAGTCATTTAGCCCCTTTGCCTCAGTTTCCTCATCTGTCAAATGAGCTGGAGAATGCAATGACAAAAACTACTCCATTATCTTTGCAAAGAAAACCCCAAATGGAGTCACTAAGTGTCAGAAAAGAATGAACAATAACAAAAGTCTATATTGTTTAGAAAATTACTTAAGTTTTTTGTAATATGGTATCTTCCTTAAGGTTTCTCAATTCTGTTTCCTACTGCAGTTAAGTAAATTTTTTGACGTTCTAATTTAAGAGGGTCATCTAGGTAAAACAGTGGATGAGATAGGAGGTCCTGGGTTCAAATTTGACCCCAGATACTTCTAGGTTGTGTGCCCCGGAGCAAGTCATTGAACCCCACTGGCTAGCCCTTACCTCTCTTCTGCCTTGGAAGAAATACTTAGTATTAATTCTAAGACAGAAGATAGGAGTTTTGTTTTTTTAATTATCTAAATTAAATTCAGAAGGCATCAAAATTCAAGCATTAGGGATCAAGAATCCTTGAACAAATACACCAGAAGATGTTTTCAGAGAACATGAAAAATACATTAAACACAGAAATCCTTCTGGAACAAACAGACACTATTTCACACAACAATAATATAGGGCAACAATAGGTTTATGCCATTAGGTTGTTTGAAAGGCACTGAAATGGGTTCATCTACAGGAGGAAGAATATGGCTAATATGCAATGGCTAATATAGAGTGAAAGCTGGGTGCTGGGGTGGATAGAACATTGGCCATGGTTTTGGAAAGACCTGCTTTCAAAAAGTCTTCCCTCAGATATTTATTAGATGTGTCACCATAGGCAAGTCACTTAGCCTCTAGTAGCATCTACTTCACAGAGTTTGCTGTGAGCATCAAAGGAGATCACTTAAGTGCTTTGAAAACTTTAAAATGTTAGTTATTATTATGAGTGGAATCAGTGAACATTCAATGGGCAACACACACATGAAGTCAACCAAAACTATGTCAACAAAAAAGTATTCAATAAATAGTTAAACCATACACACATTTGTTTATAGAATTAGAATGGCTTAGGATAGTGATTTGAGATCATGCCATTACCATCAGAAACTGTAGAAGTCCCTATATTACGGGCCATGAACACATGGATTGATATTGATTATGGGGGCAACTAGGTGGCACAGGGGATAGAGTACCAAATCTGGAGTTGGGGAGCCTGGGATTAAATCTAGTCTCAGACACTTACTAGTAATGTGACCTGAGAAAATCACTTAATCTCATTTGCTTAGCCCTTGCCCTTCTTTCTTAGACTTGTTACTATGACAGAAAGTAAGGATTTTGAGAAATAATAGCAAAGGAGAAAAAAATAGAAACTGCAAGGTATGTCACTTGCAAGTGGCAAAAATTTAGTGTCTATCAAATACCTAGTGAGAAATAAATAAGTAGTTAGAATTGGACATTAGAAATGTAACATTCAGGAGTTGGGAAACTTACTCTCCCAAACTTCACTGGCATTGGCCAACTGGGTGCACAGAATGTAGCTACTACATCCCCTTAGGGCTCCAGGGGTAGCCTATTCCAGTGCTATCTAATGAGCACACTGCAGGTACCTTACTTCCCACAATGATTATCAATTAGTTTTATTTAGCTAGCCAGGTTCAATTAGTTTTTAGAAAGAGGCACTTATTAAGGTGGTATAGTAAAAACAATTGATACAAAACATTCTCCCCAAAAGTGTGTTACCCACTCTCCCCCTAGTCCATATAGAGTCTAAGAAGAAATGGGCTCAAGTTTATAGAACACAGGGGACAAAAGAATAGCTTGTTACCCCTGATGCCTCAGAATCTTTGTCTCCTCTTTGTGGCATGCTCACAATGTTCCATTTTGGCATGGTGCAGCTTCTTTGCTACAGGCTCCTCTGATGCCATGAATCTGGCTTCTCAACATCACACTGTCTATTCTTGGCTCCTGATGCCTTCAGTCACTGCCATCCTGGAAGATGATAGTTAGATGGATGCCAATGAGAAGTCACAAATTCTCTGAACCCTTCACATATCATATCCCCTAGCCAAGGAGTGGGAAGATGGAGACCTAGGCTGTGGTATATCTCAGGTGCTCATCTCCTCAAGGGTTTGGGGGTAATGCTCTCTCCTCTCCTCTTGTTCAAATATCTCTCTTTGACCAAAAGTTCAAATTACTCTGATTATAAACTAGAATTTATCTTTTTTATGATCCACAGGGAACAACTAAGTTTCTTCAACCAATTTGGACATTGTTTCTCATACCAGTTTATTCGAGTACTTTTCACACTGAAAATAAAGTTATTGATTGATTGATTGGTTGGTTGTGACTTGTTCCTGCCTGATAAATGTAACTGGATCTGTCATCATATCATTTACTTTAAATGGGATGGAGTATTAGACTGATTGATTTCATTGAACCCCACCCTTCCAGAGACCTCAAAATATCCATAAGAATTAAACTGTACTGAAAGCACAACATTATCACATAAAAACTGTTGCCCACAATTAGACTCAGATGACTTTGCTCCATGAAAATTTCAGAACATTTTAATAGATATTACAATTCCAAGTACTCAAAAATTTCCAAGATGCTTGGAATGAAAAGCTTTCATAATATAAAGACCAATCAGAATAAATCAAAACCATCTGAGACTAAAGTGAAGCACATATCATCCCCATTATCTTGCCTGCTGTTAGAGAATGTTTTCAGTGAGTCTACAGAAGATGAATTCATAGTTTTATTCAATGGGAAAAATCCAATTATTTTATCTACTTGTGCAATAATAAACAGAACATTAAACATAAACAAAAATAACAGAAAGATAACTTGCTTTGGGACTATTTTCTATCTAATGCCATCAAACTAGATTAGAAGGAAGAAAAATCAACAATAATTATGGTCAAAATAGATTTAAGTTGTATAAAATTCCTTCACATATATCACCTCATAAGATACTCACAACAACCCAGTGGACATAAGTAATGCATATATGATTATTGTCCCTATTTTATTGGTGAGGAAACTGAGACTCTGAGATGTCAAGTGAATGGCCCATCATAATCTAGCTTCAAGACTAGTCTTTTTTTATTATACCATACAACTAGAAAGTTATTTTCATTAACTTTCTTTAATCTATTTATGAATAAATCATTTTATATAATAAATCATAAATAACCAATCACCTATCCAACATCCCTTTTTGCGAAATAGAAATATTTGGAACAATTTTTAAATAAATAATTCTGTCTTTGCAAAATATCTGTCCTGCTTTGTCTCTGTTCACTATTCACTGGACATCAGCATTATACTTCATGCTACCTCAATTAAACGATATATTTTATCTTTAAAAAAATTTTAACTAAGGTTAGTACTTTTCAAAGTAGTTCATTCAGATTCAACTTTCTAATGAAGTTAAATATTTCTGATATGTATTAGTAGGGTTATTCTGAAGATTCTCCATATGCTCCTATTTCATAAACATGATAAATTTGGCATTCTTTCTTTTGTTTTGTTTTCCATCCCACAAATTGCTTTGGTTAGGATTGTCACATTCAGTTTCTAGTTAGTAAGAATGTGATATTTAGTGTTTCCAATACTGTTAGGGAAAATAGTAATACACTTCTGGTACATTATGGATAAAATAGTTTTTTGGTTATCTTCATGGGTTGGCCTGAGATTCTAACCACCATTTGCAAAACATTTCCATGGGAAAAGTTCATGTTTCAAATAATCTACTTACAAAGGAACTGGAGGCAAGTGAAAACTAGTAAGAGTCTCTATTTCTTGCTTTCTTCTGAAGCAGGAGTAAAAAAAGACAGAAGCTCAGAGGACCAGTCCTACATGTACACCTGAACTATAATTCCCTCTATAGTATACAGTATTCATCTACTTTTGTTTGAATATCTTTAAGGAGGAGAAACTTACAGCCTCTTAAAGCAACTCATTCCACTTTTCATAGTGACTAAGAGCCAGAGCTGGAAGAAATGTCTATATTGCTGTCATTCAGGCATTTCAGTTGTGTCTTATTGTTCATGACCCAATATGGGGTTTTCCTGGCAAAGATATTGGAATGGTGTGCTATTCCTTCTCCAGCTCATTTTATAGATGAAGAAACTAAGGCAAATAAGGTTAAATGACTTACCCAGAGTCACCAAGCAGTTAAGTGTCTGAGGCCAGATTTGAACTTGGGAAGATGAGTCTTCCTGACTCCAGGTCTGGCACTCTATTCACTGTGCCACCTAGCCACCCCAAGAAACCATAGTGCTGAGTAACGAAATGGAGACCTAGCAAGGTGAGAGGAGTTGTAACTTGCCTAAAGTCACACAAATAGTGTCAGAGTTGGGATTTGAAGTCTGATCCACTGATTTCAGACCAAGTCTCCCTTCCACCATTATTAATCATCAAACTATTTTCTTTATTGCAAGCCTAAATTGGACTCTGCTCTTTCCACCCATTTCTTCCAGGATGGTCCAGTAGATAATAGTAGTTGGCATTTATATTATGCTTAAAGGTTTATAAAGTGCTTTAAAAATATTATTGCATCCTCACAACAACCCTAGGTGTTAGGTACTATTACTATACCCATTGTAACAGATGAGGAAACTGAAGGAGAGGTTAAATGGCTTGCTCAGGGTCATATAGCTCCTGTCTGAGGTCAAATTTGAGAGTTAGAGATATCATTCTTCCATAGAGGAATATAAATCAATTTGACCTTATTGAAATCCATAATTTTTCCCTTTCTTGCTTACCTTTTTATGGTTCTCTTGAATTTTGTATTTGGACATAAAATTTTCTGTGTCATTCTGGTCTTTTCTTTAGGAATACTTGGAAATCTTCTGTTTTATTAAATGCCCATACTTTCCCCTGAAAGTATATAGTCAGTTTTGATGGGTAGATGATTCTTGGTTGTAGACTCAATTCTCTTGCCTCCCTGAATATTATATTCCAAGCCTTGTGGTCTGTTAGTGTGGAAGCTGCTGAATGCTGTGTAATCCTAACTGGGGTTCCTTGATATCTGAATTGTCTCTTTCTGGCCACTTGCAGTATTCTCTTCTTGGCTTGGAAGCTTTTGAATTTAGTTATAACATTCCTGGGGCTTGTCTTTTGGGGATCTAAGGTAGGGGATGATCTATGGGTTCCTTCAATGTTTATTTTGCCTTCTTGTTCAAAATATCAGGGCAGTTTTCTTGGACAATTTCTTGTAATATGATGTTAAGGCTTTTATTTTGTCCAATAATTCTTAAATTGTCTCTCTTGAATATGTTTTCCAGGTCAGTTGCCTTTTCAGTGAGCTAGTTCATGTTTCCTTCTATTTTTTCATTCTTTTGATTTTGCTTTATTAATTCTAATCGTCTCATGAGATCATTAGCTTCTACTTGCCTAATTCTAAACTTTAAAGATTGATTTTTTTTCAGCTATGATCTTTTGATTTTCCTTTTTGGTTTGGTCTCCAATTTGCTTATTACTTCATTTGATTTCTGTGCCTCTTTTCCATATGGACAATTTTGTCTTTCAAGCTGTTATTTTCTTTTTGTAATACTTTTATTTCTTTTCTCCATTTTTCTTCTTTCTTGGTTCTTGAACTCTTTTTTGAGGTCCTTTAAAAACTTGTTACCAATTTCCATTTTTTTCTAAAGTTTGGATGTTTGCTTGTTTGTCACTCTCTGCGGTTGCTTCTGTATTGTGCTCTTTATCTGAATAGAAATTTTCCAGGGTCAAGAGCTTTTTTTACTATTGCTTATTCCTTTTGCCACTAGTGGATTGGGGTTCCTAAATGTTGGTGGCCATTGCTTTCTTAGTTTCTGTCTTGCAGGTCTTTGCCTAGTTAGTATCTTCCCTTCCCTGTCAGAAGCCCAAGTGAGGGCAGGTAGATCTGTGATGTTCTTCATGTAGATCACATTTAAAAGTATTTTACCCTGAGGCTGTATTCCTAGTCCCTGTTGCCTCAGCTGTAACTAGCTGTGTTTCTGCCCAAGTTCCATGCTCCACTACCCAAGCTCTGTGTTCTTCAGTCTCAAACCTTGGTGCCAAGGCTTTGTACTTCCCTCAGGGGTAAGTCTGTAATTTACAGATTGCCCTGGCCCTCACTCTGACTCTGGTCCAGTAGGTGGTGTGTATATGTGGATATGTGTGGGTAATCAGTTTAAGCTTTGATGAGTACAGTTTTGCTCCCTTATGGCATGGAAATCTCCACTCCACTCCACTCTCCACATTAGTTTAATGCTAAGTCCAGTGGGAGAGACCCTTTACTCCTCCAGGTTTTATTTCTGTCCTTTTGAGACACTTTGTAATGATTGGTTGGAACGAGGTTCAGAAGGCTTCTGCCACTACTCCACCATCTTGGCTCTGTCTCTGAGGTCAGATTTGAAGTCAGGTTTTTCTGACTCTAACTTCAATGCTCCATCCATTATGTCACCCAGGGAGTGTTTCTTCAAGGCACAATGTAAGAAAAGTTTAATGCTGCTTTCCTTATAATCATATCTCCTAGAGATTGGCTTCCTGGGTTTTAAAAGGAAAAGAAATAATCCTATGAATAAACTACCATTAGAAATAAGAAAAAGTTCTAGCTCTGCCACATCTGATAACTTGTGGGGCCTGTGTTTTGTTTTGTTTTTAATTAATAATTAATTTGTTACATAAAAGTTCCCAGGTATCAACCTCCCTCCTTCCCTCCCTTCATGCACCAAAGAAGACATCATTTGACAAAAAGTTACATATTTATATAAAACTATGCTTGCTTGTTTCAATTTATAAATTCTTTTCCTGGAGATGGACACATGTTATTCTTTAAACAATAATTCTATTGCTGTATATGATATTTTCTTGGTTCTACTCATTTTACTTTTCATAAATTCATGCAGGTCATTCCATGTGTTTAAAAAAATTAACCTGCTTATCATTTTTTTTACAGCACAGTAGTATTCTGTCATAATCATTGCCACAACTTCTTGTACATTCCCTGAATTACCAATTCTTCGCCACTATAAAGAGAGTCACTATAAATATCTTGGAACATATAGATCT
The DNA here is from genome assembly GCF_027887165.1 of Monodelphis domestica. NCBI lineage: Eukaryota > Metazoa > Chordata > Mammalia > Didelphimorphia > Didelphidae > Monodelphis > Monodelphis domestica. The sequence continues at coordinate 294,598,127 of NC_077230.1, forward strand.
TTTTTCTTTTTTCTAGATCTCCTTAGAAGGCAAACTTAATAGTAGTATAGCATGAGAATAGAAATTATACAAGATATAGCTGCTACAGAGGAAATTTTGGGAAGAGAGACAAAGGGAATGGCAATGAGGGGAGTATAGAGGGAATGACCTAGACTATCAATAAACCCAAGAATCCATCAGAGTCCCACCCAGTTTAGCCAATGACTGCCACACTGAGAGAAGCTATGAGAAAGCAGAATTGAGAGTTGCTGTCTGCAACCTGGTTCTCAAGGATTTGTAGGGACTTTCAAGAAGTTTTGAATGAGAAAAGCAGATATAGGGGTGTGTAGGGTCTGTTTCAAGACTTGTGACACTTTCTAGCTCCCAATATGAGGGAACTGATGGGGAACAGCTCAGTTTTAGAATAGGAATTATGTCCAAGAATTCTTCTATAGGGGTTGTGCTCTAAACTAGTTAAAGCTGGCTAGCTCTAGAGTAGCTGGAGGTAAAGTAGGTATATTAATACATATTTGTTTTTATTATTCTTCCTTTATTTCTTCAGTCATGAGGAAAGAACTAAATCCGGTTAATTCATAATTGTGTGATCATCACCATTATATCATAGGGTTTACTGAAACAAAGCACAAAGGGAGGAGAGTTATTATGAAGATTCAAGCCAAGAATTTAAGGATAAATCCACATTGTTGATACACTCTTAACTAATGGGACAAGTACTGCCACCCATATTTGCCGAAGAGTTAGAGAATACATGTTGCCAACTCTCTAAGGGCCATAAAGAGGCCCCTTATTTTGGGAGAACAAATGTGAGATAACTAAAAAAATTGCTTGTAGGCAAGCTGGTCTACATCATTAAAATAAAAGTTCCTAAATAACTGAGTATTTGCTCACCACCATGCATAGTGTGTACGTATGTGTATGTGTTTACATATATGTGTGTATGCCTATTCTACTGTTCATACATGTGCATGTATAATGTGCACATCTATACATGTGTAGCATATTCTAGATACATGATGTCATATTTCAATTATATTTTACAAAAACATTTCACAAAATATTTTATATTTAATTTTGTATGACAATCAAATAGGTAGATGCTCCACGAAGATTAGGATTCATAATGTGTATATGGTTGGATTAAATGACCTTGTGGTGGCAGCTCAGTTGTTTCAGACATTTCAAGTCATTGCAATCCCATTTGGGATTTTCTGGGCAAAGAACCTGGAGTGGTTTGCCATATCCTTCTTTAGCTCGATTTATAGTTAAAGAATCTAAGGCAAACAATTGAGTGACTTGTCCAGAGTCATCCAAGTAGTAATTGTCTGAGACCAGATTTGAACTCAGGAAGAGGGTTTTCTTGAGTCCAGGCCAGGCATTCTATCCGTTGTGCTTACCTAATTGCCCTAATGACCTTGAGTGTCCTAACTTCGTAATTATAATTGATTTTTTCTGATTCGTATAGTGTTATTCCTATTTGGCTCATCAAATGTCAACAAAGTTAGAGATAAAAATTGAGATCATCTGACAATTTAGGAATTTTGAAGTCTTATCATGTGTATATTCTTCAAAATCTGTTTTTTACTGAACTGTTTGGTGTGTAAAATGTTATGTTCTTAATCCATAGTCATAGGTCCTCAAGGACTCCAAGGCATCTGGTTGAGTGTTTAGTCCCTCTAAAAGGCCTTTATTTCTCCTTCCAGGCCCAAATCTATGGTCCAATGAACTGCATATGCAAGTTTGACTTCCTTAATAAAATGTTGATATTCTCTCTAATGTCCTCCTAATCTCGTAAAAATGTTTGAACAGTGAAGCAAGTTTAAAAATAACCATTTCAAGTAGAGTCAGTTCTCTGTAATATGACTATCTGTTCTCCTGTGTAGCCAGGCAAGCTACAAGTCCTGTTCAGGGCTCTGGGGTACCCTCAGGTTTTGTGGTGTCACTCCTTCTATTGACTTGAGCCCCCCTTGGCTATGTTTCCCCTGACTTTTAGGTGCTGCTGAGTAGCACCTCAGCTCCATTTAATAACTTAATATTCGCTTTTATAAAGAAAAATTTACTTTGGAGATATAGTAATAACAAAAGTCCAAACACTTCCTCTTATAACCTGAAGGACATACTGTCCCCATTCCTCGATGATTTCTGGAGAAAGTGACCAGATCCTATGTAGCACTGATCTCAACAGATGGCATCACTGTTGAGTTCTTGCTCTAGGCTGGATTGTGAAGACCATTCCCTTGATCCTTGGGAAATAAAAGCTGAGGTAGCTGCATAAACCATTCTTCCTTCACCTAAAATGGAGAAGAACAAATTCTGAGGCAGACCAAAAACCCAAGCCTATATTCACAAGGCCACCCAGCCTCAGAAGGAGAAGGCCTGTGGCGTCTTCCCTTAGAGTATTCCTCAGTCAATACCATTAGTGAAGGAATGGAAAACATTCACCATGATGGAGGAGCCAAACAAAATGTCAATGTTACTAAGCCTAGACTGACTTTGGGACTTTTTTAGTGTCTCTATAGCCAATCAAAGAGCTTCATATTCACTGCAGGGTGGATTAGCCAACCAGAGCTAGTTATGGAATATCTACACATACTCCAATATCTCTCCAAGGTATTTCCATTATGTATCACAACTCCCTCCGTAGCAAGCTCTCCAGACTCTCCCCAATGGGGAAATTGCATCAACCAATATTGATCTATTCTGTGCATGTGCCAGTCTCCCGTTACACAAGTATGAATCCATAAAACATCTTTAGTAAAGAGAAAATAAGACCCTACATTATTCACAAGTGGATATAGTGAGCTTAATGAACAATGAAATTCAACACAAAAACAACTTGCACACCCTGAACCAATAATTCACTGTCACCATAATTCACATGACCTACAACAGGTTAAGGTAAAGATATGGCAGAAGTGTGTTCCAGATTATGAAGGGAAATTAACACAAAATGTGGAGGCACAGTAACTAGAACACAACTTGTTGGAAGGAGAAAGAGAAGCTAAATATATATGACAACAGAAAGTTGATAATAATCAATTTAAGGCTGTAACTCATTTTTTTTTAAAGAAACAACTTTTGGAATTCTGTACTTAATTGGTTTCTGTCTCCATAGAGACTCTGTGCCAGCAAGGTGAAGAGGAATAGAGCGCCACAGCTGGATCCAGGAATACCTGAATCTTCCTGAGTTAAAATTTAGCTTCAGATACTAACTAGCTGTGTGATCCGGAGCAAGTCATTCAATCCTGTTTGACTCAGTTTCTTCATCTGTCAAATAAGCTGGAGAAAGAAATGGCAAACCACTTCAGTATCTTCACAAAGAAAACCCCAAATGATATCATTAAGGGTCAAACACAACTGAAAAACAACTGACAACAATAACAAGGTATTTTGGGGTAATTTTTTCCCCAGATCCTCTTTATTATAAAGTTCAAAAATAACAAGGAGACCAGTAGCACCCCAACAATGGGTCTGCTCAGATGGCTAGAGATGGGGTACCAATGAAGCCACAGTCATGAACTCAATCTCTGCACATAACCTTTTAGTTTTATTTAATTTTGTGCTAATAAAGTTCTATCTCTAAACTTTACTATCATCTTGCAAATGTTTGTTATTGGTAGCAAGAGACATTAGGCCACTGGGGAGAGATGAATTAGCCCCCAAACTATCATGATATATGAAAAGTAACTCCAGTAGTATATTGATTGTGACAGTATCACATCATGTTCATGAAAAACGGCTGGCTAGCTCTTCAAGCTACTTTGAAAATAAATTCTTGTCTTACTGACAATATTGAGCTTCTTACTATCTTGAAACATTCTTTCATCCCTCTGATTGTGTCTGTGTATGTACATGTCCAGATGGAACATCATATATCTAGGTTTCCTCTGGGACTCTCTTTTCTAAAGATTGCTCTGAGGACTTTAGGACTCCTGAGTTCATATATTCCATTTTTTTTCATGGCTTTGATAGGACTCGTGTATTAAAAGTAAAACTTCTTTTCCAAAATTTCAGAGATGCTCTTGGGTATTATGGTCATTCCTTTTTAATACAAAATGTATTTTTAAATTGTATTTTTAAATTTTATATCAGAGATCCCATTGTATAATGAATTCCCAATGAGAAATCTCATCCCATGATGATGGCACTCACTCTGCAACTTCTAGTTATGACGAGTTTAAGTGACTTGCCCAAGACCATGGATACAGTATTTATCAGGGGCATCCCTGGAGCTCAGGTCCTCCTGACTCTCAGCCTTTCATTCTATCTATTGGGCCTCCGTGCTTCTTATGATAATGTGACACTGGTCAATTACTACAGGTAGAGCCCTGTTTTCTTAAGCTAGCTATGAAGAACCTTAATGTGTTTAGTGTCCTGTGGAGGGGCCAGAGCTTTCCTCATTTTGATGGGTTCCTGGGAAAATTAGATGGGGGTTGGGGTAGATAGCAGAGCCTACTGCACCTGGAAATTATCTAGTGGCCCAGAATCATGGAAATGTGCCTAGATTACTTGGTGAAGACAGTATGACTCTATATTTAATGCATTACATTATTTCAGAGGAGACATCCTAAGGGCAGGGTGATAGGTGCATTATAAAAGCAAAACTGAAAAACAAAATGTCTTTGACATAAATTATATTGCACCAATCAAGGCAATGTGATGTAATGGATATGGAGCACTGGATTTGGAGTCTGAGGACGTGAATTCAAATCCTGGTTCTACTACTTATGATCTGACTTATTTTCACTGGGTCTCAGATTCCTCATCTGAAGGATTTGTATTAGATGACTGCTAATGTCTTTTTCATCTGATTGTCTTAATTAATAACTTAACATGATCATATACTATCAAAATTTGTTTTAATAGGCACATGTGTACATTGTAGATGGAGTTCTGAGGTGATTGAAATATACTAGAACATAATTTGGAATTGTGCTAGAAATGTGACTAAAATGCACATACATTTAACCCAAAGATCCTATTGGTAGACATATAGTCTCAGAAGATGAAAGAGACGAAGATCCTGCATACACCAAAATATTTGTGCTACTTTTTTTTTTGAGAGAGAGAGAAAGAAAAGCAATGGATAAAGTAAATGTCCATTTTTTCAAAAATGGCTATATAAATAACGGTATATATATGTCATGGAATATTACTGTCTCAGAAGAAATAATAAAGAATACTGAGAAGCATTGGAAGATTTGGATGAATTTATTGCAAAATGAAGGAAGAAGAACCAGGAAAACAATATGCACAATGACTACAATTGTGTAAATGGAAACAATAATAGCAATAAAGAAATTGACCTCTTTTTAATTGTATTGATTAAACTCAGCCTTGAAAAGGAAAAGAGAAAATGTACCCCCTATCCTTTTTACATAAGTAGAGAATCATGATTAGTTTTTTCTGATCTGTTTTTTCCTCTCTCTCTTTTAAAATGTTTTTCTTTTTATTTTTTAAAAAATTCTTATTTTCTGTCTTAATAACTCTAAGACAGATGGGGCCTGGGCTAGGTAAACAGGGTTAAATGACTTGTCCAGGATCACACAGCCAGGAAGTGCCTGAGGCCAGATTTGAACCTAGGTTCTCTTGAATCCAAGCTTGGCTCTCTATCCCCTGTGCCACCTAGCTGCTTCTAAAATGTTTTTCTAATATGGGATGGCTCTCCAGTGAAAAGAGGAGGAATGACAGATTTGGAAATGAAGTCAATATAAAAGCAAGGTATTTCAATGAAATTTTTTAATAATGTTTTATTTCCCCCAATTACATGTAGAATTTATCACATGTATATATGGGTATGTGTTTTGGAGTTTAGGCTTTTAAAAATCACATTATGCCAATTACATGTAGAAATAATTTTAAAGATTCATTTTCTCACATTTTGAGTTCTAGTTCCTCTCCTTCCTTCCCTTTGAGATAGTTAGAAATTAAAAAAAAATGAAAACAATTTGATTTAAAATTAAAATTATGGAAATTTGGAATAGTAACTTGTTTTTTAAAAAAAAAACTTGACAGCTTCTAAAATATATTACAGAATGAAAGGGAGACCTTGTCAGGAGCACAAAAGACAGAGTATTTCAAGAAAGATGACCTGAATTTGAATTCTGCTTAACCCCTGTGTGACATTGGGCAAGTCAGTGTAACTGTCTGGACCTAAGTTTACTCATTTGTAAAATAGGATATTTAAGTAGATCTCTTCCATTTCTAGATTCTATTAAGGAAAAATCTAGTCAATGAAGAAGGAAGGAAGGGAAGCCCATAAGCATTTATTTGGCACTCAACACATGCCCTAGAGATACCAAGAAAGGGAAAAGACAGTTCCTGATCTCAAGGAGGAAAGATTTGAATAAATCTTTTTTCCCTTAATGAATTTTTAAGGTTGGAATTTTTTTCTTTAGCAAACTAAAATAATTTTCCTTCCCTCCATGATTAAAAAATTTAAAAGATAGAGAAAGACTTCAGACAATTTATCCGTGTTGGTCTCCAATTTCTCATCTGTAAAATAAAGAAGTTGAACCAGATGACCTCTAAGGTGGCTTCCAGTTCTCAGTCTATAACCCTATGATCTTGGAACCACAATTTGCTGTTTCCTGGTACTATGTTCAAAAGAAAACATGGTCATATAAAAATTATATTGTGTCTAATATCATGTTGACTTCCTACATATTTTACCACAAAGAGAAATCAGATTAGGTCATTAAACATTTTTCTTCATAAATTATAAAAATAAACAAAAGGGGGAAAAGTTTAATTGCAGGCCTTTTAGATTCATATTCAAGATTGATAGCAGAGAATTGGAGTCAAGTATGGAATTGAACTTGATATTCCATTTCTCAAGGGTCTCTGATTATAAAATTCTAGGAACAATTTAGGAAAACTGTCTGCTAGGAGACATAGTAGACAGAGAATCCATCCCTCAAAAAATCTGGATTTAAATCCTACCCCAGATACTTTTTAGCTAGGTCCTCAGCAAGTCATTTAACCTCTGTTGGCCTCATTTTCTTCATCTCAAAAACTGGGAATAGTGTAGCACCTACCACCTAGGAGAGTTGTGAGAATAAAATTAGTTATTTGTAAAGTGCTTTGTGAATCTTAAAGTATCAAATAAATGCAAGCTATTTATTAAATAAAAGGTAGCTAGATAGCACAGTGGATGGTGCACTAGGTCTAGAGTCTGGAAGATTCATCTTCCTGAGTTCAAATCTGGCTTCAGCCACTTAACTAGCTATGTGACCCTGGGCAAGTCACTTAACACCTATTGCCTCCATTTTCTCATTTGTAACATAGGCTGGAAGACGAAATGGCAAATCAATCCAGTATCTTTGCCAGGAAAATCCCAAATGGGGTTGTGAAGAGTCAGACACAACTGAACAATAACAACATTATTTTTTACCCAGGCATGATTTCCACATCCTTCCAGGAGATAGATGAAAACATGTTTTGCCTTTACATATCATGTGAAAATCCTAAAATATTTAGCAAGGATTAATTAATCAAGCTTGATAATACTGAGCATTAGGAGATGCTATTAAATCTAATTTACAAAATCAGAAACTAAGGCAAAGACAAGCTTGGGTTCCAGCCAAGGGTCACCCAGTGAGTTGATGGCCGATCTGAGAACAGAATTCAAGAGACTGATGCCTGCTGATTTAATTACTTGGTCAGGCAGCCTTGTTTTAATTTAGACAGCCATTCTCTAATTGATAATGGGTTTCTTCCTTTTTGACTTTCAAGAGGAGGATAATTTACTTGAATTCTCTGAGACCTCTTTCTCATTCAGTCGAGTTGCTATTGTTGCCTTTCACCCAGTCCATCTGGCTATTGGGAGACATTCTTCATAATTGCTTGGCAGCTCTATGAAATTGTTCTGAATGTCTGATACCCTAGTCTTTGTGGGAAATGGTGATTTTGGTCAAAGATAACGTTTTAAGCGTTATTATTTGACACTTATCTGGGATCTTATCACACATTAAAGCCCTGGCTGTGTTCTCTCTCCCTTCTCCCTAGGAAGCAGATAACAGAAACTTTGGAATGAGCCCTGTGCTCCTTACAATGGACTAACCTGATTAGAAATCATGCAAACTCTTGTTCCTCTCTTGCTAGCTAGCTCGCTCGCTCGCTCGCTGTATTCCCCCACAGGCTGAATTATAACTCTCCTACCAGTCCCACAGCGTTGAATGATGTCATGGGATCTGCAGTTCGCCTAGATGAAAGGGATAAAGCACAACCCGCTGGCACTAGGAAAAACTCCCAACACACAATCCACAACACAGCTTGGGAACTGAAAAAGCTACAGATCCAGCCACTCAACTCCGGGGAGCCAGGGAGGAATCCTCCACATTCTCCCGGCACAGAAACGAGGAAAGAAGCCAGAGTGATCCACATTCAACAAAGCCATTTAAGGACCAGAAGGCGGGAGCTAACTACCTGCTGAAAAGAGAATTTTCTTTTTAATACGTATGGAAAGAAAAAAAAAAGCCAAAACAACTTAGCACTGCCTTTGATGTAATGGCATCTGATCACTGATCAGATTACAGGCATTTGGTCTCCGTGCTCCTCTGCCTTTGATCTGCGCGGTTAATTTTATTTTCCTGGATTTGGAGTTTCGTCCGGGCTTGTGCTGACACACATTTTTAGGGGAGGAAGAAGCATTTGGTACAGAAGTGGTGCCAGTGTAAAACTAAATTACTGAAAGGGCGGAGACTGGAAAGACTTCGGCACGTTGCAGGTATTACATTTTCTATCTTGTTGCAAGCTTTTTAGTGTTATTATTATCGACCTTGTGTATGGATGGGTGTCAGGAGCAAAGAAGTTTAACCCTCTCGAATCAGAATCTCACTGTCGAATGCTACGCCACCCTTCTCACTCAGTGTCAGAGGAAATGGAAGAGTTGATTTATGCAGCAAGCATTGTTTGCAGTGGGATATTTGCACAATTTGCTGTGAAAATTAGTTGCTAGCAAGCAGGAGAGACAAGAGCAGCTAGCCAAAGTAAAAGGCTGTGACGATTTGAGCAGGCAGCAGAACTCACCGGGAATACATATAGATTTTAATATGTAACTAAATGTGGATGGAGATTATATATGGAGGTTTAATGATTTTTTTTCTGTTTTAGTTTTTCATTTAAAATAGCAATATTTGATTTTTTTTTTCTTTTACGTTAGGGGAAGCTTACCTAAAATAAATGACTTCCTTCTTATAGAAAAGAGCAAATTAAGTCTCTTGCATAAACTGGATATTTTGCTCAAGTGTGTTTGAGCACAACATATATCTGTTTAAGTGAACATTTTTATATTATATATATAATACATAACACTGTAACTACTTGTAGTTTGCAAAGATTCTTTGAACATTTTTAATTATTTAAGCTTTTTTATGTATAAAACTAAATGTCATTTTTTTTTCAAAGTGAAGTCAAGTTCCCTTAAACTTGGTTCAAAGCCCTTGTGTAGATACCCATGTGCCCTTTTGAAAGATCAAGGCCCATTCAAAAGGACACTCAAAAATGTTTTATAGTAATTAACAAATTAGCATTCAAATGCACAGTGATAGTTGCTGCCAGTTAAAATTTGCCAGTTGTTTATGAAAATTATCTGAATGTCAATACTCAGGATTTCACATAAAATTAGTTGAGTCTCACTCAAAGTTTTTCACTTAAGGTACACTCTGGCAAAACACACATCTAAACTGAGCTACTAAACTGAATTTGAAAAGAGAAAGTTAATTATTAGCAAAACAAGACAGTCTCAAGTACCTTATCAGCTCACTAAGTACTAAAATATGTGAAATCTTTTCATTTTGAACATAATTACAAAAAGGCACTATGAAATAACAGAGAGATCAGTGTTTTTCACATTGATTCATTAAAACTTCTTCCCCATCCCACTCTTGGTTTTATTTGGGCAGAATAATCGGTTACCATAGCAATACTCTATTTTGTGTTGGCGGAAAAAAAAACCAAGAAGATAATGCTAAATGGTGATAGGGCCATTTACCATTTACCCTGATGTTCAAATGAAACAAGTATAGCCTAATGAGGCCTGATTTCATCTATCATTAATTTTCCCAAACCAATTAATTTGCATTCCTTTTTAAAGCAGCTGCCTGATATTAGGAGGAGGGCAATTAGCACTGTAGATTTGATTTTCCTACTTTGATAGTTGTCAGTGAAGGTTACTTAAGACCATGCCAAGCTGACTGTGATTTAAAGGGCTGTCTGTCAGTAAGAATTTAATCTTCCCGTCTTAACTGTTGCTTTTACTAGTGCCAGGAGAGGTATTTACATTTTTATTCTCCTAACAATGCAACAAATTATGACCATGACCTCCTAGATCATCATTTCTTAAATTTTTCATAGTTTATATAATCTACTTCAAATTACTCCAACCTTACTGGACCAAGGTGCAAAAAAAAACTTGGAAAAAAAGGAAAAGTAACAAGGAAAAAAGCAACATGTAGATATACTTTGTCCTGGCCCTTGGGATTATCTGTCATTTCCTGCCCCCCCCCCCTTAATTCAGGTTCACATAGTAATATATCCTTTTGTTAATCTCATTATAACAATCTCATTATAACAGAGCTATCTACAAAGAACAAAATAAAAAAAAATTGGTCCATATATGGTTAATATAGACCAGAGGGCCAGATCAGCCCAAGTCAGGTTTCCCCCTCCCCAATCTATTTTACCTGAATTAATTAAATTAAATAACTGCTGACATTGTATAGACGCAGCCTTAGGCTGAGAAATTAAACAAGTCACAATGTTGAGAAAAGAACAATTGACTAGAAGCTTTAATTATAGGTTTCCATGTCAATGAACTAGCAATTCTCAGTTACAGAAGTACCCAGAGATTAATAACTATTCAAAGTTTGTCCTGGCTGTGTGTTGTGGAAGTGGTGAATGTCCCAGATAGCCTAGTCAGTAGCATAACTTTCTAACAACTGTTATAACAAGTGCATTGTGTAGCCAACTGGGGAACAATGTTAGTCTTTGAGATATAAAGATAGTAACTTCCTCTGGCGTGCATTTTCTGCTACTGAGACAACCATGTCAAGCACTTTTGTCTATCAACACGGTTACTCCAAATTACTTCTCGACTGTCCTTTTGAATCTCTACCACATGAATCGGTTTCTACATTCCTACCAGGGAGTATCGAATACACCAAGTTAGTAGGATTAGCAAGGCAAGCAAAAGTATGCCTTCTAAAAATATTATCATTATGATGATTTATCACCACATTAAAAATAGTTTTTGTGAATTTTCTAAATGCCATTATGGGAGATCTTATTTAGCTAACTTTCTGTATTAAGGAGAATTTGGAGTTTTTGTAAATAGTTCCAATGAGCTACCCAGAACCTGACCAATACTAACTTAATGCTTTGTTTGCATATGCTAAAACTTTCATTAATATTAATGATAACTATGGACAAATCTCTTTATCTCTTCCATATAGAGAAGCATTTTTAATTTTTTGAAACTATTTTCCACATCACTGAGAATGCTTTCCCTATTTTTTCTTTCTTGAAAATAAGGCAAATATTCCATGTAAGGAATAGATTATGATATTTGCCAGTGCCATTTAAAGTAAAATGGGTAATTTGCTTATATAACATTTTCTAGGTAAAACAACCATCATCCACCAACTGTCATTTGACTCTTATAAAGGATCTCAAAGAGCTCAAGAAAAATTCCAAATAGACAGTAAATTCTTTTTATTAAAGGTACAAAAAAGGTAACAAACATTTTCAAAAATTAGTACAGTTTAGATCTTTTATTATTATAATTTTGCATATTATATTTGAATAACAGCTAATTATAGGTACCATAATTTTACCATTTATCACCAAATTCAGAGCCACAGTGTTATAGTGGGCAGAAAGTTGACCCCAAGGTGTTTGTTTGCATAAAAACCTGCTTTGTGACAGCCTCTCTGTCTCCCAGAAATTCTGACTACAAATTGAAGAGAAGGTATAGGACAAACATGAGGTCCAGCAAATATTACAAAACTATAAAGTTTAACAGGACCTCCAGAAGTCATCTATCTAGTTGATGTCATTTTCAGGGTAAAACTATAACTTGATTAGGTCACTTGATTGGCCTGATTCTTTCTTCTATATTCAGTGAATGAGAGATCTCAAAAGATGGAATGAAGATGCCATGAGCATCCACAAAGACAAAAACACAAAATTTATCCGATATACTAGAGGCAGTCTGATGTAGGAAGGGAAAGAAATCATTCTCAAAGAATTCAACCTAAAGTGAAACATGAAGAACATGATTCTGTCATAATCAAAAAGAAATTGTAACTTCCAGAGAGGAAAAAAAAATCTGTTCAGATTCACAGCACAGATTTCTACTGCTACCTCATCCTTGTTCCTCTAAAGAAACAGGGATTAGACAAGAGGCAAGAAGAATGAGAAGAAGGGAGGAAGCACAGGAAGCTTTTCTAACCTCCAAACCAAAGATGACTCCAGCCCTCCTTTTTCTAACTTTTGACTTCTCTACTGTGGAAGGAATAGAACCTATAAAAACTCCTTTTTTTAATATAAAGGTACAAGGGTTTAACCATCCAGGAGTGCTTGGAGCAAAGATTTTTTTTTTAAAGGAGGGTAGGTTCTCACCACTGTGCTCTTATTTAGAACATTTATTGGCAATCATTTAATTTAGCAGGCATCATATATGTAAAGTATGATGTCAAAACAGTCTCCTTATCCTATCTGTAAGTTTATGTATATATGTGTATACACACACACAAAGGCATATATATTAATTAGTGTATATCTACCTAGCTATATGTCTGGCCTCCAGGGCTTTGGCTATAATCACAATATTTCTCTAGTCTACCTTTCCAGGTTTATTATATATTATTCCCTCTCACGCACTCTGTATTCTGGCCAAAATGGCTAGTCCCTGACAACATTCCATCTCCAGATTCTGTACACAGGCTGTGCTTCATGATTGGAACATTTTCCCACATTTTTGCCTCTTGGAATCTTTTTGTCTTAAAGAAAATCCATTTGTTAGGTCCTTCCCCCTAATATTACTTTGGATTTGCTTTGTGTACATTTTGCATCTATTTATAAGTTTATATGTTATTTCCTCTAGAATGTAAGCTCCTTTAGGGTAGAGATTTCCATTTTTAGCTCTGTTTCCCCAGCACTTGACAAGAGTACTTGGCACATAATTAATAATAATAATTACATTTATATAGCATGTATTGTTGGCCAGACACTGTGCTAAGTACTTTACAATTATTGCATTTGATTCTCACAACCACCATGCTAGGTAGGTGCTATTCTTATGTCTATTTTGCAGTTGGGGGAATGGAGGCAGAGAGGTTAAGCAACTTGCCCAAGGTCGCACAGTCAGTAAGTGTTTGAGTCGGGATTTGAACTAGAACTGTCCTGACTCCAGGCCTGATGCTCTATCTACTGTGGTATAGTCCATCAATAGTTTGTTGAATAAATATATTATGTAAATCCTATACATAATATTTATGTTTATATGTATGTACATATAGAAAACAATATATAAATAAAATGTATATGCAAATAGAATATGCAAGATAATTTGATATGTAAGTACTGCCACAAATAACATAGCATTTCAAAATTATTTAAAGATAATTATCTGTAATGCAAAATGCCCTTTTTTACTTATTTTATTGTTAGAAAATGAGTTCTAAATAATGTAAAATTTTAACTTCATGTTATGAATTACCTTAAGTTCAGTTACATAATAAATGTAGACTCATCATCTATTTATATGTGCTTGGTGGTACTGTATACAAGACATATTTTGCCCTCAAGGAACTTTTATTCTTATAGAGAGAGACAAAATGAGCACATCTGAAACTGGAGATTAATAGCTAAACTGTGTTTAGAATTGCAAATGTATTTGGAATTTAGAGAACAGAGATATCGATGGGAACTGAAAAATCAGAGAGGAGTCATGGAGGAAGCAGGACTAAATCATGAAAAGAAAAGTAGGATTTGGGTAGATTTATTTCAGGCAGGGGAAGTGATTAACCAAGGCACAGATGCAAAAATGATCATGGTCTGTTTATGGTTTGGAAAGGGAGGATCCCAAACTGAATAGGGCAAAACATGTGACTACAGACCTGGTCAAGTTTCTCTGTCCTAAAAGGGCCTTCCCTTGACATTTTTACCTTATTCAGATGACATGCAGAATCTCTTCTCTCCTCCTCTGAAAAATTCTTGAAAATTCTGTCTAAACCCAAAGTGTCTATTTCCTTACTACTCATACTCTTCTCACCCATTTTCCATATGGCTTCTGCATCCAAAAACTAGCTCCCTTTATAATCAGACCCAGGGCATTCTCTCTGCCCTCGTCAGATTCTTCTCTCTGCAACATTTTTTTCCTCTCCATTATTCTTTCTTTCTAGATACTCTCTTCTGTTTCTCTAGCCATCTCTTGTCTCTTTTGCTGGCTCCTCATTATGAAGTTGGATGTTCCCCAAAGTTCTATCCTTATTTTTTTCTCTCCTTCTGCAGTCTTATTTGCTCCCATGGCTTCAGCTAGATGATTCCCAAATTTTATCTTCCTGAATTTCACAGCTGCCTTCCAGAACTTTTCTACTTTGATTCTATCACCAACACCCTTCAACTTCCATATGTTCAAAAACTAACCTTATTATATTCTTCTTCAAAGTAGTATTTCCTTTTGACTTTACCAGTAGCATTACAAATAATCCATCCAATCTCTTGTGTTTACAACCTTGGGGCTATCTTTGACTCATACTTCTCTCATTCATTTATTTTTAATCCTACCTGAGCCATATCCTTTGCATTTGTCCCTTCTTCTCTATTCCCACTGCTACCACACTTAGTGCCCATCCTCATTACCTTCCACCCATAATATTGCGATAACCTTTTAACAAGCCGACTTGCCTCCACTTGTTGTTTCCCATCATCTAGATGGCACAGTGGATAGAGGGCTGGGGCTGAAGTAAGAAACACCTGAGTTCCAATATGGCCTCAATACTTATTAAACACAATGATTCTGGGCAAGTCTCTTTTTTCTCTGACTGCCCCAGTTTCCTTGACTGTAAAATGAGGATAATAATAGAACCTACCTGTCAGGGTTGTTGTGAGGATTCAATTTGATGGTATTTGTAAAGTTTTTAGCACAGTGCCTGGTACACATTAGGTAATAAAATCTCATTTTCCTCCTTAATTTGTCCTTCAAATTTATGCCAGGTTAGCCTTCTCTAGGCATATATATGGACATTTAACATCTCTTAACAAAATGGAGAGTGAATTCAGTAGAGAAGACAAAGTCAGAAGATCTAGCTTCTAGACCAGTGATGGTGAACCTTTTAGAGGGGCAAGTGATATTAGAAATATCCTCAGGTGCACATGGAGAGGGGGAGGGGAGCAGCCTGGATCCCCATCACTCTGGCTTTCTAGTAACAAACTCTGGAGAACTCTGTGCTGGGGCAATGACGCATGTGCCCACAGAGCAGGCTCTGAGTGCCCCCTGGCATGTGTTCCATAGGTTTTAGACCAAGCTATGCCAATTATAATTACCTACCCACCCTGAAACTCAGTTTTCTTATTTGTAAACCAGAGATAGCAATGTTGTTCTTCTCTTAAGAGATTGTTGTTGAAAGGATCAAATGACATAATGTGTAATGGGGAAATTGGTCTTTGCCATTGTAGTAAGAGATGGCGACTTTGCCCCTTTACCTCCCAGGTTCCTGGTGCTCTCTTCAGCTTCTTAAAATCTCTAGGCAATTTGCATGGCTTGCTTCTTGGAGGAATGAGAGGAAGGGAATTGAAAAAGAGAAACAGATAAAGATGTAATGTTTAACTCAACCTCAAAACTATTCATTTTTGTAAAGATGCTGATAATATGGGGATATATAACTTGTACTCTGAGGCAGAGAAGAGCTGAATGACCTTAACTCAATATAGCAGAGTCAGAGGGCAGAAGGGAGATCTTCATAGCTACCTGAGGGGCTTTTATGTGTACAGTATTGATGAGACTGTAAGTCTGACTACCAGAGAGGATGAAATGTGTTTACTAGACCAAAGGTATGTATTGGCCTTGAGCTGTAACATTTTCCAAAGGAAAAGGAAACACTTATCAGTGGTGGAAAAGCAATGTAAAGCAGCATATATAGGTGGTAAATGCAGAAGCAGAGGAAAAGTGAGGATTTCTTGGACAAAAATCAGTTACTATAGAAACAAAGAGCAGCTAGGTGGTACATTGGATAGTACCAGACCTGGAGTCAGAAAGATTCATCTTCTTAAGTTCAAATCTGATATCAGACAATTTCTAGTTGTGTGACCCTGAGCAAATCACTTAACTTTCCCTTGGTTTCCTCACCTTAAAAGGAGCTGGACAAAAAAATGTCAAAGTACTCCAGTAGCTTTGCCAAGAAAACCTCAAGAGGGGTCATGAAGGGTGAGACATGGCTGAAAATGACTGAACAACTTAGGAACACAATTTAGCAGCAGCAAAGTAATAAGTCAGTATTTTGATTGATGCTAGAACTGATTCTGGAACAAGGAAGAAAGATTATCCAGGCAAAGATCAGAGGTGGGGCTAGGCAATGAGGCACACAGGCAGAAGGTGGAAGAACAAGTCTAGATAATGCCTTAACTGGAACTGTGAGTGATCTATGAAGGTCTGGAGAGGGTTCCTTCTCTGGGAGGTGAAGTGGGAAGAAACTAACCTTAGGATGTTACCATATGGTTAGGGGCACAATGTAGGTCCCTATAGTACATGGAATTCACTAAAGGGGTTGCTCTTTCTTGACTGTCTATGGATTCCCCTATAAGTACTTCCTGTTTTCATGATTGAATTGAATTGTGTTCTATGTTTGATTCCTTGTTAGTTTGGAGTTTAAAAGGGAAATAGGGATACCTTGAAGCTAGAAATTAGCCAGATGCAAATGTTCTCTGAGCTCCAGGGGCAGAGGCAAACTGATATACTTATTGAAAAATTTCCAAGCCTGAATTCTGGTCCTCCATAGTAGGAAGGTATAGTTCTGAGCTATGGGTTAAATATTTGAAATTGCTCAATAAACTATAAATGTAGGAGAGACAGTAAGGGACAGTAGGAAGAGCAATGACTCAAATCAGAGAACATGAATTCAAATTTCTCTTTTAATAGTTGTTTTCTGTGTGACCTTTGAAAAATTGCTACTTGGCTCAGTTTCCTCATCTGTAAAATAAGGGAGTTGGACTCTATAGATGACCTGTTAGGGCCATGTCTCTATCATAAGATGGTGGATTCAGAAGAGAAAGGGACCTCAGAACCCAAATAATTATGATGTGATCTTCAGAATTCTCACCATTGCCATGCATGGTAGTAGTAAATCAGGATGTCATCTTCAGTTAAGCAGTCAGTAACTCAACAAACATTTAGACAATGAGTATGATTGTTATTTGTCAGGAACTGTGCTAATCACTGGGGGAAGACAGTCCCTATCCTCAAGGAACTCATATTTTATTGGAGGAGACAGCATGCAAACAACTATGTAAAAACAAGCTATTTACAAAATAAATTGTAACTAACCTAGAGGGGGAAGTCACTAGAATTAAGGGGGACTAAGAAAAAGCTTCTTGCTGAAGGTAGGTTTTCAGATGAGACTCAAACCATGCCAGGAAGCAGAGATGAGAAGAGCATACATGCCAGGTATGAGTCCAGCTAACCCATATGCTTCACAAATAAAATAGTATAATGTATGGCCTCTGACTTCAAAAAGCCCAAGATTAAATACTACACATGAAACTTTAAGGAGCTAGTTCAAGGGTTTTTAATCAGTACACATGTGTTAGATTCCTTTGGGACTCTGGTGAAATCTAAGAATAATATTTTAAATGCATAAAATAAAATACATAGGGCTTCAGAAGAAAGTAATTATGTTGAAATATAGTTATCACAGTATTTAAAAAATCTACCCAGTTCATAAACATCATCTTGCAAATCCCTGCTGCTTGTCTTACTGTTGAGGCCAGTCTGACTCTTCATGACCCCATTTGGGGTTTTCTTGGCAAAGATACCAGAATGTTACCAATTTCCTTCTCCAACTCCTTTTGCAAATGAGGAACTGATTCAAACAGGGTTAAAAGACTTGCCCAGGGTCACACAGCTAAGAAGTATCTGAGGTCAGATTTGAATTCAGAAAGATAAATCTCCCTGATTCCAGGCCCAGTGCTCTAGATGTTAGACTAGCTATGCCTTTGGATCATCCCCAAACACTAGCAAAAGGCCATGCATTTATAATAGATGCTGAAAAACATTTTTGGAGTGAACAGGGTGGGGAGATGCTGATCTTCCTGACCCACTGTGACACCCATCTTTCATGGCACACATATCTACTTATAGGGGCTGCATACTGAGGCTTTCCTCAGCCAAGGATATCCAAATTCAAAACATGAGTTCTGTCTACTAGGATAGCACCCATAAAGTAGTGAGTTCTGAAGCCTGGCAAAGGAAAGTCTGAAGAGTTTTTTGAAAAGTAGCCCAACTGGGGAAAGAGCTGTTTTTATTGTTTGTTTTTTTTTTGGTAAATTATCCATATCAAATTATGAGTTTCTTGAGGGCAGAGGCTATTCCTTACCATTTTATCTCCCCCAATGTCTAGTAGTTCTCTGCACACTGTAGGCACCTAACACATTTATTGAATTAAATAAGGGAAATGGCAAGAGCAGAAGAGAAGTCCTCTGCCTAGAGACAGCAGGGTAGGAGAAGTGGTAGAGCCCTTACCCTGAGTCAGTGAGACCTGAATTCAAATCTACCTTCACATATTTCCTAGCTGTGTGACTCTGGGCATATCAGGTAATGTCTGCTCACTTCAGTTTTCTCAACTGGAAAATGGGGTTCATAATAATTCCCAGGGATATTGTGAGGTTCAAATAAAATGTCTGTAAAGAGCACAGTGTCTGCTACATAACAGATATTTAATAAATGCTTGTTTCCTTCTCACCCACTGAGAAGCTGAAACACCCTCCTGCCTTCAGCGGGCCACTCTGGTGCCTCACAAGAGTCTTAGGAGGGAGGTTATTGCTGACCCTCTCACACTTTGGCAGGAGGGCACAAGACTCACCTCACCCATGGTTGCCACGGTGGTGAGTGACTGCTAGCGCCCCCGATGGCAGTTTGTGTGGCTGGAGCAAAGTAGGACATCAGCCCAGGTGCTGAGTAGAGATGGAGGTGTAAAAGGCTGGGTTGGGGGTGGGGTGGTGTTGGGGAAGGAAGAGGGGGGAGGGGGCGTAGGGCACTGAGTGAAACCAGCTCCCTACCGGGAAGGTTTGTCTCTGGAGAGGCCAGGCAGACTATGAAGAAGAAGAAGAGGGCTGGGCCTGCGAAGGAGAGGAGGAGGCAGGAGAGGACAGGAGAGGAGGGCGGGGCTGCTCCGTAAATCTGGCTGGAACTATTTGGGGAGACGGAGACGGAGGCGGTGGCGGCTGCCGTTGCCCAGACTACGGCAGTGCCCCGTGCGGAGGCTACAGAGCCATGTCCCCAGGACCGGCCACCCCTTACATCGCCGAAACCCGCTATCCTCTAGCCTAGTAGAGCTCAACCTGGCACCGACTGCATGGTGCTTGACCCTGGCGTGCCTCGGAGGGGAAGCAGGGATCCAGGCAAGTAGGAGAGCGCTCCGGGAGGTGCCTCCAAGGGATTGGAGAGGGTGAACCGACCCAGGATGGACGCCTTGCTTAAGCTGATGCCCACGGCGCTTTTCTCACCGTCGAGCAACTCTTGGGTGCAGCGCCGGAGGAGAGAGGCTGTTTCTGTCTGCGAGAGGTGGACGCTGACTGATGATCGCCTGGGGTGAGAGCACATCCTGTGCAGCCGAAGGTGTGAGCGTAGATAGCTTTGGAGAGAGGGTGAGCGCGCGCGCTGGAGGGTAGGGCGCTTTGTGCAGGGAGGAAGGCCGAGGGGATCGCGGAGTCTTTCAGCTGTAGGGTTCTAACTTGGGCAGGGCAAGTAAGCACCTCGGAGCCAGAGATAGGAGTGGAAGGGAAGATTATTTCGAGTCTCTAAAAAGCATAGGCTTGTCCCAGGGACCTTGTTGTGTGCTCCAGGATTTAGATGGGAGGTAGAGAAAAGTTGGGAATATCGCCTAGTCTGTCTCCAAACTTGTGGCTTCTATTGTGTTAGTGGTCACCTCGGAAATAACCCCAAATAACCGCCCGCTAGAGTTGCCTAGGTGCTTGTTCCTGTGGGTATTCAGGAGTGAGGATTGCTGAGCTGCCCTCAGATTTTAGCAGCTGGAAGCAGCCCCTCCTATTAACAAATTTAGTCTGCAATCGCAGAAAAGAATTGTAACGGGGGAGGAAGGTAGAAGGCGCTTTCAAAAGCCTCATAAATGTTAACATAAACATATGTTATCCTTTCTGTTGAAGGCTGACATTTATGAAGGACTTTAATTAAAAAAAAAAGGATGTAGAGAGAATTTAACAGATTTGTGGTTGCCCTATCTTTCCTTTTTAAAAGGGAAAAGAAAACTTGATCTAACCTGTAAGTTCTTTTACTTTTGCTGTTGGTGTTCTGTGGACAAATATAACATAGAGTTAATTATGACCTTGGTAATAAACGTTTGGATGAGTTGAAATGAGTGGACTGAGTTAATTATAAGGAACTTTTTACTTTGCCTCTATTTAGCATGTAAGAAATCTTTAATAAAATCACTTTTTTTTTGCATAAACAGAAAGTAAGTTTTGTAAACAAAAAACCCAGACAGGCTACAGGTTTTTCTTAATTGCAATAGATTATATAAAATTCACACATCCTTAGCACAATGACCAGCACTTAGAAGGCACTTAATAAGTGTTTATTGGCTATGTTGTGTTCTTTTTCTTGAAACAGTCTTATTTGATTAAGATTCCATTGTATTTAAAGTAACTATTGTTCTTAAACACGATATACATAAATTGAAGAATTTATTTCAATGTAGTTATTTTGTGAGAAGATGCTGTTTTACTAGGAGTGAATTACATTGCTTTAGTGAAGTGTTTCTTCAGCATCTTTTATGGTATGCAGGTCATTATATACCTTGGGTATTTTTGCTGCTACTTTATTTCTGTATGTTTCTCAAGTAGGTGAAGTTTCATATGTCACTTACTGACCAATTTTCAGATAGTATTTAGATTTGGCAATTGATAGCTACTGCCAAAAGCTGTCATCCTTCCCTCAATTATTCATCAATAACTTGGTGCAAAGAAGTATTTTTTAAAATAAGATGATATGTATAAGAGGGAGATTTAGAGAGGAAAATAATGACCATAATTGAGACAAGATGAAAATATTTGGTTGCTTAATGTCACAATTCATTGTTGAACTAATTCCAGAAAGATGTGTGTGGTATGACTTTAATCAGTCATCATTAATACAGAATATGAGACCATCATAAAACCATTTCTTGGCATTCTATTCACCTATTTAGCCTTAAAATTATTTTCAGTGACTCAAATTCCACTTTTAATATGAAATTTGTCTTTTCAAAGTATTTTTTCTTAGCCTTGAAAGTTAATGTGAAATTATTACTATATGTGCATAGTGGTCTATTTCTTATAACTATTTACTAATCCTTTAATGAATTCACTCTTTTGGCACATGATTTAATTGAATTTATAATATTTCCTTTTTATAGTAAGTAGTAACTGATTTATTGTTTGTATATTTCTGAATAACCATCGAAGTAATGTATTCCTTTAATTAAAGGACCATAAAGTCAGTTGTGTAGAAATTTAAAATTAGTCTTACACTTGAATCTGAACTTTAGAACATAAAAATTTATCTTTTCCTTTTTTAGCCTGATAAGGTCCCTTATATAAGGGAATTGAATTAGGATTATGGCTTACATTTGTATAGGGCTTAATGTCTACTACACTTTAGAAAGAAAGAGATACATATAGACTGATTACTTCAGATCATTATAACTTGTAGTTTATATTGATTGTAGAAATTATAATAGCCACATTCTGCCCACACTAGATAAATATAAGTTATCTCAGTTATAATTCTACCTTATGTGTGAGTTTACAGCTTGCTGAATAAACTTTTACTCAAGAGACATGTTCCATTCATTCACATTAAGTATTTAGAAATTTGAAAATAAACTTCAAAGCTGAACAGAAAAATAAAAAACAGGCAATTTGTACAATGTGTTTTTTTCCATTACAGTTCATGCAAAGCCTGTTATCTTTCAGAAATGCTGACAATAAGAATTAGGATAATTGAATGGAATCATATTATGTCATGTGATTTTTAAAAGGCATGCCTACGGGTCAACAGTCTTTTAAAAAGATTTTTCTACCTGAGATAAAAATGCACCAGCACTTATTTGAAACTAAGAGGCATAAACACTCATCAGACTGAGTGAATGTTACACAGGGGCTCCTCAATCAGCTTGTCAAGGTTTTAAAGGAATGGTGAGTATTTAGCCTGGAGAAATGAGAGACTGCAGTAGGTTATGAAAGAAGTTATTGTAATCTCCTTAGGATATGTTTTAAAAGAATAGTTTAGACAGCTATATTTGGAGGATGGTGAAATACAGTTTCCTCCAGAAAAAGGGAAATTCCTTTCTCATTCAAATTTTTATTTACTCTAAATTTATAATGCATAGATCTACAAGGCAGGTTTAGAAATTCTTATAATATTTTAGTGACTATCATCATTGAGCAACAATTCTGAAAACATCAGTGTGTCCTGTAGTGTATAAATGATCCCTGCTCATTAACCCATGAAACTCTAATCATTTGGGGGTAAGGTAATAGGGGGGAGGGTCTAGACTTGAAAATGCTGCCCCTTTTTATTCCACCCCTCCCCCCCCAAATGGCATGATTTTTTGGAGCTTGATATTAGGTTTTAACATTTTGAACTTTGGGTGTTTGAAGATATTGCATTTGGCAGCAGAAAATTTTAAAGCTTGTAGAAAATATTTCATGATTGCAAAAAGGAAAATCATTTCCGTCTCTAGGCCAACATCAATATGTGTAATACAGCACACCTCTATAAGAGTTTCTGGGCTGCAAACAGATTTGCCAGATACACAATGCCACAAGGACATTTTGTAGCTGAATAGAGTGAAATTGAAAGCTAAAATATAAGAGTATAGCCCATAGGAGATGCTGGTGGTTGTAATCCCTCCTGAAGATAGAAGTACCCTATATTTATGATCCATTTTGCATCACTTGACATTTAGGACTGACATTTGTTTTTAATCCATTTATGATTACAGTCTAGGTATTAAAATGCTAAAGCCTGCATTTATAGCACTGGCTTTACCTCAACCCTGGTTTTTATAAATTGTGAGCTTGCCAGTTTACATTAAAGTTGATTTTTTAAAAAGTTTCAGCTTATTGCATATTGGAAAAATGTAAAGGATGAATATGGCTTCATTATATAAAGTTAATATATGATTATTACATGAAAACGGTTACCTCCAGCATGGGCTGCATCTGGTGGCTAATAAATCAAGTGGTTTTTATTTAAGGGATGGAAAATAAAATAAAATAAGTGACTTGTTCTGAAAAATTATCCAGACTATTTGAAATACTCTTTTAAGATCCACGTTTTGGATTCTTGGCAAAATTGTACATAGAAGCTGTTCTTGGAAATAAGGAATCAGAGGAATATGAGGTAAAGTGTATTAATATTTTTTAAAAATTGTAAACGTTAAGCTTCAGGACCCTTGTTCTCTTTTGAATATTTGAGCTCCTTTCACATGAGTTGGGGATCAGTCATCAAGAAACATGTATTAAGTTCCTTTACCCTATCATGGGCAGCTAACATGGCATTACAAGTATTTATATATTTAGATAAGGGACTTGGGAATATACTTTTTAAAAATGCCTTGGGATTTGCCCATTTAGAAGCTATGAAAATAGGAAATATATGTAATACAAGATGGGTAGCCTGGATAACTTAAGAAATAGGTTGCTAGATGGCACAGTGCATAAAGCAGGAAGACATGAGTTCAAATCCTGCCTTAGACCTATACCAACTCTTTGACCCTAGCAAACCATTTAAACTTTCCTCTCTGTCCCAACTTTCGCATTTGTAAGTAGGGAAAATAATGGCCACTACTTCCCAGGCACAATGTGAGGATTGAATGTGATAATATATGTAAAGTATTTTGCAATCTTAAAGTACTATATGAATGCTAGTTGCTGTTGTTATGATTACATACTGACTTGTGTAAACTTAAAATTTTCTAGTTATGTTCTTTTTGATATGAGTGATTAGTACAATCGCAGACTGACAAGTACATAGCAGAAACAATAAAGCATGGTCAGAAGGATCTGCTTTAGGAAAAGAAAAGTTTTTTCCAATGACCAACAGTTCTCATTGTTGCCTTTGTTCCTCCAACATAAAGGACTGGTAAATGAACAGGATTTCAATAAATTAGAGAATGTGTGACGCCCACCACTCATTGGCAGTTCCATTCTCATCTATCCATGCACCTTGAATACAACTGAATCATTTCTATTAACATATACTCTCTCCCTCAGACCAAAAGTGCTTGTTCCTCACAAAGGTTATAAGGTGGTTGAGTTGTTCCAGTCTTGCCCAACTCTTTGTGATCCCATTTGGGGTTTTCTTGGCAAAAATACTAGAATGATTTTCCATTTCCTTCTCTAGCTCCTTTGATAGAGGAGGGTACTGAGGAAAACAGAGTAAAATGATTTACTCAAGGTCACAAAGATAGTGTCTGAGCCAGATTTGAATTAGGGAATATGGGTCTTCCTGATTCCAATACCAGTGTTCTATCCACTTTTCCACCTAGTTGCCCCACCAAGGTTATACGTAAAAAAAAAAAAAATCTAGACCAGTGATGGCAAACCTATGGCACAGGTGCCAAAGATGGCATGCAAAATGCTCTCTTTGGGCACATGAGACATCCTTCCCCCTCTCCACCCCAGGGTTCGTTACTAGAAAGGCAAAGGGACTTGGGAAGAGCTGCTCCCTTTGTCCTCTCCATCACACCTGATGACATTTTTTCACATCACCTGCCCCTCTGCCAGCAGCCCAATAGGAGAACTTCTTCCCTCCCCTGTATAGGGTAAGGGGGTGGCTGGTATGGTACTTAGTCTAGGGGGTGGATGGGGGCAGGGCCTGGTACTCCATCTCTAAAAGGTTTACCTACTCTAGACCAATGGTGGGATCATTATATAGGATGAATTTATACCCCTACCCAGATGTACTTCTAACCAACTTCCCAATTGCACATAATCATAATCATTCTTGAGCTTACTGACATTCCTTATAACTTCCCATTTGATGAATCATCAGTTGAACATTGAACAATATTGTTATTTTAATAGTCTTTGAGAAAGAGATGTCTAGAAGTCAAATAACATTTCAGTAATTGAAATGTAATTTTTTGCTTCATTTTAAACTTTTAATATTATTACTTAAATGCTTGACTTTTTTTGCCCAGTTTTCCCCATGTTATGAATGCCAAAGAAATTCATATTGCATTTCATTTTATTCCAGGAAACTCAAGTTCATACTCGTGACACCTCATCATAGCTGAATTACTTGTAAAATGTCACTTGACTAGACTATCTTATGAAAAATTAAATTATTCCCATTACATACATGCATTTGTCAAAATGCTTCTTTAATAAAACTATACCATCCAAAAAAGGACAGAAAATCCAGCCTAATTCTTTTATTTTTCATATGAAGAAACTGAGGAATAAGGAAGTAGAATAAATCATTCAAGTTCCCATAGTTAAATGGCAGAGCCCACTTCATCCCAGGTTCTCAGACTTGAGATCCCATATCCTTTCACCAAAATTCATTCTTAGAGTCTTAGGTGATCACTTCACTTTTGAGATTCTATTCTGATTCCTGGTCCCCTGGGAGCAGAAATTATCTGGTTGCCTGCCAAATAGTGCTAATAATAATAATACCTTACATTTGTAGTGCTCTTTATAATTTTCTGAATATCTTCACATGTATTATCTCTGTTGATCCCCACTATAATATAAAGAATTAGGGATCAAATAAATAGGACTGTCTCCCTACTTTTTAAAGAAGAGGAAGCAAGGCAACTAGATTGGCTCAGGGGTTAAAGAGCCAGACTTGGAGATAAGAAGTCTTGGGTTCAAATTTAACCTTAGACGCTTCCCAACTATATGAACCTGAGCAAGTCTAGCCCATAAGACATACAGTAAGGGTTTTAAAATAAAATAAAGGAGAAGAGAGGAAAGTGACTTTGTTATGTGGCTGTGTGACCTGGGGCAAGTCACTTAACCCTGTTTGCTTTAATTTCCTCATGCATAAATAAGCTGAAAGGAAATGGCAAACCACTCCAATATCTTTGCCTAGATGTCCTCTTATGGAGTTACAGTCAGACACACCAAAAGAACCAAACAACAACAAAAATGATTTACCCAAGGTCATATGATAGAGCTAGGAAAAGAATCAGAAAATAGGATGGATTTTTGCTTTGCTTTTTTTTTCTTCCAGTGCTATTACTGGAAAATTTTCTTTGTTGGGAGAAATGCCTGCCCCCTTAAAATGTTAGACATTCAACTCTCTATTTTGGTCCAATTTGGCATGTGTTAATGAAATAAGAGAGGATATTTCCTATGAGACCAGCGTGTAAAAATTATTCTGTCCTGTTAAAGAAAAATCTCATCTAAAATAAGGCATAATCTTTTTTGGATTATATAATCTATCATTTCTGTGAGGGAGGACTCTGTGTGTGTGTGTTGTTATTCTTATTCACTTTCAAAAACTAGCAGACCAGAGCTAGGTTTTTGAACTGGGTATCAATGTTCGAGATTGTTAATATTTTGTTTTTTTGTTTTTCCCCCATAGATGCTATTTATAAGCTTTCCTCAGAACCCAGAGTAGTGCTCTATGCTAAGTGGGTGCTTGTTTGATTGATTTTATGAGTCCCTTCCTCTCATTTTATGTAGACATTAACAGACTGCCCTTTGATGTTAGGATCTTTACATATATGTTTACAGTTTTTATCCTTAAAAATTTTTTTCAAATTTAGAATGACAAATATTTTTTATTATTATAAATCCATCACTTCACTAACTATTGTTGGTACTTTTTAGCAATGTGAGTTCATGAAAGGGAACCCTGGGTTTGGAGTCAGAGGCCCTGGGTTCAAATTCTGGTTTTGCTACCTTATTTGTATGACCTTGGATAACTCAATCTCTTTGGATCTCAGGTGCCCCCTCTTTAAAATGAAAAGTTTGATAGATTGCCCAATCTTTTCCATCTCTAAATCCATAATCCTGTTATCCTAAAGAAATGTAAATAATCCTAAAAAGAAGTCTTGAGGCATTGTAATTTGCTTTTTTTCTTCTGTTTTTATAGCCTGTGTGTTCCTAATCTTAAAAGAACTGCATGATTAAACAATTATAGCATTAATGTAAGTTATATAGATTTCAGTATTGTGTGTAAAGACAATAACCTACTCATCAGTACACATTCACTAAAGGCTTTTTAAGTGAAGCTCTGGATTATCTTAAATTATTATATCTCCACCTCTGATGAAAAAAATAAGAGTTAAACTAAATAATTCCCCAGTGGTTTTCCCACTCTGACTTATGAAAACAGCCAGTTTGATTCTGCCTAAGACTTATCTGCTGTCTTGTTGATATACCCCTGGCTAACTAAGCAAAGCTAAAAGATTGGTTCTTCTTTATATTGCTAGTGTAACTTGCTTTGTTTGGGGAGGGAGAGAACTAGAGAGAGGATGTTTTGCTTGAGATAGTTGGAAGGAGGCTATGAACTTTGTTCTTTTTTAGAGCATATAAGATCATCTTTTCTGAATCTGTTTCCAGAAACTTCTGTTTCAAAGAAACCCTGGACTTTCTCAACTCATTTTTCAATAATGCAACTACATGGATGTCTAGGAGCTACCCTTAAACAATTATTTTTTTCTTAAATAGATCTCTTCTTTGTTTGCCACTGTGTAGATGTGACCTAGTCAACTTGACTGGCTTTACAAAATAATGCTTCAATTTTTCTCTTTAATTTGGTTGGCTTTTCTTGTTCTGGATTACTCAGATCAGTGCCTCAACTTCCAAGTTGCCTATGGAAACAACTGGTTTACCTAATTTTAAAAAATGCCTTAATGACTTAGCTTCTTGTGTCCCTTAATTTCCTCATCTGTAAAAAATGAAGGAGTTGGGCTTGATCATCTCTCAGGAACCTTCCAGCTCTCAATCCAAACATTCTATGATTCTAATTTTCCTCTAATTTTCATTTGCCCTTAGTTTATGTACTTCTGGTGAGCATCAGATTTTGCTAATGCCAACTGTACAGATTTACCTCATTGGCTGTTTTGTCCAAATGGACAAGTCAAACAAGTTGTTGGACTGTCTTTTTTTCACTGGTGAATTGACTGGTTGTTTGACTCCACTGACTTCATTAACTGATTGTTCTGACATCCTAGAGGCATAGCCTAAGTTCATCCTTGCATGTGGAATGAATTGCCTTTGAAGTCAGGAGTAGCTTTCATTGTCCCTGTTTGATATGTGGCTGTCTACAGAGTGCACTATATTGAACTCAATAGTGATTTCAGAGAGAAAATGGAAAATGAAGGAAGTTAATGCTTATCAAAGTTTTCAATAACATTTGTTGTCAAGCTAAAGCCTTAATTTTCACCCTTATCTTTTAAAAATAAACTTCGGTCATTTGTCCATGCTGACTTATAAATGATCCCTTGAAAATAAGGAATAATAACATGTAAATACATTGTTAAATTTCAAATAGAAAATTCAAAGTAAATGTATTTATCATGTTTTTAAAATTTTAATGCAATTTTTTCTTAATTTTCTTTTATTTTGGTTTCAGCTTTGGAATATAGTTCATCAAAAGAAATGGAATCTAGAAGCTCACCAAAAGAATTATTATTCACCATAATATTTTTACTAGCACATTTGGTAAGTAACCCAATTTCATTCTACTTTTTCATTTGAATATGAGGAAAGAAATGTAATTAATGGACTGTGTTCTGGAGTATTTTCTATAATTGTTTCAGACTCCTTTGTCTTTCCTTTTTTTTTAAACTTCCGTAGTACAAATGAAGGAATCAGAAATGAACAGAAATGACCAGGCTTGCCTTTGGAAGGCATTGTTTAAATTCTTTTCTTTGAAATACAGAGGAAATCGAATAATTGGAGCAACAACATTTCTAGCCCCATGACAATGATAAATTATCTTGTGGCTCATAGAAATGTGCCATACTCAGCACGAGTCAGACCCTTCCTGACTAGAGTATTATTTCCAGTTCCCAACTGCACAGCTTATAAGGGTTGTGGAATACTTGGAAAGGGTTCAAAGGAGAACCATTAAGATGATTAAAAGTGTTGGAAAATAGGCCCTATGAGGGAAGTTAAAAGGAACTGAAATTTATTTCATCTGGAGACATAATAAAGCAAAGCTTAATAATGATCTTTGAATATATGAAAGGTTATTATACAGAGGATAGTAACTGTTCTCCATGGAGGACAGAGTGTGAGGAAAGGGGGTTAAGCTGCAATGAGAAATTCAGGTAGACATATGGAAAATTTGCTGACGATTAAAGCTGTTAAACATAAACAGTTAAAAAGGGAGGCTGTGTGGAATTTTTCCCTCTGAATGTCTTTGAAATATAGCTTTTTCATCAAAGTTAGAAGTCTTTATCCACGGTGGGCTTAGACAAAATAATAGCTCATCCATCATGAGATCACAGACTGACAGCTGAAAGGAACCTTGAAGATGATCTTGTCCAACCAGCTTATTTTACAGGTGAGAAAACTGAGGCTGGGAGAGTGACTCAGCCAAGATTACAACTGTTTTAAGTAATAGAACCAAGAGATGAACCCAGGTCCGGACTTTAGACCCTGCTATGCTGCCCTGTCTCTTGTCTAAAAGCATTTCTTAAGTGCCTCTCTACATGGTCCTGTAGTAAGGCGCTATGCCCAACAAGTAGATCTGGACAGCCCAGTCTCTCTTCAGATTTTCATGATTCTGTGTTAAAGGGGAAAATATTTTGAAAAAAAAATGCCCTTGATATTATTAAGTAACATCTGGCTTCTTCAAGGGGGCAGGTAGGAAAGAAATATAAAAATAACTATTGACTTTGAGGAGATGACTGATAAAAAGTAACTCGTATCATAGCCAAGTCCTCTTATTGTCCTGGTTTTCCCTGAGCCCTTCACAGTTGAGTTAAATAATTTTTTTTTTTAATAACACAGACCTAAAGTTGGATGAGCCCTCTTTTGGAAAAGGCATAGAAACTTCTTTGCCTTTACTGAAAATTTCATCATTTGACTTCATCTTCCCCAAATGTATTCTTTATCTCAATACATCATTTAGAGAATTCAATAATGATGATAATATAATTTCATATTTACATAAAATCTTTCTTTTGAAGAACTCAAATATTTTAAAAAACAACCATTTTTCTGCCAACTAGAAAAGGCTGAAAGAGTACAGACAGTGCTGGAGTTGGAACCAGAAAGACCCGGTCTCTGATTCTGTTGCTGACTCTTACGAGTTGTGGGATCCTGGGCAAGTCACTTAACTTTTCCTTAATCTCAGTTTTGTCACTTTTGGAAAGGGCATGTTAATCACACCTACCTCAAAGAGTTGTTGTGAGCCTTTAAAAGATCATATGTATAAAGCACTTTGCAAACTTTTAAAACACTTTCACAAATTTCAACTTTTTATCCATTAATTCTCAGATGTAATTTCCCGAAGCCAGTAGTCAAGGCAAGTATATAAGGGCAAGTATATAGGATTCTTTCATGAATTCTAGGTAAAATGAACACTTTGCACACTTGGAAAGGACTGACTCTGTTCGGGTAAAACTAATAATAGTCACATCGAAGCCACTTGGAAATTTCTAATGAGTTATTGAAAAACCCTGTGTAACTGGTCATCCAAATTCATTATATTTGCAAATGTATCCTCTTAGTTGCAGATCTGAGAATAGGCTGCTGTGAACTTGGAAGTTTACAGAGCAGAAGAATGTTTAAACCCCAGAGCAGAAGAATAGCTCTCTCTGCATGCCCATTCCTTTCCTAGACATTTCCTAGGCTCCAGACTTTCTCCTTAGGCTGCATCAATATCCCCTAAAGATGTAATATATCACTTTTCACCCAACTGCTGCGGGAAGCAGCAGTTCTGCCCTGGAGCTGAATAAAGCTTGGTCCAAGGAGAGAAACTTTTCCTTCCTCTGTATTAAGGGGAAAGAATGGTCCTTCAAGTGCCCTGAAGAATTAGACTCATTGACTTACTGAGAGCCTATCCTACATTGGCCTCTTTTCAGAAAGTGAAAATGAGCTTTATTTCTTTCTCAATTAACCTTTCTGGGCATGACATTACTTATATCAGACAGCCTTATTAGAACAATACCTTGAATTTATTTTTAAACTTTATGTTCCAAAGAGCTCAAGGTACTTTAGTGTGATGTATCTTTGTGGACAATTCATTTTGAATTATGTGTGTGTGTGTGTTTTTCTTTTAGCCACATAGAATAATGTCTGAAACGGGAGATTGTAGACAACAAGAATTTAGGGATCGCTCTGGAAACTGTGTCCCCTGCAAACAATGTGGCCCAGGAATGGAGCTGTCTAAGGTACATCTGTTACATATATGATGGCGTGGGTACTTAAATGTTTTTATTCTTGGAAATCTTTCTTTCCCCAAAATGCTATTTCTTCTGGAAATCTGTGTTCATCTGGTCATTTTAACTTGCTTCATTGTGTTGCTTTAACCAAACACCACATTAGTAAGAATACCAATTATTTTTTTCTAGTTTATGTGCATGAGACATATACAAGATATGAATTTTAGAGGAAGATTTTTTCAGTTGAATTTTAATCCCAATTTAGACCCTTCCCATCAAACAGAAGATGCAGGAGACTGAAAAGTCATGTTTCTAAATAACATTATTTTGTTCATGTTCTATAAAACACAACTTTCAAAATAAATAAAGATAAATAAAGATAAATGACATATCTTCAGTGATGTGATTATCTGCTTTTTTCCTAATGTGAATGATTTTGATGTTAGTAGAGATAAGAAATAAGTAATATAGATTCTATTTCCAGTAAGCTACCAGGCTTGACAATAAACTACATATGGTAAATGATTGTTATATTTATGGAATTGGATTGAATTTCTTCAGTAGTATTTCTCATCCAAGCTAGATGGAGATCAATGCCTTTTTATTAAAAATAAAAGTTAAATGAACTCACTCAAGGTGTTTATAGTAGCATTTAAAATTAATATATTAGTTGTCATTATTCTTTATCAAAATTGAGTCAAAAGCATTTTGTAAATGAGGATGACAGCTTTGAAATGTACTGGTATTTAGGGGAAATATATATTAGCAAAGAATTTTGGTTCTCTATTCTCTTGGATGCATTTTAAGAAAGGTGGAGCCTAGTTTCTCTCTTTGTTGACTCTTTGAGAGACTCACTGTTAGTGGGGAACTTTCAAGTCATTGATGTATCTTCTTGAGGGGAAGAAAGCATCAAAGTCTCCTTGTTCAAAAAGGCACAAACAATAAGAGTTTTCCCTTTGCTTAAAGTGACCAGATCTGGCTCCTCCTCAGGGAAGTGCTCTCTCCCCACAGGCTTGCCATTGTTCAAAGACTGGTTTTGTCATTCATATATTTTTGATCAATGATCTACAAGCCACAGGAAACAAAGAATTATGCATCGAAGTAGTAGTTTCATGGGAGGCAGCTTTTTTGGAATTGGTGTGTTAAATAAGTAGGGTGATTTAAACATCCTGTGTTTTACATTTGGTTTTGAATTATCTGTTCTTTGAACTCAGTGTGAAATCTAGTAGCATTTCAACAGATAATTTTCAATGTCTATTGTCAAAAATACATGTTCCAATATACATTTTACCATTGTATATAAAGTGATTTGTATGAAAAGTATAGATGTACATAGTTTGAAGGGGAAATTTGATCAGGAAGTTGCCTGGTTTTACTAGATAGGAAGAGAAGACTTGAGAATCCAATTACTTAAGCTCTTCCTCAGGAAAACATTCCCTCCTTCGAAATCCCTATAATTAAGATGAGGATCAGATTTTCATAAATTCTGGGTAAAAAATACAGAAATATTTTGTTAAAATACAAAAAATGTCCAAAATAACCACAAAAAGCACAAAATATTTGGGAGTCATTCTACCAAAGCACATCCAATAACTGTGTAGATTCAATTACAAAATGCTTCTCAAAAAACTAAAGAACTACTTGGACAGTTATGAGCATATTCTGGGCTGTGCCAACAGAATAATAATGGCAATCTACAAGTTTATTTACAGTTTAGAACTATGGCAGTCAAACTCACCATTGAGGTACCTTTTAGAAGTGGATAAAATAACAGAATACATTTGGAGGAACAAAGGACCTAAAATATCAATGCAGAAAATGAACAAAAAAGGTAGACTTGAAGGGGAAATAGCAATTCCAGAACTCCAAACCTCAAACTTAATCATTAGACCCATTTGGTAATGGTTAAAAAATAAAAATACAAATCAGTGGAATAGGCTAGACAAGAAGAATCAGAAATAGTTGAATTCAATAATTTAGCATTGGATAAAACTTAAAATGTAAATTGCCCAAGCCAGAAATCCCTAGTTGATAACTTCTGGGAAAATTGAAAACTAGCATGGCATATTTTAGGTTTAGACAGAAATGTTATACTATATTCCACAATAAATTCAAAGTGGATACATGGTCTAGATTTTATAGATTATACCTTTTAAAACTTAGAAGAAATATCAATGATATATTATTGTATTATTTCCTATTTTACATAAAATAATTGTTTGAACAAAGTGGTTTTCATGTTGTCTCTCACCTTAGATTCTGAGCTCTTCAAGGGCAGAGACTGTGTTTTGCTTTTCTTTGTACTTTTAGTATTTAGCATAGTGACTGACACATAGTATATGCATATAACACATGCACTGATTCATGAAAGAGAAAATCTTAACTAAATGGGGAATATAGGCTGCAGCAAAAAATGAAATAGATATTTTTCATTGCAATGGAATGGATAATTGGAAAGGTTTTGCACAAATACAATTAATTCACAGGGACAAGGGAAGTGGTTGACTGACAAATATCTTTGTGCTGAATATATCTGATAAGAATTTTATATCTTAAGATATCAGAGACAGCTAACAGAAATAAAACCTAAAAAATTCAAAACCCATCTTGACAATTTGAATTAAATTCAATTAGCTTTTGCTTCTAAACATTTCTAGAAGACTTTGGGATAAGATGACTTTTTAAGAAACACAATGAAATTTAGAAATCCCAGTTATTTTTTATTAGCTCAAAGTTGTTATATTAAGCAAAATAATCTATTTTGTGAAAATTTAACACTTTTGTGTTTTATTAAATCTCATCCATATGCATGCTAAATGTTTCCCTGTATTTAAAATTAAATCCATTTAAACAGCAACATAGATGTGTTGTGTAATATTCTATTTAAGGTAGAAATTGGAAAAAGGGAAATCATTACAAATCCTGTGGGTTTTGTAATGCCATATTTCTAGACAAAAGTTCTATTTCACCACCTCATTATGCCATGACAAAGAAGTGTTCTTGGGTTCTTGAAGGTTGTGCTTGCATAACACAAACTCTACTTGATTCTGCCATGCTGGCTGGAGAAACTTTGAGTGTGATCCAGGCAACAGATTGTCTCTGTTTTCCATGGACCAAAATAACTAGGTACAGAGAGAATTTTAACCATAGGCTGGCCACTAGGTGATGAGTTTTTCAGCCATATCAACCTATAGAAAAAAAAGAAAGAGATGTGGGATATTTACTAACTTTTTTTTTATGTTTGGAAGCAACAGGAAAAATTGGATGAGGAAAGTTTCATTTTTCCATGTTTTGTCACAACAGAATATTAAAGGGAAGGGACTTTGGTTTCATTGGAATGTAAAATGAATACACTATCGGAATGTACAATGATAATATTCCACATTATCATATATATTCCTTAATACTTCATAGAAAAGTATCTCAAGAGTCTATGGGTTATATCATCAATGTTAGACTACATGGGCTTCATCATCACTATTAAGCAATAAAATGTATGTGTTAAGGTTAAAGACCAAAACTTAAGTAATTTATGAATCCATAAGTCATTTTTTATTTTGTGCTTGCTTTTTTTTTAAACCCTTACCTTCTGTCTCAGAATCAGTACAAGGTAGAAGAGCAGTAAGGGTTAGGCAGTGGGGGTGAAGTGGCTTTCCCAAGGTCACACAGCTAGGAACTGACTAGCTCTGGGTCTGGCTCTCCATCCACTGAGCTACCTAGCTTCCCTCCACACACACATTGCTTTCTAAAAGGTTAATTATTTAACTTTCTGTTTTGGTTTCTGCACTCAATAAATTAAAATGGTGTGTGACCCTTGCTTCCTGACACTTGTCAAAATGCAAAATACATTTTTATTTAGTGGTTGACTATAACGAAGGTATAAGATTATTCTTAATCATTTTAAGTAAGAGAACTCTTTACTATAATTAGTGAATTTCTTTCTTCTCTGTTCCTCACATAAGGTCTTTAACCATTGCATATGACTTTCCTATGAAAGAAAAGTAAAGCATAGGTATTTTTCTGTAGGTGGAAACATTTAAAAGATAGGTTCTATTTAATTTGGTTAATTATTACTTTTAGGCTTTATGTATAAAAAGATAAGCCTAATTACTAAAAAATAAGCCCTATTTGCTTAGCAGTTTTATAACATCTGCATATCTTTGCTTTGTGACTCTTAAATTTATTATTAAAAATGACTGGATAACATTTTAAAGGAGAGTTTTACACTAAATATGTAGTTAGAAGAGAGGTCTACTTGTTTCCTTTTTATGAATACAAATAGAGAGAGCTCTTTTAACTTTTCGATTGAAGCTTAAGATTATGGTTAGGTTAAGTGTTTTGAATCTAAAAAGTACAGTAAACAGCAGCATCTTTAAGTAATTTATGGGAAAGTGGAAGTACTGGATCCAATTACTGAAGTCCCACAACTAAAGCTACTTTGACATGAAAAAGACAGCACATTTCAGACAACATGGAAAGTTTACAGAATAAGCTATTCTCTTTGCCTCATTTTCTTGTCCTAAACTATGTTTCTCTATCTATAGTAACATCAACTTTTCTGGTTACAATTACTTATACTCTTGATTATTTTTTGTAATTCAAAGTTTATGCCTATGGCTTAAAAGATAGATCATAAACATGCTGCAGGTGAGAGCTAGGTACACTTAAAATTTCCATCTGTGGTTTTATTACTCCTAATTATTATTTTCTTTGGAAGTTTTTCAAGTCTTTTCTTTCAAGGTGTCTAGGATTAAATTCTTACTCTTGAATCTCTGCCTTTAAAAGTTCTCAGTAGCAAGTTTTGTTTTTTTTTAAGCTACTGGTATACCATCATTTTCTGGAGGAAGTGGGAGCTTTGGCATCCCACTACCCTTCATGGTCAGTGGTTTTTCCCATACCTCTTCTCATTTCCTTTCAATTACTAGTTAGTAAGAAGCCTCAGCAGCAGTTCTTGATTCCAAAATTACATTATTTTTTTTGCTTATTTAAATCATTAATCTTTGCCAGTTTTAATAAATCTTTTAATTGTGAAAAAAGTACTTTGAGATATGTATATTCCAGCTTACATAGGTGTATAAGTTCAAAGGGTGTCTCTTATCATTTAGTAAACCTTGAAGTTCTTCCAAATTTGGTTGGAGGTCTTGGTTTTGGGGGCAGCAAGGTGGCACAGTGTATAGAGTACCAGGTCTAAAGTCAGGAAGACTCATCTTCCTAAGTTCAAATCTTGTCTCAGATACTTACTAGCTGTATGACCTTGGACAAGTCACTTAATCTTCTTTGCCTCAGTTTCCTCATCTGTCAGATATGCCAGAGAAGGAAATGGAAAGCCACTCAAGTATCTTTGCCAAGATAACCTCAAATGGGATCATAAAAGCCACAGTATGTATTTAAAATGACTGAAATAAAACATCTTCACCATTCAGCAAATGGTGGTTTTTTGTTTTTTTTTGTTTTCTTTTGTTTTGTTTTTGTAGACAAGGGTTAAGTCTTTCAGTGGCTTCTTCCTTTAACATTTTGCTGAGCATTTTCTACTATTTCCCCCCTTCCTCAAGGAACACTTCCTGAGTCTTCTTTCATTTTCTTTACTACCTCTTACTATATTCCCTCTGCCCATCTCTTAAAATGCCCCTACCTAGGATTTCTAATCTCTTTTTTGTCTTGAACCAGATTGGCTATCTGGTGAAGTTTTTGGATCCTTTCTCAGAATACTCTTTTTTAATT
Organism: Monodelphis domestica; assembly: GCF_027887165.1. Taxonomy (NCBI): domain Eukaryota; kingdom Metazoa; phylum Chordata; class Mammalia; order Didelphimorphia; family Didelphidae; genus Monodelphis; species Monodelphis domestica. Next base: position 294,635,416 of record NC_077230.1, read on the forward strand.
TTATTTAGTCAATTTGGAATATTTTTCCTTCGTTACAAGAGTCATGTTCTCTCCCTCCCAACCCCTCCCATAGCCAATGAGCAATTCCATTGGATTTTACATGTGTCCTTGGTCAAAACCTATTTCCATATTATTAATATTTGCACTAGGGTGATCACTTAGAGTCTACATCCCCAATCATATCCCCATTGACCCATGTGATCAAGCAGTTGTTTTTCAGAATAATCTTTTTAAATGTCTAAAATAGGAATTATTGGGATTACAAAGAAAACCCAATTATGTTGATAGACAGTTATGGAAAAAAAAAAGACAAGCTTACAGATCTCAGGTTAAAGACACTTGCTCTATCCCTAGACTACTGTTTGATGATGACTAACTGGAAGAAATCCAAAGTTTTGCAACAACTGCATGCCTTCACTTCTTCATAATCTACCTTTTGATGGTGTGATTTCAGTAGATCTTTAAGGGTCACAGACTGTTTCTGGATCTGATCAGGCATCTTGCTTTTTCCCTGGAAACTGGCTGAAGGACAATTCAGAATCAGTTTCTATAAGAAAAAGACTCCTGAATCATAATAATTGCCTAATTAAATAACTTCTCATTTAAAGACTATGTATATGTAATTCACTTAAATAACACCTGAAGGTATACAAAATACTTTCTTCATAATAACAACTTTTAGATAGGCAGTTCAGGCATTGTCTTCATTTTACAAAAGACAAAACTGAGTCTTAGATAAGTAAAGAGGCTTGTCTAGGACTATCCAGCTAATTAGTGTCAGAGCTGGCATTAAAACCTGAGACTTTCTCACTCCAGGTTCTACCTTCTTTACCTTTTTTTAGTATCTCCTGAATTTAGTACAAGATCTGGAACATAGTAGGGGCTTAAAAATAGATGCATTTTGACTGACTGACTCTTCTGTGCTGCCTCTGGAAGAAACCTTTCTTTTTCTAAGAAATCAATTCACTGCAATCTGTCCAGTTTCTAAACAAACTGATAGTGCTCTTTAAAAGTGACAATCAAGCAATACCATTTTAATGTAAACCAAGTTAATTTTCCATTGTTACTAGAAAAATACATTGAAGATTTTAAGCCCAGTAAAGTTCTATCTTATAATAGATCATTGTTTCTCACACCTATTTAGCCTTTGTAATTTATAGAACCAATAATTAAGATTTTCTTCATTTGGTAAAAGTAGATATGATGATTCCATTTATGTAAATATTAAGATTATGAAAAGAAACACATGTATGTAAACAAATACATGTATGTATGTATATTTTGAACAACTTTCTCCATAAATGAGTTGGAGAGATTTGAAGAAGCCATTGGGCTTCCTTTCAATTCAAGAAAATAAACAAAACTTTGGGATTTGTGGGAGAGCATGATATTGTTTTCTTAAAGTAACCACATTAGACTTTTAATTTTCACTGTCTAGAATTTGCCCAGCCATGACTGTGCCTCTTCAGCAAGTATTGCATTTTAAGTCTTACTGCCAACAGTGTGCTTTTAGCATGAGCATCTTCCAGCTGTAAATCAGAAAACTAGTTTTTGCATGAACCACTGGAAACAGTTAGGCTTTGAGTCTTTGGCACTGTTTTCAAAGTAAGCTTTTCTAACCAATTATTGGGATGACTTTTGTTAATATGAAAAATTAACTCTTATAAACAACAACATTCCTTCTCCCACATAGGTGGATGTTTGTCTCTGTGCTTTTAAAGTTTCCTTCTTCACTTGGGGGTAGCTTTAGTTTAATGTGAAAAGATGCAAGAAAAAATGTTAGAGTAATTTGTAGGCATAAAAGCTACTTATTCCCACCATTTAATTAAAGTGTTGCTCATTTTATTTAGGCTTAATTATACTTAAGAGCTGAATGATGTTGGCAAATACTAACAATTTCCAGCTTTTTAATTTCTCTATAAACAACAACAACAACAAAGCAACTCCAGAATCTTACGGAATCTCCAAAGATGGAAAAAAACAACTGGGGCTGTTTTATTAAAAGGAAGAGGGCCAAATTCTAAATACCACTCACATTAATCTAATTTGTGATTTTCATTTTGATACTCTAAAATCTATCTGCAAATAACTTCTTAGGAATAAATACTAAAATAATCACTTGACTTTCAAATTTTGTGAACAAAACTTTTCCTCAGAACATGCGCAAATAAATACCATTTATAAATAAATAAACAAATAAATAAATAAATAAAGACCATTCTCTGGTTCTGAAATTATTGGCCCATGAACTATTTCTATTTTGTGTGGATCTTCCAAGTAGTAGACAGACTTGTCTCCAGTGAGAGTGAAAGATACATTTCTTTTTGCAATACAAGGAAAACTGACCTTGGTTTGAAGTCAAAGGACATGAGTGCAACTGCTGACTTTTGTTACCTGTGTGACCCTGAGCAAATTACTTATCCTCTCTGAATCTCCTTTTCCCCATTGGTGAGAAAAAGAATGTTGGAATAGTTGGCCTCCAAGTTCCCTTCCAGCTTGAGATCATTGTTACTATATGATAAAATTTGCATCTGATGCTATATTTTGGAGGGAGAAAAGACAGAGGGGTGATTGTGGCAGGTTTATGGTGAGCAATTTTATGGAGGGAAGCTTTCCAACTGGGACTTACAGGATGGATTCAACCATAGCTAAAGCTTGAATATAATGAAGCAGTTGGATGCTACCAACTCTTAAGTTTGGGTCAAGATCAGAGGGAAGCTGTTCTTTGACACAGGAAGTTAGTGAACAAGCATTTAATAAGTGTATACTGCATGCCAGGATCAGTTAGAAGTGATATGGATACAAAAATAAATAACAGCACTGATCTTGTCTTCAATGAGCTCACATTCTAATAGGGTAAACAACTTGTAAATAACTGTCTCAGATAGATAGATAGATAGATAGATAGATACATAGAAACGCATAGGCACACAATAGATCTCAGAAAAGAAGGATGTGAAAGATTTCCTGTAAAAGGTAAGATTTGGGCTGGGGCTGGAAGGAAACTAAGAAGAGGATGTGAAGGATGAATTATATATATGGAAAACCTAATTGAATAAGATGACTAAGAGCCTACGTCTCCAAAACCATCCCCACATCATGTTCTGCCTTCCATTTCTGCCAGTATGAAATTATTTTACAGAAAAAGCCAACAGTAGCTGGTAAAAGCCTCAAGAAATATTGAGCTCATTCCATGAGCCCAGCTTCCCAGAAGCAGTCCATAAACTAAGAATTTTCAGAACAGTTGATGTGCTGCTATGAAAGTCTACTGTTTTTCTAGTTCAATTCAATAATTAGTCAATTTAGTAAAAGACAAAGAGAAGATTTGGTGTCAAATAATCAAGAGGCTCATACCAAGTAATTTTCAGTTTGGACTCACTGCTTAAAAGCTTGACTACCTTTGGAAGTCTAACATTAAACTGGTGACCCAAAATCCAAAAGGGAGAGGTCATTTAGGGAGATCATGGCATTTTAAAAGAAACCATCTCCAAGAATCACACTCACTTATCTGCTAATTTTATACAGAAAAGTTAAGGATGTGATATTTAGAATGAGCCCCTTTTGGCTAACGGAGAACAAATGGCATTCTATTATTAAACCCCATTTTCCTACACATTTCCTTTCTGTTCTTGTGATTCACATCTCCTAGGTATTCCTTGATTCTACTGTGAAGAATTTTAAAGCACCTTTAACTAATAGTTTTACTTAATTTAATGAGACTATATCAAAGAAGACATTGGAGTGTTTTAAATTTTTATACTGTAAGCAATTTAATATTTATATGCTGTTTACTTTATTAGAGCATCTAAAGTAATTACAGTGACTCTGATGTTTATGATGCATCAGAAATGTGACAGATCAAGTCTATGAGTATTAAATGCTTTGATAAGTTTTCTTTGTTGTGCCCCAAACAATCATATTCTACACACTATAATTTACTTCTTTGGATAATTGGAAACAACTTCTCTGAAATTCTAGTCTTTTTAAGATTTATGGGATTGGGTTGAACAGGCACTGCATAGAGTTCCCAGAATTTTATGATCTGCCAGCTGGATTATGTTTTTTAAAGTGGTAGTAGTGGTGGTGGTGGTGGTAGTGGTGGTTCTTTAAATTACAGTGGACTTCAAGTGTCATCTTTTGAAATTTTTTAAAATACTCCCTAAAAATTAGTGGGTACAAACAACCTTAGTCCTAACCTCTGAAAAATAAATCCACTAACAGGAAACAAAAGGGCAACTTAAGCTTTGCCTTAAATCTTAAGATATGACATCAATGCTTTACAATATCCATATAGTCAGTACTCGATGTCAGAAATTCCTGACCTGGAAATCTATAAATTGTTTATTTTTTAAACTCTTACCTTCTGCCTCAGATCGTTACCAAATATTGTTCTAAAGTAGAAGAGTGGTAAGGGCTAGGCAATTGGGGTTAAGTGACTTGCCCAGGGTCATTCAGCTTACTTGTTTAATTTTTTAAAACTTGGCCAGTTTAAAACTAGCCAGTTACCAAAAAATCACTTTTCTAGTATTTAGTTGGCCAGCTAAAAATGGCATAGATAATTAAAAATACCTCATTTATCCAAAAGTCACATCATCATTTACCTGAATAAGGCAGAATTCAACTAACAATCCAAAGTGATCAAGAAGGCTTCTGAGAAACTAAAATAGAGATCATAAAGTCTCAGTACCAAAAGTCCTGGATTTTTTTTTTATTTTTAGAAGAGTCCTTTAGACCCTCATTCAAAGGCTTCATACTATAAATATTAACTCTACCTTCCACTAAAAGTTCCACAAAACATATTCTTGCTTGTTTATCACACATGACACAAGCTCTGGTCTTTGTGCCTTGGTGATGACTGTCCTCTGTGCCTGGAAAGCATCTCTGACTCTTAGAGTCTCTGGTTTCTTTCCAATTTCTACTCAAGCTCTAGTTTCTTCAAATGAAACCTTTCCTGATCTCTCCTCATTTCAAGTGCCTCCTTATAAACAACTATGTATGTTCATTATTTATACATGTAATATATATATATACATATGTATATATTGTCTTCTCTGATTGAATATAAGCTCCTTGAGGTCAGAAACTGTTTTATTTTTGTCCCAATATTCCCAGCACCTAGGACAGTGCTGGGCACATAGTTTAATGGGTTTGTTGAATTAAGCTGGGGGGAGGGGGGAGAATCTCATCCAGGGTGTTCAAACACAGACTGCAGGCATGGGTATATAATTTCCTGATGCATACATAGCAGTTTAGAAGCTTCAAATGAAAAGGGAATGAAAGACTGTCAGTGAAGAGTATAGGGAAGTAAGAGTAGCTAGGTGGCTTAGTGGATAGAGCCAGATCTGGAGACTGAAGGTCCTGGGTTCAAATCTAGACTCAGACACTTCGTAACTTGTGTAGACCTGGACAAGTCACTTAACCCCAGTTACCTAGCCCTTACTACTCTTCTGCTTTGGAACTGACCCTGTCATTTCTAAAAAAAAGAAAATTTAAGTATAGGGAAGCAGCAAGATCTTGATCTCTAGCAGGCTGACAATAAAGGTAAATAGAGAGAAACTTTAAAAAGCCAACATGAGAACTAAAAAAAATAGGAGTGTAAAGCCATTTAGTATGGTGGCAAATAGACATTTGAAGGGATCTGTAAGATATGAGAAGTCTAAGGAAAAGAAGGAATTCAGTTTTGCTTGTTGTCTCATCAAGAAAAAAATGTGCTCCATTTTGGCTGCCTCCTTTTTTTTTTTGGTGGTGAGGGTTTGGGGGGGAGAGAGGTTTTTTGTTTGTTTTATTGGAACTATGATTTTATTAAGGGAGGGCCTAGTGAGGAAACTCCCTTGACCACTGCAGATTGATATCTGCCCTGCAATTTATAATTTTAAGAGTCGTTTGGGGCAAACAAGGGTGACTGACTTTCTCCCAGTCGTGACAGGCACTCTGAACCCTGTTACCCCCTGAATTTCTCCCCCCAGGGCTCCATGTTCTGACTGGTAATTGCCTCAGGCATCCATTACTTCAATACCTGGTTCCAAATCCCACTCATTTCACTCCTTTCCCCAACCTTCACCAGTGCTTTCTCCTTTGGGTACCATGATGAACTCAGCTCTGTCATTGCCAAGAAGTATTTACCAAGGAGCTAAGCCTCGAGATGGAAGATCCTGGGCCAGTCTATTCCTCTCTCACCTTTGTAACTCAGCAGTTCTCTAATTGTTGTCTGGGAACATCAGGGAGTCCCCAAGACCTTTTCAGGGACTGCAAGGTCAAAACTATTTCTTAACAATACCAATACATTATTTGCCTATTAAAACTTTCCTTTTCCAACTATGTATTTGTGTGAGGCTAGATTTTTTTATGTACTTTTTTTTTTAAACCTTTACCTTCTTTCTTAGACTCAATACTGTGTATCAGTTCCAAGAAAGAAGAGTAGTAAGGGATAGTTAATGGGAGTTAGGTGACTTGCTCAGGGTCACATAGCTAGGAAGTATCCGAGGTCAGAATTGAACCTAGGGTCTCCTCTTTCTAGGCCTGGCTCTCAATCCACTGAGTCACCCAGCTTTCTGCCCCGCCCCCCCATACTTGGAATAAAAGGATTGCAAAAATAAATTTCAAAAATGGCACTCTTCTCACTATATATTTTTTTATTTTTGAAAATATTTATTTTTTAAAATAAAAATGTGTCCTATGTTAACCTGTAATGGATTTATTATTATTTAAATGAAATGAACCAATATAAGTTTTAATTTCTAATATGATAAATGTTGATAGGTATAACCCACAAAAGTTCTTTGGGGTACCAAAGATAAAGGAATACTGAGATGAAACAATTTGAGAATCCCTGATACAGCTTTCCAAACAGAATTATCTTTCCCTGACCACCACTCTTTTCTATGTGTGATCTCCCCATAAAAATGTCAGCTTCTTGAGAACAGGAACTGTCTTAGTATTAATATTCCTGGTTTAGCACACTGCTTGGCAAGTAGTAAGCACTTAATGGATGCTTTAAAATTCAGTTGTTTTAGATAATTCAGCTTGATTTAGAATATATAAGAAATATCAAATTGTGTAAAGTTAAAGAAAAGAGAGCTGTGTGGCAGAGGAAGAATTTTCAGAATCCAAGGGATCATTGTGCTGTACCCCCTTTATTTTTCAGATAAAGAATCTAAGGCTTTGAGAGGTTAAATGATCACCTCCGCTTATATTGGCTGCACTTTTATGGACACATTCTCAACGTGGTTCCAGCTTACAGCCCTTGGATCTCTTAAGATTATAATTTGTGACACAAATAAAACACTTTTCTTTTTATCCAAACCAGAAGTTACAATACATTTTCATCCTAAATTGTAGAGTTTGAGTGATTTTAAAAAGAATGTCCATACCTTATTAAATGAAATTTGAACTTAAGTTGCAAAATGTAATTAGGTAATCAAATTTTAAATAACACTTTTTCAAACATTAGTTAACTGTATATTTGTTTGTTTTTATAACCATGCCAATTTCATGTGAAATTTTACACGCCATTATTTTCCTTCACATAAGATATGAATCCCAATATCAAAGTACTTGTTTTTATGTCTTACCAGTGAATTGCTGAATAGTCCATTCACTTTAGAATCTGAACATTCACATGACTGGTTTAATTAGAAAACAAGAAAGCTCAATAATTCTACCATAAGCTAGTAATAATGTACCAGTGGGAGTCCTTGCGGCCCTTTATTATTCAAATACCCGGTGGTTTCTTGAATAAAGTGGATGACTAAGTATACTTATAGAAGTAAGAGAGATTATTAGCAGTGGAAGACACATTTGAACTTGCTGAAAGAAGTGCTTTTGTATCTAGGAAGGCCTATCCTCAGTAATTATTACACTAGGTCTTCATTTTATCCCAGCAGTCCCTACTTATTCACGCTTGCAATGTCTGAATGGCTTTCTATTGCTTGTTAATCCCTGCAGGAATGTGGCTTTGGTTATGGGGAGGATGCACAGTGCATGACATGCAGGCCGCACAGATTCAAGGAGGACTGGGGCTTTCAGAAATGCAAATCCTGTCTGGATTGTGCTTTAGTGAATCGATTTCAGAAGGCCAACTGTTCTGTCACCAGTGATGCCATTTGTGGGGACTGCTTACCAGGGTAAGTTAAAATTTTACTCTTTTTTTCATCATTATGGAAAATTATTTCTCCTGTTTTTATCTCAATTTTATACATACCAGTATTAGCTCAAATGATTTGATATTATAAAAATCAACACACTAAAAATAACTTAAATATTTAATATTATTCCAATTATAAATTAATATGCTTCTCTTAAACTTTAAATATTAAATAATTTTTAAATTAATACACTCACATTGGCTTGAATTATCTCAACTTTATATACACCAGTATTAACTAAAATTATTTGATATTATATTAATAAATCATTATACTAACAATAACAAATATTATTCCAATTATAAATTAATAAACTTGTGTTCTCAAACTTTAAATATTAAATAAAATTTAGATTAATACACTAACATTGACTTGAATTATCTCAATTTTATACATACCAGTATTAACTCAAATTATTTGATATTATATTAATAAATCAACACACTAATAATAATTTAAATATTTAATATAATTCTGATTACAAATTAATATACTTATATTCTCTTAAACTTTAAATATTAAATAATTTTAAAATTCATACTCTAACATTGCCTTGAATTATCTCAATTTCATATACACCAGTATTAACTCAAATTATTTGATATTATATTAATAAATCATTACACTAACAATAACAAATATTATTCCAATTATAAATTAATAAACTTGTGTTCTCAAATTTAAATATTAAATAAAATTTAGATTAATACACTAACATTGACTTGAATTATCTCAATTTTATACATACCAGTATTAACTCAAATTATTTGATATTATATTAATAAATCAACACACTAATAATAATTTAAATATTTAATATAATTCTGATTACAAATTAATATACTTATATTCTCTTAAACTTTAAATATTAAATAATTTTAAAATTCGTACTCTAACATTGCCTTGAATTAGTTAATATCATATTAATATATTAATATTTAATTAATATGCTATTATTAACTCAAATTGTTTATCTTTTTTGCCATTAAAATATTTTGTAAATACTGCTAGATTGGGAATAGGAAGACCTTTGATTTTGTCCAAGTTACTTTTCCTCCCTGGGTCTGAGTTTCATCTGTAAAATGAAGTCATTGGATGAGGTGACTAAAATCCCCTCCGATTCTAAATATAACCCTTGTGAATTAGACTGTAAGTTCCTTGAGTAGAGGGTCCATTTCTTACACTTCTGAGTCCCCGTTAGTACCTGAAATATATGAAATACTCAATAAGCATTTGTTGATTTGATTTGTCAGATTTTTCATGTATTTTGCCATTTAGTCCATTTATGCTCTCGTAGCTAAATCATAGCACATTGGACTCCATGTCCAGCATTCACCTACTCCTCACCTTTACCTTATAGAGTCTCTGGCTTCCTTAAAAGCACTACTCAGGTGCCACCTCCTAGATAAGGCCCTTTCTCATCCCCCAAAGGTGGTAGTTCTACCCCCATCTTGAAATTACTTTGCATTTACTTTCTTGGGTACATGCTGATTTCTACCCTCCCTTCCCCCAAGCTCCTCATAAGGGCATGATATGTGTCATTTTTTGCTTAGTGGCCCCAGCACCTAGGACAATTCAAGACCACAGCCATTGGTATTTCCCAAAATGTGGAAGTAGGCTCTTCAATTTTTTAAATTTGAGGTACAATTTCATGCAGATATGTAGGATGAAACCCAAGATGGGGAATATGGTGACCAAGACTCAAAGGAAGCAGAGGTTTTTCAGTTGAGAGGGAGAAGTTATTGAATAACTGGGAAGTTCTTTTAGGAAATTATGGAACATAGGTGATAGATATCCTGAGGAAAAGTGGAGGATGGGGCACAGAGCCCAAATGAATAGCTTTATTCCATAGTTTATCCTCCTCTTTGCTTAGACCAAAGGCTTTTGCTTCAATGAAGTGTTTACATGTAGTTTCAAAATGTTCGATAGATAGTTGACATAATTGACTACTTGGGCTCAGAAGAGAAACTAACACTAAAATCCTCCTTATGTCATGGTCTTCAAGTTCATTATCAAAGTCTTATTAAACAAGTTTAATCAGATCCTGAGTTCTCTTTAATTTTAAGCTAATAATAATGTTTTAATAAATGTCTATGAGTGAAAATATTAATTATCATTATTAGAACTACCAGAAAGAGCTCAAAACAGAATGAGGTCCTATCCTAAAAAAAGGCATGGTATAGTGAATTAAAAGACTTATTTTTTTAGAATATGAATTTTAATTAGGTCACTTGATAGCTCTGTGACCTTGTTAAAATTACTTTAATATCTGTAAGCCTTGGTTTCCATATCTGTAAAATAGGAATGATAATACTTACACAGCCTATCTGACAGAGTTATTGTGAGAAGACTGCTTTGTTAAGCTATCACTATATAACCCAATATTGAATTCAAAATATACATTTTCTTTCTTTCCCAAAATGACATAAAATATTGACATTTAAAACATTTTTATGTTTCCTTCTTGTAGTTCTCTCTTTTTAAAGTCTTTTTTTTTTGGATACTGTATTACTATCCCTTCAATACTGATCATTACCACAAATTGTATTCTTATTTGATATTGATTGATTTTTCTACTCACCTAAAGTCAGAGTTATAGAACATTAGAGCCAAAAGGAACTTTAGAGATCATCCAATCCAGCCCTTCATTTTCTAGATGAAGAAACTAGAGAACCAGAGAACAAAAGTGACTTACTTGCATTAATGGGAAAACCAGAACCAGAATTAAAACCCAGGTCTTCTCAACTCCCCTTCTAGTATTCTTTCCTTTATACTATATTGCTTTTGTATGGAATAAGTTCTACTGTGTACAGATTATCTTTTGCCATTTAGTTTATTTTACTGGAATCTCATCTGTTTACTTTTTAATCACTACAGATACAAAACTGAAAAGTTGATATTCCTATTAATTATTATATTATTATTTATTAAATTATAATAATTATATATAATAATTAACAAAAGAGCTAACTTGAAGGGGGAAATTCTTAATTTTCTCCATTTTGCTTTCTATGTAACTTTATGAAAAATTCCTAAATAAATGAGTCACTTTTTTTCAGTAGGAGAATAGAAATCAGAGCTATGTATTATTTAGCCAGATTTTCATAATAAAAATTGACAGTCATCTGGACAATTTAGATAAACTGTTTACCCAGCTTAGGGCCAAATGTAACTTTAACATTTATTCAGATAGGGATATTTTTGCATACATTGTCCAGATTCATCATATAGTTACTTCTGACTTCATTGTAATTTATGCTATAAAGAAGAGCACTTTAATTCTGAATATCGAAAAAGTTTCCTTCATAATAGATGGTGTGAATTAGAATTGAGAGGCTTCTTTCTTTTTTTTAATTTTCTTTTTGGGATTGGTTCCCAATATTTGACATATTCAGTAAGACTACAGTGTGATCACAATTATGCTTCTTGATGGTATGTTACCTGAGGTACAATTATGTTTAACTGTCTAAGTTCAGTTTTATTTGGAATAAAAATAGTCATAGAAGCATCAGATATCTTTTAGCAAAAAAAAAGTTTTGTTGCATCTATTAGCTTGGGAGAAAAAGACTTAATATCTAAAGGATTCATTCTCCTTCCTTTTCTAGATTTTACAGGAAGACAAAGCTTGTTGGCTTTCAAGACATGGAGTGTGTACCTTGTGGAGATCCACCACCCCCATATGAGCCTCACTGTGAGTCAATGTTGCTTAAAATAGAACTAGAGCTATCTTTAACCTTCCTTCTTTCATTAGTTGAGAAATGAAGTAAATTTTTCTCACTGTTGTTAAATCTAATTGTGGTTGGACTCTGAATATCTATATATGTGGTCACCAGGGATTTAATTTCCAAATCCCAAAATAAATTACTAAAGTAAATGGAATTTATGGTAGTTTATTTATAATAGAGGGAAGATATTAAGGAAGAGAGAGAGAGAGAGAGAGAGAGAGAGAGAGAGAGAGAGAGAGAGAGAGAGAGAGAGAGAGAGAGAGAGAGAGAGCAAGAGCAAGCTCTGGCTTCCACTGATACCAGTTAGAAATTCTAAGCCCCAGCCAGGGGAGGAGTCTCAAGATGAAGGGCCTTTCTTGGATGCTTCACACCTTCCAGAAAGGCGGGGTCACTAAGTCAGCCTTTCACTCACCAATGGAGACCCTCTAACAGGAAAGCAGTCTGAGGTCTCCTGCAAGAGTTCCCCCAGGGTCAAGTTCCTCTTCTAGTCTCTCCTCAAGTGTCTGTCCTCCAGTCTTTACTCCAAGTCAGAGTTCTTCCATCTATCTCAAATATCTTCTTCTAGCCTTTGGTCCTCTTTTTAAAGATCTTTTTCTATTGTGTCACCTCCCCTAAATTTCACATCTACCAATCAGAGCAGATGTTCTGCTCTAGGATTGCCCAGAAGACAATTAATCTATTCCAATTCGTTACCCACTATTGCATATGTGGGTCACAGACTTCCCACCTCATGATTAAGTGGGAGATTTACACCCTTGGTGATCAGATCTTCCCACTCAACTTCAAGTACTGTGCTTACATTTCTGGGGATTAAATCAACAAATAGAGGATTACAATTCAATCTTCACAATCAAGGAAGAGCTAAGTACCTTCATTGTTACAATCAGGGGAGAACTAAATTCAATCTTCACACTGTGAAACTACTCGAGGGGCATGAAATTTATCAAGTTTCCTACCAGGATGTTAATGTTCATTTGCTAGGGTTTTAGAGAACAAAACTTCTTGATTCATAAAAATCTTAAAGAAAATTATTGACATTTTGCTATTATATTTTATTCAAGGGAGATGGTATGGTACAGTAGATAGTGTTTTGGATTTGAAATTAGGAAGATCTGTGTTTAGATTCTGGCTCAGATAGTTTATGTGTGATCCTGGACAAGTTACTTAAGCTCTGTGCACTGCAAGCAACTTCCTATAACCCTATGATATTAGAGATAGATTGTGAACTGTATTATTGAAGAGAGACCCAACACTCAGAAAAGAACCTTCACACCAAGAGTTCCTCACAGTGAAATAGTCAAAGCTACTTTCACATGTTCGTATGTTATTCATATTTCATATTCTGTTTTATGCTTATCATCAGTCAAACCTCATTTGGTGAATTAATCACACTGAATAATAGATTAAGAATAATTTGAATGTAGCTTCTTAGAAAATATCTATACTAGCACTAACCTCTGTTAACATGTGTGTGGAAAACTGGTTATATCTAAAGATTTTTTTTTTCAAATCAGGAACTATCATCTTCAATTCTGCTCTTTATTTTTGTGAAAGAGCTTTATTTCCCTTAGTGTACCCAAACACAAATTTAGTGCTGAACATATAGCCCCTAAAGAAAACATGACAGGTAATGGGACAGAGAAAGGGTCACCAAGAAGGTCTACCAATATGCTTAGAGGACGCAAATAAGCTCCTAGAGGACTTTAGGTCTTTGGTATGGTGCCATAACATGAAAGGAGAAAAGTTGCTATATTTTTGGCAGTTGGGAAGGCTACTGATAGAGAAGAATTCTAAATTTAAGAGAATCAAAAGAAAAGGTTTGTTTCACTCATGTGTTGCTAGTTCACTTCCAGATAGTAGAACAAATTTGATAGTATGACCACTTATTTTATAGTTTTACACTAGTGTACACTTTTATAATAATTTATAATAATAACTCATATTTATCTAGCCCTTAAAAGACTGTAAAGCTCTTTCCTTTTAATTATCATTTAAGGTATCCATTTTACAGATAAGAAAACTGAGATGCAAGGTCATAAAACTAGTACGTATCAGAGATGAGATATTGTCCTAGATCTTCTTGATTCCAAGTATATTATCACTCTTTCTTTTCACTTTTCACTCTATTATCATGTCTCTCTTTTATGTCAAATGGGCAGCTAGGTAGCACAGTGGATAGAGCAGTGGGCCTGGAGTTGAGAATACCTGAGTTCATATCCAACCTGCAAGATTTACTATCTGTGTGATCCTGGACAAGTTACTTAATCCTATTTACCCCAGTTTCCTCATCTGTAAAATGAACTGTAGAAGAAAATGGCAAACCACTCCAGAATCTTTGTTATGAAAACCCCAATTCGGGTCACAAAGAGTTGAACACTACTGAAAAATATCTGACCAACAAAAGAATAATATGCATCTTTCTTTAGTTGCTCAGTCCATATACTGTGAGACTTGGTGGAAGCCAATGGCTATTAAAAGTGATCAGGCTAGATGAATAAAAATGACAAGCATACACAAACACCAAAGTGGAGCCAGTAAAAGTAGTCCAGCATTCTATAAATTACAATGGTTTATTAAACAGAAGGAACCTAGTGGGGAGGTGTAGAAAATCCAGTCAAGTTAACTCTCAAAAAACTCAAGTAAACCAGTTCAATTTAGTTGTGTCCTGAGGAATAAACTTCAGTATTTCAGCTTTGCCTGTTTCAGAGGTGAACTCGTAATGATTGGGCTCTTTCCAGTACTGGTGAGAAGTCTTTTCATTCTCTTTCTAACCATTCTGTGTTTACACTGTACTTTTAAGGAGACACCAAAAGAGAAACCTAATTGCTCAAGCCTTTTAAAATCAGTGTCTAACATGGAATGATGTAAGGGATAAAATTATTTTAATTTTTACAATCATTTACCCATTATTGCCATTCAGACATCTATCTGTAATAGTTCTGTGCTGTGAATGTGGGCTGGCCACTGTTAGCTATTCATTTTCTTCTCCTAGATCTGAATCCACTATTTTTAGATTTTTATCTGTAACTTTTTCAATCAGGAGAATCATAGATTCAGAGCTCAAAAGGGCCACGGACCATGGTGGTCCAATCATCTCATCTTACAATTGAGGCCATTGAGACCCAGAGAGCTATTGTAACTTACCAATGATCACACAGCTAGAAAGTCTAAAGAAAGACCTGAACCCAGGTTTTCCTGGTTACCAGCCCAGCACTGTATCTATTCTCTTTATAGATTTTAAAAAAATTCTTACCTTCTGTCTCAGAACTAACATCAGTTCTAAGGTAGAAGAGCAGTAAGGTTTAGGCAATGGAACTTAAGTGACTTGCCCAGGGTCGCACAGCTAGGACAGGTGCCTAAACTATATCATCCTACTGGTTCTCCCTTTTTCATCTCTCCTTATTCCAATCCATGTTCCAAAAAGCTGCCAAATTGATATTCCTAAAACAGAGGCCTGGCCAATCACCACCCTACTCAATAAATTCCAGTGGTTCTCTGTTGACTTGAGGATCAAATATATTTTAGCTTTATCTTATCTTTTTTTACTAATATTTTAGTAAGTTTTATAATATAAGTAAATATGTATATGTTGGGCTTGTATGCTTAAAGATTTATACTATTGAGTATACAGTAAAACAAGTTTGGAGACCACTGCCCTTGGACTACTCTCCAACACTTAAGTTATAGAGGATCTCCTGGTCCACATCAGTAGAGGGAGTTTTGAAATCAGTAGTTTTCTATACCAATGAAATCATAGGTCTGGATACCCCATCCATCTCCCCCAAAGTTGCTACCTCAAATCTAATTTCTTATTCTTTTCTTTAGTCATGAAGAAATAGATTTCTTTCCAGTCTAAAAATAATCCTTGCATCTGTTCTCTAGACTCCAAACTTCCTACTGTCTTCAAGAGCTCTTCTAATTACAGTTCTATGGTTCAGTAATGTATAGAACTTCGCACAGAAGGATGTTACCATTGCCTCAATCAGCAGAGCTTGGGTGTGGAGCTGTGCCAGTCTAGTAAACATACTTGTCTGTGCCCAAGGGCGTGTAATATGATGTGGCTGGCTAATGTTAAAGAGGCTATCTTTGGAACAAAATAAACTATAAAGATATTGTATCTATGTTGGTGATCTCATTAGCATCATACTCTAACCAACATGGAAGATCATCAAATTCACTAATTTGGATATGCATTTTTCTTTTTTCTTTCTATCCTTTCCTCCATCTCTCCCTCTCTTTATAATGTTCTTTCTCCTTCTTTTGTCCTTTCTTTTTGAATGCCTTTCATTCCTTCCTTCTTCCTGTCCTCTCTCCCTCTTTTCTTCCTTCCCTCATTCACAACTTTCTTCCCTTCCTTCCTCCTGCCCTCCTCCCTCCCTTCTTTCCTTCCTTCCTTCCTAAGTTCCTTCCTTTCTAAGTTCCTTCCTCCTTCCCTCCCTTCCTCTCAGCCTTCTTCCTTTCCTCCCTCCCTCCCTTCTTTCCTTCTTTCCTAACTTCATTCTTTCCTTCCTTCTTAACTTCCTTTCTTTCTCCTTTCCTTTTCCCTTATTTCCTCCCTCCTTCATTCCTTTCCTTTTTAACACCTTTCCTTCCTTTCTTCCTTCTTCCATTCCTTCTTTGAACCATTGATTCCTGCCTCCTTCCCTCACCCTATGATTTCATTGGTGCATCAATGTACCTGGCACATTTGTTACAGCTTACAATCTTAGAGAGCTGCCCAGGGCACCCTGAGGTTAAGGGCCTTACCCATGATCACAAAACCAGTATGTGTCCAAGGTGGGCCTTGAACCTGGGTCTTCCTGATTCTAAAACCAGCTCTATATTCATTGGTTCATGCAGTCATCCCATTTCCTGATGTTATACATGGCCTAGACATTGTGAGTACAGCACAAGTATAAAATGACAATCTTTAAATGTCCCATCATTCACATTACAATGGAATCTTTAATGAAACATTGAATGATCACTTCTATAAATCATTATTCAAAACAAGTACCATAAGGTAATGGGCAAAGAATGTGTTTTGCCTCTTGTATTCCCAGCACTTAGCATGGTGCCTGATGCAGAGTGGGTGCTTAATACATGTGTATTGAGGAGCAGCTAGGTATCACAGTCGATGGAATGCTGAGCCTGAATCAGGAAGAGTCATCTTCATGAGTTCAAATTCAGCCCTAGCCACTTCTTAGCTATGTGACCCTGACAAGTCATTTACCCTTTGTTTGCCTCAGGTCCTCATCTATAAAATAAGCTGGAGAAAGAAATGGCAAGCCACCCAGTATCTTTGCCAAGAACCCCAAATGGCATCACATAGTCAGACATGATAGAAATGTCCAAACAATAAAAATGTTTATTGATTGATTAATAAATGAATGATTGAAGGAATGAGAGAGCTTCCTATTGCCTGAGGTTGTGCTGAACACTGGGGATGTGAATTTAAAAATGGGATTATCCTAAAAGTAAGTTTAACTGTAAAGGAAGTCAGAAAGGTTCAGAAGTTGTGAAGAGTCAATGATACATTGGATGGCAAAGCCCAGAAGACCTTAGGTTGCATAATCAGTCAAAATGGCAATGGAAGGGTTCTAGAGGGTATGGAAGCATGGCAGAGAGTGAGATATAAAGTATCTTTGGAGGCAGTGACAGAGAAGATGATGGTCTTCATTTTATTAAAAGGAATGGAATTGATGATTCCTGTCTCCTCCAAACCCTGTGAACAGTCAAGTAAAGGGGGAAGACAAGAGGACTGGAAGTCATTGTGGTGTTAGATATTACCATCAAAAGACCATCACAGATATGTTCTGTGATGGCCAAAGGAGAGAGCAAAGAGGAAATAATACTCTCAGTGATGTTGCCTTACTGTCCCAGATGTATTCTAAATGAAATGTTGAAATCCTATTTAAAGTCATTACAACATTACCAATGTTATTTTTATTCTGTAGGAATTTTTAGTCAAATTGTAAGACATGCGAAGTATGAGATTTTGTTTTTAATATTTTGTGTCTCCTGTGTTTCTGTACTTTTTCCTACCTTCTATGAAAGTTAGAGGGTAAGAAAAAACACCACAACTGGGGAAACCTGACCACTGAGATTCCTGAAAGTGTGTGAGAAGGCCAACTCCTTTCATCCACTCTTTGCTCAGACATGTAGCAGTCTTTACCGAAAAAGTCATTAAGTGAGCTTGTAGTCAAGGTTGAACCTTCAGACTAGTGAAGGATTCTGTCTGATTAAGTTAAATTTACCTAAAACTATCATATAAAAATCACCCTCATATCTAGTAGCCACTAGCATTGAATCAATCCTATACATTACTGTTATCCAGAGTGCTTTCCCTCACACACCCATAATAGGGTATATTGTCTTGAGGACCACCAATCAGTATAGTGCAAATGGCAAATCTCTTGACCAAAAGTGCTTTAATGTGAGCACTTCTATCTTCTTGCTGATATTAAAGATACTGAGAGTATGGAATAAAGAAAAGAGGAGACAATGCAATCAAGGAGTCTAAAAATCTAACACTGGCATTTCTTTTTTTCTTTAAATTAAGTTTTTTTAATTAATTAATTTAGAATATTTTTCCATGGTTACATAGATCATGTTCTTTCCCTCCTCCCACCCCCCCTCCTGTATCCAATGCACAATTCCATTGGGTTTTACATGTGTCATTGATCCAGACCTATTTCCATATTATTGTTATTTGCACCAGAGTGATCATTTAGAGTCTATATCCCCAATCATATCCCCATTGAACCATGTGATCAAGCAGTTGTTTTTCTTCTGTGTTTTTACTCCCACAGTCCTTTCTCTGGATGTGAATAGTGTAGAACTGGCATTTCTTGAAAAGTATTCTGTTTCTGTTACATCTTGATATATATATAGAGATAAAGGAGATTATGCTGCTTGATATAAAAACAACATTACATTAATAATAATAATAACTAGCATTTATATGGTGCTTTAAAATTTATGGAATGTTTTGAAAGTATTTCTTTTTATTCTCATATAACAACCAGAGAAGTAAGTATTATCCTTGTTCACATCTAACAGATGAGGAAACTGAGGCAGACAGCAATTAAACAACTTGCTCAGTGTCATACAACTAATAAGCATAGGTAGTAAAAGTCTAAGGCTGGATTTTAATTCAGGTCTTTTGACTCCATATCTTGTGCTTTACTAATAGGCAACTGAGGCGACTATAATAATTATCATTATAATTATAATGCTTTAAGAGTTCAAAATGCTCTATATATGTATACTATTTCAAACGATTCCTCCAATCTCTCTGAGATGTATGCTGTTATTCATATCTGAAGTATAGTTATATTTTTAAAGTTCTCTTTAAAATTTAAATGTTTAAAGTTCTTCCACCTCTTCAAAGGAAAGGGCACCCTAAATACCATAACCAGTGTCTTCCACCACTCATGTTTCCAAACTTTTGATCCCCTTCTTAGTGAGATTACTGCCCATAGCTATTGGGGAAACCTGTAAAAATTCCAAAGAATGAAAAAGTTGCATCACATTCTTTGGACTGCTCTTCTTTTCTTATATGAAATTGTTTAAATATTTGCAGACCATTAACTCTATTTGACTGTTACAGGTGAAAAGGAAAAGTTTAAATGTCTCAACTCAGTAAATTGACATTATCCTTTGTATCTGGTGGATGCTTTGGAAAGTTTTTGTTTGCCTGTGAGCATTAGCAGGAGGGCATGAACTTCCTCTGCTCATGGTGAGGCTTTGAAACTTTGATCAGGACCTCCAAGAACTAACAGCAGTTGATTATTACCTAGTTAGCTATAAATCTAACTCCTCTGGCTTTTATCCTGTCTGTTGTAGACATTTAAAGCAGTGACTGGGTTTAAATATTTACTCATGAAGAAACAGGTTGTAGTTTATTAAAGGCCATCCCAGAATTTGAAATATTTTATATTGATGAGTAGGGTAAGTTTGGGGGGAAAAAAGAAAAGGAAAAGGAAGCCTGGACAGCTCATTTTTCTAGAATTTTACAAAAGGAAGGATAAATTTCATTCACCTGTTTTAAACAGTTAATGATAAATAAACACCAACAGTGATGAAGTAGGCAAACATTACAAGTGGAGATCCTGTAATGGCAAAAACGTTCCTATTCTGAGTTGAAAGAGAGCCTTCTAAGGAGTATTCTTTCTCTTATAGCCAAAATATGAACTCCCACCCTGTGCTGGGAACTCTCCAGAATAAAAGTAGAGAAGGCCCCTGCCTTCTAGGGATGCACATTCTAGGGCAAATGCTGGAGTTAAGAAGGATTGGTTTGGATTGTCTTTGCTAATGCAAAGTGTGTGCTAATAAAGGGATCTGTGCCTTACTTCGACTTTTTCTTGCGAAAAGAAGTAGGACTTGAGATAGACTTTAAAGGAGGAAAAGAAATGGCAGAAGAACCAAGAAAAGACATATAGGAGCAACATGCTTAAAAGCTCCAAATCTGAATTGGAATGTTGTTGACTTACCCGGTCTAGAGAATGACATAATATTTTAAGGTGGAAAAGGCATTAGTAAGGTATACTTGGGATTACACAAAGAAAGGATGGACAACTTTAAAGCTGGGCATTAAATGAGATGAGGCCAAGAAGGTCCTGTTCCATTCATTCATGTTGCTGAAGCATTTTTAAATTGTGCATTTTATTTGTGTTTTGACCAACAGAAGGAAAAAAACAATTATATACTTAAGTTAGTCCAAGATATATTATGAATCTCTCATATTTATTAATTAAACATAAATATTTTTCTTCTAGAATTATGAAAATGGAATAAGAGGAAGAGAGTAATTTTCTTCAGCACTAACTAAAGTTTAATGATTCTATAGAGGTTGGTTTTATAAAAACTCTGCAGGATCATGAAGTGATAGTTAGAATCTAATGTTATAGAGAGCAGAATGTTATAATGTTATATAGAATCCTTGCAGATTCTTTTAGTCTCCTTTTTGTCTTCAAATAGTATATTCTGGCTTTGAATAGTATATTCTATCAATATTTTGTTTCTTTTCAAGAATCAAAAATGGTGACATGAATTCTATTAGTCTTCTGGACTTAGGAAGACTCATCTTCCTGAGTTCCAATTTGACCTGACACACTTATTATGCAACCATGGGCAAGTCACTTAACCCTGTTCACCTCAGTTTCCTCATCTGTCTAATAAACTGGAGAAGAAAATAGATTTTTTTTTGTTTTTAAAAGATGGTATTTATTACTTACAACATTGCTTTATTCCCTTAAGAACAATGTATATACCATGTTTATTTGAAAGGCTTGGACTTCTTTCTAATACAAGAACTATATAATGTAACACTGTCAGTAATTCCAGTACTTTGGAAAGGAAACCCCAAATAGGGTCAGTCGTATGGAGTCAGATATGACTGAAAAATGACTGAACAATAACCAAAAAACTTTCTTTCTAAATACAAGTGGTTTTGAGCCTTAAAATAAATATCAGGTAATCACTGAAAGTCATAGATTCATCAAACTCCATACTAGTATCCCTATTACGACCAAATGAGACTAATCACATTTATTTTTTCATGGTTGAGTCTGAGATGTGTCATAGACATTCATTCAGTTCATCCCCAAAGCATTCTCTTGAATGCCTACTGTATACATTATACAGATCTGGACTAAATGCCATTTGGATGCATCTTATGGAAATGAAGAATTGGAAGATAATTCTTACATATACTTAATTATCTACATTTAATTTTTCCACAAAATTTTCAGGTGATAGTTAAAAATATTCAGATGCTTTGAAAAGCAGAATTCCCACTACTTTCCCAAGTTTTTATATCTATTACCAAAAGCTTTATGTTAAAGTATTCATATGATACTTTAATCAAAGCCTTTGCCTGGCAATAATTCTGAAATGTAGGTATTCCAATCCCCACAGCACAGATAAAGGAGCTGAGATTTAGAGACTCAAAATGACTTATTCATGCTCACACGAGGAACAAACCTCATAGCCAGGACTCAGAAGCAACTTTGGGACTCCAAACCTAGATATGACTGTACAATATCTCCACTGCCTGTAGAGTCACTAACATGCAGCTTTCAGAAGTAAAAAAAAAAAAATTCTTATTAATTCCATTCAGGTGTAGCTAGTTTATGGAAATACTGAACATATAGACATTTACCTCAGATTTTAGGGTATTGTCAATTTGCTCTATTGTGATAGGCCCTTGAAAATTTGAAAACTAACTGAGCTGGCCAGAGAAAATTCTAGCTGCTGTGCCAAGGGAATCAAGTGAAACGATTATAAGTAGTAAGAAAGAGGTACCATTTTTACAAATTCGCATGTACTAAGAAAGCATAAGATGTTTCTATATTGAGTCATTCTCTGTTGTTCTAGTCATCTTTTCTTGGTTAAAAACAAAACAAAACAAACCTTCCTGTTAGAAAAAGTGATTGAAATAGCATTTAGTATGGGCATACTATGTGCCAGGTACTAAGTTAAGAGCTAAAAATGCAATTAAAAAAAAAAAACAACCACTATCTTAGAAGCCTAGATAGGTGAAGGCAACACATGTGGGGAGAGAGGACCAGGGAAAGGCATTTTGTTCTGGAAAGGTAGAAAGCAGGGAATTTACAAACTCATAGATGATGGCAGATGGGAAGATGGAAGGAATAGGAAACTGAGGCATAGTCTGGTGTCTTTAGCCAGTTGGTAGATCTAGTGGGCTAACTGGGCTAGTTTGAACACATTCAGACACCAGTCTAAAGAGGTCCAATAAAAAAAGACATACATGATCTGAGCCTGAGTAAAAGAACTGAAAATAACTTGCAACCAGTGGTGGAGTTCAATGTATGAAAATACGCTCTTGATTCATCTCTCCTAATGACATGACTGACTCTTCAGTGAAATCAAAATACCTGTCTGGTTCATTTTTGTTTGTTTTTTTTTTTAATCTAACAGTGTCTCTCTCCCCCTTCCCCCAACTGAGCTGATTGGTCATTTTACTAAAAGTAGCTGAATCAGAGCCAGGTGACTTTACACAAAGCTAAACATAGACTGGGCAGATCAAGAATTTCTGTAAGATTCTACGCTTCAACAGATTTTTGTTCTCTCCAGTGGTTCCCAAAGCCTCTTCTGTCACCAAAGGTTCTTCAGTAGTGAAATAACACTTTATCAGCAGCATTAATTTGAATAAAAGAGAATTGAATGAAAATTAAATTTAAACTTTTCCCTCATATACCCTTTACAAATATGGTATTAAGGAGCAAGTCCACATGACTTGAAATGCCAGTCCTTGTTTTCTTAGAGTTATTAGATAATGATAATTACAGATTCACCATCTTCTAAGAATCATGAAAGATTAATTGATTGCTCTCTGAGGATGGTAAAAATCTTCTTAATAGGGAGCCTAAAGAGTTTTAAGCCTTTCTGTTTCAAAGTTTGTTCTTTAAAAGAGTAGCACCCTCATTCCTTCTATGGATTACTATCAGCAAAGCCATTTGTCCTTCAGGATTTAAAAAATGGCAGCTGTATGGGTTGGCTCTGGCATTCAAAAGGTTAAGAAGAGCTGCACACAGTAATGTGAAGGGCATGAGCCCAAGTTCTGTATCTTTGTTCTAACTCCCAGCTGGCAGTCTTGTCTGTTGGTCCCAGTGGAAACACAAAAACTATTTTTTGAGCTAACACATCCCTCAGCACAGATGTTAAATAGGCCATAATGCTGGGGTTCTTTTAAATGGACTTTTTAGTTTACTGGTGTCAAATTTTAGAAGTTTCATTGCATCATGAGTCAGTAAACATCGGTCATGTATCCTGTGAAGACTTTCATAACCAAAAGATGAAATAACCCTGGAACTAGAAATCATGCATCTATTGTTCTCCAATATCTAAAAAAAAACCCACAATAGCCAGTATATGTTTTAAGTACTAAAAACAATGTCCATTTCATTTACAATAGACATATTGATGTTTTTCACATAGAAAGCTTCCAATTTTGACCATTCTGAATATTAATAAAAGAATAATTCCATCCCTTCCCTTTCTTTTACTTTTCTTTTTTTCCTCCCTCCCTTTTTTGGGGGTTGCATCTTATGCAAAGTTTGATCTTTCATTAGTTATATAGTCTACTCTCAGCAAGGGCTTATCCTTCAACTTTCCTGTATGGGATAGCCACCACCCACCGTGACAATTGCTTTTACTGTCTTCCCTTTTCCATTCATTCATGAAAGAGAACCCTATGTGGCTTTCATGACAGGGAATGAAATATAGTGATTCATTATTTAGCCAGACATTCAGTTCCACCCTAGGCCAAACAGTGTAAATGAAGGTCAGGTATGTACCTAATTCTACCCCCCCGCAAATGCTGGCATGCCTTTCCACTATGCTCCAGGAAAGAAAACAGTTAAATAGTCATTTTGGTAATTGTTTAGGGCTCGATTAGAAATGTTTTACGTCCTTTTCTTAATAAACAACAAATGTCAATTTAATATTAAGTTATGAGAAAAAGAAAAAGTGTTGTTAAATTATTGATGAACCTGAGATATGTTAAACCTTTTTCAGGTTTTCTTTTGTGAATTCAGGAATCCAGAAAACAATGCAGATTTGAATAGGATGAAATTCAGAACCTCAAGGAATTTACCATATAGTAAGGGAGATTAGATATAGACATGCAAATGCCTATGATACATAATGGAATATGAGGAGCATATGAGAGAAGTACAAAATTTTATGAAGAATCTGAGAAAGAGGAAGACATTTGTAGTCACAGGGCTTCAGGCACAGTTTTGAAAGGGACACCATTAATTTTTTCAGTTGAGAAATTTTGTTGTGACACAATACACAAACTAAAAAAAAATCCTCATCATTAAACCTACCAAAGTATAATTATCTAAAATGATTAAACAAATCAGCATATAAGAATTATTTGAGTAACAGAATATAAATGCTCATATTTTACTCTGTAGTTTATGGTTTGGTAAGAGAAAGAACTGGCATGTGGTTCAGCTTTAATAAGGGAGTAACAATGTTGTCTATTATATTTAACTAGTGTTTACTTGCCTTTCAATTTTGACTTTATCCACATCTTTTTATTCATGATGAATAATGTGAATATTGTCTTTTAGTTTGACATTCTTCACCTTTCATAGGTCTTCTCATTTCTTTAAGTTCTTCCCTGTTTTTGTATTTTTTCCCTAGTTAATTTCTTAAGATAATATATGAGGCAAGTATTGACCTCAGACCCTCAATTAGCATCTATTAAGCATCCTCTTTGCTTGCAGGCCATTGCTGGGGATAAGAGGAGACTGTCAAAGAAATGAGACTATTTCCTGTCCATATATTCATTCAGGTTAAACAATCAACAAACATTTATTAAGTGCCTGTGATGTGCTAGGTATTGTGTTAAGTACCAGAAGATACAAATGTAAGAATGAGTCAGTTCCTACCCTCAAGGAGTTTAGATTCTCTTGTATTTTCAAAGCATTGTCTACAATTTGCTTTAGGAGGTTTATTTAAAAATCATATTTGATTGTCCACTAAAGTACAAAGCACTCCTATCTACAGATAGGAATGATGTACTTTGAGCATTTGGGTTTTTTTAAAGGAACAAATCCACAATTACAGATATAATGCTTACAGTTATAATGTATTGAAGTCAAATCTTCCAGTTTCTTTATGGTTTTGAATTTTTATTTATGTTATACTACTGTTCTCTTTTTATGAGGAGCCAAACAGTCCTGGGTGGCACTGTCTCAGATGTGAAACAATTTTGGTCAGCTAAGATTTTTTTGGTTAAGCATGATATGGAAAATAGTTAATGTAATGGTCCCTGAGAAGGCTTGCAGTGGAAAAAAGATGGTTTCTCTTTCCATTACAAGACCTTGCCAAAAGACCTGGATTCTTATCCCAGCTTTGTAACCAATAAGCAGAAAATGACCTCAGATAAACCTTCTCTGGTCCTTGTTTCCTTTTTTTTTTTTCATCAGAAAAGGATTGGATCTAAAAGTCTGCAAGTTCATGACATAAGGAATAAAGGAAAGAGAGAAAATAGAGACAGTAAAAAATGATACCTCCATAGATTATATTTTCCTGAGGTTCTAGAAAATTTTCATTCATAAGTCATTTGGTGAACTGCCTTCTTTCTCTGTCTCCCAAATTTTTCTTTCTTTTTTCTTCTTTGTGCATGAGAATTTTAAAGGTGTTAACCCAAAGTTCAATGACTGTACATTTTTTTTCAAATGTGGGTTTTTTTGTTCTAAACCTATGTAGGGAATTCCTGGTAAGGAAAGTCTTTCTAACAATAGAGATGTTCATTAGCTCTTCCATTCACAGTCTTAGAGCATGTTGTTTTCCACTTGCTTTAGTCATGTCTGACTCTTTGTGATCCCATTTGGATTTCCTGGGCAAAGATATTGGTGTAGTTTTCCATTTCCTTCTCCATCTCACTTTCCAGATGAGGAAACTGAGACTAAACAAGGTTAAGTCACTTGCTCAAGGTCATAGCTGGATATGAACTTGAATTTAAACTGAAGTCTTCCTGTGTCCAAGCCAGCTACTCTTTTCTCTTCTATCCATCTAGCTCCCCCTGTCTTAGAGGATAATCTGAAGTAATAAGAGGTTAAGTAATGTGCCAGGGCCATACGTGTAATATGTATCAGAGGCAGGATTTGAACCAAGGTCGTCCAGTGTCCTTGGGATTAGCCCCTTTGTTGCCACGATGCTGCCTCTCGATCTCACCAGTAGATTTAAGTCAAATTGGCTTGTTCATGAGATAGAATATGCATGTGGAGGTAGTGAGGAAGAGGAGAAGTTAGGAGTTCTGGGACTTGAGTTAGAATTTTGTCTCTACCATTCTACCATCTGTGTGACATTAGGCCAGTTGCTTAACGTTTCTGGACCTCACATTACTCATTGAAAAATAAAAGGGATTGTACTAGATGATTTCTTAGGCCCCTTCCCGCTCTAGTCTTTTGATCCTATGATTATGATCCTCTTTTATTGCTATTGTTTTCTTTGGCATATGTCAACAATGAAACTGAAGACAGAAAAGGGTGGTTAGGGAAAAATAAATACATCTTTAATTCCTCTAAGATACAACTCCCATAACCCCCCAGTTACTTTCCATTACCTTTCACATGTTTTTAAAATACTGAATTTATTCAAATTAATTAACTGAACTCCTATTAGTTAACTTCTATAAGGAAGGAAGACATTGTTCTAGGCACAAATATACATTCTTTGTTCTTTATATTTCACTGTCCTTAATAACTACATATCATTTCCTAGACTATAACCAACCTAGGGACCATGGTCCTAAGTTCCTTCCATGGTGGAAGGGAACCTTAAACATCAAATCTAAAAACAGAAGAAAAACAACTGCTTGATCACATAGGTCGATGGGGATATGACTGGGGATGTAGACTCTAAGATATCACCCTAATGCAAATATTAATAATATGGAAATAGGTCTTGACCAATGATACATGTAAAACCCAGTGGAATTGTGCATTAGCTATAGGAGGAGAATGGGGGGGGAGGGGAATGAAAGAACATGAATCTTGTAACCATGGAAAAATATTCTAAATTAATTAGTTAAATGAAATTTTCCAAAACCTAAAAAAAAAAAAATCTTATCCCACTTTCAATTTACCTAGAAGGAAGCTAAAATTCATAGAGGTGTACTTGGCCAAGGTCACCCAGTAGCAAGCAGGAGAACTAGTATGTGCAAATTCCATGTTGTTTTACTTTGTTCATCACCTAACACTATTGAGTACTTAATTGAAGGTCTTTATCTAGGTTCCTTGACTGCTGAGCATGGAGCTTGCTTGCTTATCTTCATACAAACTTGTTCTGTAGTCCAGAAAGTGGACTAAAGATTGTCAAAGTGAAGATATGACAATTTCTCTTCTTTCTCATTGAATATATCCACTCTACATTTTCTCTCTAAAGAAATAGCTAATTATGTTTCTGTTACATAGCTCAAACCATGGATGATGGCAAAAAATACCTAATAACTGAAATGGATATGATTCCATAAAACTGATTCAGTTCAAGCATTTCTTAAAAGCCTGTTCTCTACAGCCCTCTGTAGCCACTGCAGGACATAACAAAGTCCAAATTAAATGCCAACAGAGAGCTTCCTGCCTAATAGGAGTAAGATAATCTGTCAAAGTAATTTTGAGTTTTCTCCAGAAATTTTTTATTCTTTTAGCAGCGGCTTATAGTCCATAAAGCAAAATTCCTCGGCCTCAGTGCTACTAATGATTTGTTATCTACAATCTGATGATGCAATGGAAAGAATCTTGGAGATGGAGTTAGAAGACCTGGGTTTGAACCTGGACTTTACTACCTACTGCTTATATAATCCAAAGGATAGGCTCACCACTAAAATACTAGCAATTCAGTCAGTTATTTTGGTCCGAACAACTCATGAAGGCTACTATTCAGGCATGAATGAATTAGGATCTGCATTGCTGGAAGAAGTACCTGCCTTATTGAAGTCATAGGTCTTTTAAAGTGACAAGCATGACTAGCCCTTACCTCTCTTCTATCTTGGAACCAACACACTGTATTGATACTAAGATGGAAGGTAAGGGTTTAAAAAGAAATGTTAACAAAGTAATTATTAAAGAAATAGTAATAATTCACAAATTACAAAGTATTACAAAGGACTCCCCTTCCCACAACACCATAAGGTAGACTACCTCCATTCTACAGATAAATAAGCTGAGACTCATGCTTACTAGCAAGCATCCAACCCTGTACTCAAGAACAGGATCCCAAACTCCAAGCCCATGTGCCATTGTACTTTAGGAAGACAGGGGCCATGTTGGTAAAATCCTTTGAGACTTTGTATATGAGATGCTCTAGCAATAAAAACTAGTAACATAATAGTAGACTATATCTGTCTAGAAGAAGTAGAATTTAGAGTAATAGACTACATGTGTTTAGAAGAAGTAGAAGTTTGTCTGGAGAGAAACTTAATGTTTTGACCCGTTCATTTTTATTTTGATGTCAAATGACATAGAAATGGATTAGAAGGACATCAGAATGAATGACCAGATTTAAATGCCAAATTGTCAGTGCTCATTCATTGAAAAGCCTTTGATTTCCCAAGCTGCCCTGTGATCACAGTATAGTTAGATGCCCACAGCTAAGATAATTTTAGCTGGCTGAAGGAATATCCCAGACAAGTCTATATTTTTACTACCTTTTTGAAGTCAACCAAATTAGCTGCATGAACTTGCTAGAATAGTAGGATGAGCCTCATTTTATCACACAATCAGATGGTTTGAATTGTATAATTAGAATCTGAACCCCAGGACTCTCTCTCAGCATCCCACTTTAGTTCTCATGATATGTCCTTACGTTTTGGAGATAAAGTTTTTGTGTGATCCTGCTCCCCTCTCTGTTTTCCCCTGATGGCGGCTGGGAAAGCAGGTTTTACTCAGGCTTTTACTTTTGTCCTTTTATTTCTTCTACCTTAAGTAATTATTAATAAATCTTATAAAATATAATACTTGGAGTTATTGAATATTAATTTTAATCTTACAGAATGTAATAACATAAAAATACTTTTAAAGAATGCTTTATTGGGCCAATGTAGGCATGCTTCTATCTCAAACTTTTGAAAGTCAAATCTCAACACCTTTATAAGAAAAATAAGAGAAGGAAGCTAAGTGACTAAGTGGATTGAGAACTAGACCTAGAAGTGAGAGGTCTGATGCTCAAATCTGGCTTCAGACACTTTCTAGTTATGCGATCCTGGGCAAGCCACTTGAACCCCAATTGCCTAGCCTTTTATGGCTCCTCTGTCTTGGAACCAGTACATAGTATTGATTCTAAGATGGAAAATAACAATTTAAAAAGAAAAGAAAAAATTTTAACTAGAAAAAGAAGAATTTTTAAAATGATTAACATGCATTAAAATGTTCCAGCTTAGGCTGTGGTAAACCATCCCCAAAGCAGAATGAGTCAATCCATTTTTAAAAATTGATTTTAAAAATTCAGTACATATAAATAAAAATCTTTATGACTCGGTATCTTATTTAGCAAGAACTCTCCTAGTTCTGTTAACTTCATGTAATCTCAGCCTTAAATTGTTTTTGATGATAAAGAATTTTTCATGAAGTTATATATTCAATATGTTATATACCATGTAGATTTGTCCATTATATGCTGATGGTATAATACTAGTTTTGGACAAACAGCAGTTTCTTCTCTCTTTTCAAGAGGCATTGAGTAATTAAAGTAGAATAGTCATTATCCCTTTTATTATGTAAACAGTATCATACATTCTTATCTTTAAACTATTGATTTTCAGGAGTGTTCAGTCTGTACCTATCCTATTATTAGTCAATTACCATACTTGAATTATTCCTTATCTCCATTACTTTACTATGTGCTATTCATTGAAAAAAGTCACCAGTTAAAACTATTGACTTTAGTTACAGTTTTCTAACAGCATGGATAATATGTTAGATAGAAATTGGAAATTAATAGCTTGTCATGAGACATAGCTTCATGAGAGAAACTATGTTTTTATAATAATGTATTTTGTCACAGATTCCTAATTCACTAGAAAATTTAAAAACTAAAGTTTTTTTTTATTAGAAAGCATTTTGAATTGTGGATTTTCAGAAATAAATATAATGTTATCCATGTTTTATTATATTGTTATTTATTTTGTTAAATATGTTCCAATCCAATCCTGAAAGTCTTATGATGGGGAATGTTATTCACCTCCAGAGAAAGAACTGTTGGAGTTGTCTTTCACATCCATGTGTCTTTGGTTTTATTTGGGAGTTTTGGTTATGTATGGATTTGCTTTTATAACGGTGGCCAATATGGAAGTGTGTTTTGCATGACAGTAAGAATAAAATTTAAATAAATAAATGTCCCAATCATACATTAATATTCTTTGGGCCATACGAGGTATTGTGACAGGTTTCATGGGGCCATGCTTTTGACACTTGCTATCAAGGAGAATGCAGGGTTGAACTGGTTCACAAAGGGTTCAGGACTGGGAAGGAAAGACAGTCTGGCCAGAGCTATATCAGCAACTGAGAAAGTACTGAGGGGTGGAGGGATTAGAGGTGAAAGAAAGGACAAAAAATAGATTTGATAATAGGAAAGGTAAGAGAGAGATAGAATGGCATTGTAATTGGAAGAATTTTCAAGTTTTTGAACATGGAAGTGAAATACTTGTGGGTGATAATAGCATCACCATCTAAGAAAAAAAGTACTGAACTTTGGGACCAAATCCACTCTTAGGAGTCTACTTCCTTCCTATTTGGCAACTAGCTTACACCTTATGAAGCAGGCACACTCTGCAATATAAGGCCAGCCTTCAGAAAAATGCAGAGTTGATAAATGGAAGGATAAAGGCTAATGATACAGACTTGGGGGAACATGTTGACGACCCTGTTATTTTTTCACTTTTTAACATTGACAGGTAACCTAAAGTTGTCCACATAATATAGATGTCTTTGCTTAAATCTTTCTGAATCATATCTTTAGGGGATATCTTCTTCAAAAGGATACAGCTTCAGTTTATCCAGTCAGTCAGTGTCTTAACTCTTAAGTAAGACATAATTAAACCCAAGTAAATTTAATACTTCAAAAAGTTGGGGTTTCTGGGACAACTAAGTGACTCAGTGGACAGAGAGCCAGATTTAGAGATAGGAGGTCCTGGGTTCAAATGTGACCTCAGACCCTTCCTAGCTGTGTAACCTTGGGCAAGTCATTTAACCCTAATTGCCTAGCCCTTACTGCTCTTCTGTCTTAGAAGTGATACAGAAGATAATTGTGTTATTTAAAAAAAAAACAACTATGGTTTCACCAGTGACTATGATTACAAACCCTTTATAACTTAGATGCTCCCTGAAAGTCTCTTTGGCTGAAAAAAGTCATTGCTTTGTGGCCAGCTTGGTGCTGAGTCTCTCTTCTGAGCCAGGCAGGACCTCAGACAACAGACCTATATATTGTCACCAGGCCCAGACTTGAAGCCTTTGCCCTTTGGTTAAACTTGTCAGAGCTTGCACACTTCCCTGGCACAGTCTTCAAAAAGTCCCAGGTCATCTCCATGCCCTCATGGAGCATGGGGGAAAGACTTTAAGAGAGGGAATGAATGATGAGCAATTTCAAATTCAAGTGTAAATCAAAGACATCGAAGTATATTCCCTGGGGAGTTTCTGCTTGTAATGAAAGTAACTGTCTGGATCTTCACTATTAGTGTTAAAATACTGAAAATTGAACAATACCCCAGGGCTCTGAGTTGATTCACTTAAATTTAAACCATCAAAGTGCCAGTAATTATAACTATGTCAAAGTAGTATACATGAAAAGAAGAAATCAAGCTCTGAAGTCCTGTATTTATAAACAAGTGTTGCAAGATTTTTAAACAAATGAAAAAATACTTGCAGAACTGAACTTTAAAAAAGTTCTAAAAAAAAAATCCTCCTAAAACACTATAGGGCACTAACTTGGAAACTAAATGCTTCAAAGTCAGCACTTGGAGCGTATTTGGAAACTGTGGCCTTACATGATGAACTTTTGGATCTCGGCCATACACGCAACCGACTGTCTATTACAGATGTTAGGAGACAATATCTTCAGTGTTTACCACAGCGAAGGATAGCTTTTTACCTCTTGTCAGAAAACATCAAGATAAAAAGGAAAATCATTTATTTGGGTTGTTAAAAAAAATAGATCCAAGATGAAAAAGTTCTTTCTCCAGTTCAGCACCATCTCTCAAATTAACCCCATCTCCATTTTACTGATGTGGAAGCTAAGACAGAAAAATTAAGTTACACAAGACTATACATACTCAAGATTACATAATAAATAACTGAGTTAAGATTTGATTCCAGATTCAAAGTTCTTTGCACTGACCACACTTTTTTTCTTTTGTTTTTTTTTAAAAGTCCTATCCTTATATTAGTATCTTTTCTAAATACTGTAGTCATTTAAAAACAGTATTTTCCTATTTTAAGTCATTTTCTTAAAATGATGAGTGCTGCCAGGCAGTTTTTCAGAGGCTAATACTAAGCTTCATCTCTCTTATCTTATCATAATTTGTGGTTTCACACTGCCAAATATTGTTTTGGGGTCACTATAATTTGTCATAAACTGTTCAGTTTTAAACTGAATTGCAGACTTGTTTCCTTAATCACAATAGCAAACAGTTAGTGATTCTTCCCTCTGTGTTAAAGTTGAATGTAGTACCTAATGCCCACACAAAAATACATCAATGACTTTTTCTCCTATATTAAAAAATGAGAAAACTCCTTTCCATTTTTCAATCCGTTGGTGTTAATAATAAGGTATTTATCATTCATGTATGGAGAAATAACTATGAAATGGTTACAAGTAGGTAGCCTAACCCTCAAAAACTCATTTTAGGCAAAGAGTTTCCATAAGTTTTTAAACTATAAAACACAATTTTTAGACCAAAATCTTAAGGAGATGAAATAAATGAGGAAGGCATTTATTTTATATTTATCTGGTGTCAGCATGCTTTGTACAAATTGACTGAAAAAAATCTAACTCTTTTGTTTATTGGCAGCTCTTCAGCGGTACATCTGGAATTCATATGTTTAATGTTACCATAGATATTTTTGTTAACCAGTGAGGATTAACAAAAGGCTGTCTTCCACTCTAAAACTGTATCTTTGGTTTATTTGATATTGCAAAGTGTTGTTCATTAATATTTTTCACTTGAAAATGTCAGTAGAAGTAGGCTTATTCAGTTTCTAGTTTTTTTAAGCTATTAGACATGATTTTATGCTGGAAGAACATTAAAAATCAAGGAATTAATGGCAATTTACTTGAAATTAGATGGAGAAGATAACAGAGCTCTAGAAGAAATAAATTCAAAGATTTGTAAATTTTGTTTGCATTTCTTTTCTCAAAGCTAATCATTGGTTAGGATAAGAGTGGTATCCCTTCATGGCCAAGAAAACATTTATTGAGGGGCAGCAAGGTAGTAAAGTGGATAGAGCACCAGGCTTGAAGTGGAAAGGACCTGGGTTCAAATGTGGCGTCATATGCTTCCTAGTTGTGTGAAGTTACTTAACCCTGTTTGCCTAGCCCTAGCTGCTCTTCTGTATTAAAATTGGTATTTAGGCAGAAAGTAAGTTAAAAAAAAAACTTTTGAGTACCTTCCATACATACATACATACATACATACATACATACATATATTATATGGGGCCAGGTGGATTGAAACATGTACAGAAGGTGGTCACTGCCTTTTCAAGGATTTATGGGGAAAAGAAGGCATTTCTACCATGTACCAGGTACAAAGCTGGGTTCTGGGGAGAGAGACAGAAATAGAATTTTTCCTTCTCTTAAAGAGTTTACATTTGTGGGGGGAATTATTGGGCAGAGAAATAACATGTACATAATATGTAAATGCAGAGTATTTGGGTGGGGGTGAAGGAGAATCAGGAAGGGTCCCACTCAAGTGATGCCTGAGTTGAACGTTGCAAATAACTAGAGACCCAAAGAGTCAGAGATGAGGAGAGAGTGCAGTCCAGATATGGGGCTCAGCCTAGAGTACTCACCAGGGCTATAAGCAAAGAACAAAGTGTCATAAGCTTAGAGTTGGGAAAAGATATCTGCCAGTGGGTCAGTTTACAATTCTGTAAAATACGGGAAGTAAACTAGTAAACATCTAAGATCCCTTTAACTCTTATCTGTGATCCTTCAGTGCAACAATTACTTACTTCTATTTTTGGCACTTGGACCAGCCTTTAAACTAACACATTTTTATGGTGTTTCAAGGTTTATTGAGGATGTAGCATTTGGGTCTCAAAGAATGGGTAAGATTTCAACAGGTGGGAGACCTTCACTCATAATGACATTCCCATCACACAAAGCTCAGTATATGCAAACACACTCCTTGTTTGCCTCAAGCCACCTTTTTCCAATTCTATTGTGATTGTCTATGTAGCCAGGGATGAAAGGGAATGAGAGTAAACATATGGTTGGCATGCCTGGACTTCTTTTTTTTATAGACAGTAGAGAAGTTGGCTGGAGAGGGGGCATGTGTTTTTTAAATTTGTGTCTTTTTAATTCCATATACCAAGGGCAAAAGAGTCAAACAGAAGAGAATTGCCTGCATTTTGCCAATAATTCCACTTTATTTCTGTGCACTCGTTATATCTGCTCAAAGTATTAGAGAGTGAACTTATGAGGGCACAAACTCTATCTTCCATTCTTTAAAAATATCTCTCCACAGTATATGAATTGGGTTTTTGTTTTATATTATTACTCTCTTACAAAAATGAATAATATGGAAATAGGTTTTGAGAGATAATACATGTATAACCCAATGGAATTGCTTGCCATCTCTGGGAGGGGGAGGGAAGAAGGGAGGGAAAGAACATGAATCATATAACTTTGGAAAACTTATTGTAAATTTATTACTAGAGAAAATAAAGACAAAATTTATTTTTAAATATCCCTATAGCCCCTGTTATAATGCTTAGCACAACACAGGACCTTGAATTATTGCTTAATCAAGAGATTACTATCATTTGTGGTAAAGGTAAAACTTTCCAAAGGATATACAAGTTCACATGCCTCATTTCGTCAAAGGACCATCAGAACTCTAGGGGTTGGAGGTGGGATGGTTGAGGAGTCACTAGAGGCATCCAAGATTAAAAGGGGTTTCTTTTTAAAAGGGTTTGGACTTTATATTTTATGAGTATGGTCACCAGGAATTTAATCAGTTCCAAAGAGATTATATTTGCAGTTTATTTACAAAATTAGAAAGAGTGAAGCAAGACTTCAGAGAGGATAACTATTATCTCCAGCCCCAGGCTCAATCCAGGCAGGGCTAATTAGACCTTAGCCCGAGGGGCCTCTGCCTTGAGCCAAGAACCTGGGATATAGGGAGCCTCTCTTAAGAGGAGAGGTATCTCCTGAGGCTAGTTTCTTTAGTCAATCTGGTAGTTAAGAGTCAGCTTTTCACTCACCACATGTCAGACCAGTCAGCAGATTCTTTATCAGCCTTACCTGGAAACAGAGTCTCAGGTCCAGTCCGCACTCCAATGAATGAAGAATTGTCTTTTCACAGGAAGTAACAACTTCTTTTAAAGACACTTCCTTTGTGTCACTTT
This sequence comes from Monodelphis domestica, assembly GCF_027887165.1. Lineage (NCBI taxonomy): Eukaryota > Metazoa > Chordata > Mammalia > Didelphimorphia > Didelphidae > Monodelphis > Monodelphis domestica. The sequence goes on from NC_077230.1 coordinate 294,671,371, forward strand.
CTGTGTTTTCCCTTAGTTTTACTCACAGTTGACACTGCTCTAGGACTGCCCAGAAGGCAGTCAGTCAATTCTTATTCATCACCCACTATCTCACACATTGGTAAAAGACATCCCCCACTCAAGTGTGAATTAGGGAGTTTGTACCTTTGGTGATTAGATGTAAAATGGGCAGATCTTCATACTCAGCTTTTAAGTAGGGTGTTTACACTTATGGGGATTAAATCTAAAAATAAATCAGGGGTTACATTTTAATCTTCACAATCAGGGGAGAGTTAAGTATTTTTCATTGTTATAATCAGGAGAGAATTAAATTAATCTTCACAATACCTAGTAAAATATTGACAGACAAATTAGTAGATGTGTATGTGTGGTATCACTAAGGGGGAAAGAATTAGACATCTCAGTTTCATTTTAGAAACTCACAAAGAAAACAGTGCTTGATTTTTGCTGTTTTATGAAGCAGACTCAAATCCATTTCCTAAAAGATTCTCATTAAAACCAAATGGAACCTAACCAATACCAACTCAGATAACCAGATAATCAGAATTCTTCAGACATACCCTTCAACATCATCATTACCACAATCACCACCATCATCATTATAACAGATAACATTTAGATGGAGCTTACTATGTGCCAGGCACTAAACTAAGTGTTGTACAATTATTATCTCAGTTGAGCTTCACAACAACCCTGGAGAGTAGGCATTATTATCATCCCCATTTACAGATGAGGAAATTGAGGCAGACAGGGTGAGGTGATTTGCCCATGGTCACACAGCTAGTTAGTGCCAAATTTTGAACTCAGGACTTCCTGACTGCTGATCTTCTAGTCTATATATTATCCCTGTATGTGATTCTGAATAGTGCCTGCCTGGAAACTAAGTTGGTTCTTATGAAATAGTTTTTTGGGATGTTTTGAAGTCTGCACACATTCCGGCCAGTGTCTTAACAATAGCCTCCATGTGGAAAGAATTTTACAGTTAGAATTGATGTTCAGAATAATAAACCTGCTACATTGTCACATATGGTCTCTGGGGCCATTGGTGTTGCTTAACTCATTTTCTTTGTAATGAGGGAGACCATGTGAGGGAGCAAGTAGGGATATATCCAAATATGAGTCTGAAATAAAAAGCATAAATATAACATTATTTTTAAACGAACCTAAGGTACCACAAATAATCATGAAAGAAGCATCACAGTGTATTTACTAACTTCTACTTTGGAAAGAAAATTGATTAATACGTATTCAAGTACAAAATTTTCAATGAGGATTGAAATAAACAAAAAGGGTTTTCTGATCACCCTTGAATTAACACTCCTTACTAGCAAGACTCTGGGCCAATTACAACCTTTCTGGGTCTTGGTTCTTTCATCTATTGTTGTACAGCCATTCAGTCATGTCTGATTTTTCATGTGTGAGGTTTTCTTGGCAAAGATACTGGAGTGATTTGCTATTTCCTTCTTCAGTGGGTTAAAGCAAACAGAGGTGAAGTGAATTGCCCATAGCTAGTAAGGGTCTGAGGCTGCATTTGGACTCAAGTTTTCTTAACTCTAGACCCAGCTCTCTGTCCACTGAGACATCTATAGCTGCCTCTTTTCTCATTTGTAGCATGAAGGAATTAGAGATCTGAGGTTTCTTCTGGACCTAATATTCCACGATTTGTAATATTTATTCTGAAAATTTAAATGCTCCCATTCCCCATTGTGTTCCACTAATTTCAGTCTTACTGAATTCCTTAGAGAAGATCACTGATCTTAACATGGTAGTTAATGTGGCTTTATCTATAGAATGTAAGCTCTTTGAGACCAGAGACTGTCTTATTTTTGTATTTGTATCTCCAGGGCCTAACCAAGTACCTGATACTTTGCAGGCACTAAATACATGCTTCATAATTGATAGCTAGGACATAATTGCTGATTTTCAGATTGGCAACTAATAATATCAAAAATAACTATTTAAATTTTTAAAATTTCTTGAGTAAGATGGCTAGTTTAAAGTAGTAAAGTAATTCTTTATTTGGAGTAGAATTTTCTTTCACATAGCAGATAAGAGAGACAGTGGACCCTACTATCAACATTTGTACCACTATTGACATTTCCCTGTTCACTTTCAACCTCATAATATAATTTTCTTTAATTGGATGCAAATTTTGGTTATTGTCTCTTTTTACACGTTTGTGCTGCTGCCACAGTGTCCATATCTTTTTTTATTCATTTATCCACATTGACATAAGCCATTATGAATTTCCATTTCTGGGAGGTCCAGGACAATGACTGCTTAATTTGCAGCATTCAAAAATGGCAATTTATTTTTATTTTTAAAAGATATTCTATTTTCCCAAATACATGTAATAATAATTTTTATATACATTTTCCAAAATTAAAAGATCCAAACTGTATCCATCCTTCTCTTCCCTCTCCTTCTCAGAGATAATAAGCAATTTGATTTGGGTTACACATGTATTATCATGCAAAACATATTTCCATATTGGTCATTATTGTTAGAGAATACTTATATAAATCCAAAACCCTCAAATAAAAACACAAATAAACTGGAGTGAAGAATATTCTGCTTTGATCTGCATTCTGACACTTAACACTCCTTTCTCTGGAAGTGGATAGCATTAAAGATAAGCATTTGATTAAGATTTTTAATGATATCTCCAAAGGGTTTTAAATGATTAAAATATGCTTGTAAATACCAGACATACTTGGAAGTAAATGCTATTTAAAACCCTTGCTAGCAATGTTATTGGATACCCAAGCCAGATTTGTCCAAATTAGTCTAGGAATCATTGACAATCAGATTCTATCCACCACCCTAAGACATCAGATAAAGGGAAATGAGCATGCAGGTTGTAAGATGGTGAGTTCCTCAGGCTCTTAGGAACCTCAATGGCTTCCCTGTGTTTAATTTTAATCTCTGTTTAGGTAACTCACAGATCTATATATCCAGCCCCAATCTTTCCCTTGAGCTTCAATCTCACGTTATCAATAACCTGGGCATCTCAAACTCAGCATATACCAAAAAAGAACTTATCTACCCCAACATTGTATGCCCCAAACCCTTCCCTCTTCCAGATTCCCTACTTCATTCAAAGACATCACCATCCCTCTAGTCTAACAGGCATTTTTCTTGACCCACACCCACCCTTATTCTCTTTCCTCAAGCTACATATCTAATTGGCCACCAGATCATGTTAACATCTACATCCCTCTATTAATACCTTCTCTCTGCACAGTTACTACATTAGTTTAACTCTAATCGCTTCTCACCTAGACTATTGCAACAGCCTCCTAACTGGTCTCCCTAACTCAAATTACTCTCTATCCAAGTCCATCCTACCCACTGTTGCTGAAGCACAAATTTTTCCTTAAGCACAAATCTGGCCATGTGACTCCCCTATTCAGTGAACACAAGTTGCTCCCTAAGCCCTTTAGGGTAAAATGTAAACTCCTCTTTTTTCTTGAAAGCCCTCCACAATCTGTTCCCAACCTATCTTTTCAGTTTTGTTTTGTATGATCCTTTTCACATACTTTACCATCCAGCCAACTGACCTTCATCTTTCTTCATCTTCTTTTACATGGCACTCCAATTTCCATTTCCAAGACGTTGCATTAGACTTGCAATGCATCATGCATTGCATGAACTCACTCCTCACTTCTGATTCATAGAATCCTTTTGCTTCCCAAGATGTAACTCAAACACAACCTACTTCAAGAAGCCTTTCTCATACCATATTGCTAGAACTCCTCCCAAATCATCTTTGTATTTATTTTCTTTATATTTATTCTGTATATACTTATATATGAGAGGCAATATAATATTGTACATAGAGAGATGGTCCCAGAGTCAGAAAGACTTGAAGTCAGATCTTGCCTCTGACATGCTGGGTAGCTATGGGTAGGTAGACCTCAATGCCTCTGGGTTCTAGGAATTTAAGATTATAAATTGCAAAAAAGATTCTGACTTCTATAGTTAGAGAAAGTTTTTTACAGGGAAGCTATATAGCAATGAAATGACAGATTTAGGCCTTATCCATATCTAAATTGACTTATGTACTTATCTTTTCCATGAAACATAAGGCACTTGTAAGTAGGAGTTTTTTCTTTCTTTCTATTTGTAGCCCCAGCTTCTAGTACAGTGCCTGGCACATAGTAGGCGTTTAATAAATGCTTGTTGTTAATAAATATTCTATCAAGAGGACTGGGCCCTACTCTCAGCTCTTCCACCAGTTCAGTATAACTTCAGATAAATCATGGAACTCCTTGAATCCTGCTCAATAAAGAAAATGGCTAGATTCAGTCTTTAAGGTTATTTCTAACTATGACACTTTTAAGATTCTCTATAGAGCAGGAGTGAGCAGAACCAGAGTGTTTGCCAAACTTTAAAAACAGTTTAATTTCTTGGTTTAAACATATTTCAAAGGTGAAGAAGTCGAATTTATTTCCATCCATAATTAGTATTTGTGGAAAATGAGGAAATTGAACTTGATGAACTGTTATAGCATTGAAATGAGCGATCTCTTTTGGGCCTTAATAAAAAACGACAATAATAGTGCTTCTGTAGTATCAAAGTAAGTGATCTCTTCTGGACCTTAATTTTTAAAAATCTGTCATTTGACCATTCTAGATGAATGGAAGAGTGTCAAAATTAAGGTACTGAAGGTGACAGCAAATTCCATTTTATAGAATTCTTGGGAATTCTCTGTTAAATGCTTCTGTAGCACATTGACTGCAAAAGCTAGCTAGAGGTGGCTATGTGGTACAGTGAATAAAGTACTGAGCCAACTGTCAGGAAGACCTGAATTCAAATTTAGCTTCAGGTATACTTTCTAGCTATGTGATCCTCAGCTAGTCAATTAACCTGTTAGTAGTAATGACTACCTACCAGGATTGTTGTGAGGACTTCATGAGATAATATTTCTTAGCATAGTGACTTCCTTAATAAATACAGATAGGTGGTTCAGTGAAAGAGTCAAGATTCATTTTTCTGAGTTCAATTCTGGCCTCAGACTCTTACTTGCTGTGTGATCCTAGGCAAGTCACTTAACTGTGTTTATCTCAGTTTCCTCATCTGTAAAATTAGCTAGAAAAGGAAATGGCAAACTATTTCTGTATCTTTGCCAAGAAAACCCCAAATGGGGTCAAAAAGAGTTGAACATAACTTAAAATGACTGAACAACAACCTCCCAGGACTGTTCTGAGGATCAAATGAGATATTTGTAAAGCACTTAGCACAGTGACTGGTGCATAGTTGATGCTTAATAAATATTTGTTTTCTTCCTTCAAATACCCCCAAATCAACAAGTGATGTCAAATTAATGTTCAGGATAGTTTTGGTATCAAATATGTTGTTCATTAAGGAATAATCTACTCTGGTAGTGACTTCTCCAAAGAGAAGTATAACACATGATCAAATGAAGTACAATCAAAGGAAAATAGAGACATTGCTTAGCTGTATTAGACACAGTGTCTTTTACTTGGTAATGTTGCTTACTTAGTTTCATTATAGTGACTATATGCTATGAAAGTCTTTTCTGCAAAATTCAGCAAGCGGATGCATTCTTGTAACTTGCCAAAGGTAGCAGTGAGGATATCTGAATCTTTCAGGTGCCATATATGATCAAGAACGATCTAAGGATTTTAGTTTTTCTTGAAGTTTTGGAATGTGTTTCTCTCAGCACAACCTGGTTTTTTCCCACCTTATTGTATATAATATGCACTAGGAAATACATAGTCTTCTTTTTTATTTGTTCATTGCTCACAGTGATTAATCTCAGAATCACGTACTCTCAAAGTAAGAAGGTATTTTAGAGAAAGCCGCTCTTCAACATGGCAGCCCTTCATATAATTAGGATGGTTACTGAAAAAAAACTTAGTGTTTTCTTATGCAGCATATTCAGTTTCAGATGAGAAAAGTGAGGGCTCAGGATGTTAAATGACAAGGTCACACAAGCTAGTAAATGGCTAAAGTAGAGTAAGAATTGAGGTCTTTTGACTCCCCAAAACACATTATTATGTCCTTCCCCAAGTCTTCTCCAAGCTAATCATCTTTCAACCTTCAACCACGGTTCCTCCAACCAATCCTCATCCAGCATTATCTTGGGGCCAGTCACCATATTGTTCTCTTTCCACCTAATTATGCACCAACTCATCAATGCCCTTCTTCAGAAGGGATGTCCATAACTGTACCCTGTATTCCAAAATTCACCACAGTCAGCAGCTTTGTTCTGCTTATTCTAATATTAATCTTGACTGCCTTTCCTGTCTGTTTCAGGTACAACCAAAGTAAACCTTGTGAAGATACCATCTACTGCCTCCAGTCCCCGAGACACGGCTCTGGCTGCTGTGATCTGTAGCGCACTGGCCACTGTTCTGTTGGCCCTCCTCATCCTTTGTGTGATCTACTGTAAGAGGCAATTTATGGAGAAGAAGCCCCGCTGTAAGTCTCTGTTTATGTTTCTAAGTAAGAAACTGGAGAAGCAAATTGTTATCAAAGCCATTAAAAGGTTTGACAAAGGAACTTGCCTAAAATGAGAACCAGTGAACTGTTAAAGTAATTGGAGATTAATGAAAATAAACCCTATAGTCTTTCTGTGTCCGGGAGGCCCAAAGACAGAGAGAAGGAGGAGGTACAGAAGGAAATGAATGGCATTTTTATAGAGATGCTGACAAGTACGAGACATCTTAATGCCACTAGATAAAGATGAACATTGAAATTCTTTGTAACCTGAGTATCTTACCGCTTCTAGATTTCTTGATAAATGGTCTCCATATTTAATGATCTCATTTTAAGATTAAACCCACTAGTAACTGAAAATATTAGAAAAAAGTTAATTTGGAATTTTTTATATTTTCATGTTAATTTATGCTTCATAAAGGAAAGTGCAGAAACAAGAGTTAACTTGAACTTGCTGCATTTTCCTTCTTCCCTCTTTACCAAACAGGGTCTATGAGATCACAGGATATCCAGTACAATGGGTCAGAGCTGTCATGTTTTGACAGACCTCGGCTTAATGACTATCCTCATAGAACTTGTTGTCAGTGCCATCAAGATTCAGCACAGACTTGTGGTAAGTAAGGCCTTATTATAACCATATTAGAGGAATAAGAGTAGCCCAGAAGCTATGGAAACAGAAAGAACAGGGCACACTTACCCAGAATTGAGATGTTCTACTTGAATATCTAGCTAAAAATGATATTGTCATATTCTCCTTCCTTTCTCCTTAATGGTTTGGTTCTGATTCTAAGCAGTAAAAGAAAATTGCCACCTCATTAAAACCCTAGAATGTTTGAGCAAGTTCATCGTCATTGCTTGGGGTCAGTTGAGCTTTCATTTAAACAACCTGTCAACCTGCTTGTTTAGACAAGTGTTTGTTTCCTGCCTTCCCTATAAAGTCATTCTGAGTTCAACCTTGATAGTTAAATTGATGTGTGAGATCTGTTAGCCTTGAACTCAGGAATCATGTTCATGAGCCTTCGTCCCCAAAAAACCTTAAAGAAACCAAATGATTTTTAGAAATATCCATACAAAAATGTTGTCTCCCAAGAGCAATCTAATATCAATGGCAAATATCAGTCATACCATTGGAGGTAACCAGAAAGAGCCAATAGAAAGGAGACACCACTCTAAAATCGTATAAACACAACTAGAAGATAATCCAGTGGCTTATCTTGAGTTTTTACAAAATATCAAGAGTTTCCCTGCTGTCAGAGGAACAAGTGGGAAGGTTTTTCTAGGCTCCCATTTAGGATTCAGAATGTGACACACAGCACTGAAAGACCTGTTTCAAGCCCATCAGAGAACAAGATTTACAGAATATGTTTGTGCACATTAAAATTATATGAATAAAGCTGAAATGTTGAGAAAATAACTTTTCCTAAATATTTGAATAGCTTGCTGCTAAAAGATCATGTATTTACTCATAAATAGAAATTAAATACCTCTATATTCAATATAGACCTTGAATTTATTTTAAAAATGTGGAAATAAAGCTATGAATTTTGTTTATCTCTGTATTCTCTGTACTGGGTGGTATGTCAATAAGCACATGCTAAATAAACATATGATGACTGAATGAATGAATGAATGGCAGGTAGACTCAAGAGTGGCATGATATCAATGCCAAAATATTATATGTGCAAGTAACCACTCTAGATAGAAGCAACAAGATGTGGTGGATAGAGAGATGGCCTCAAAACCAAGAAAACCTATGGCCAAATCTACCTTTGACATATAGTCACCATGGGATCTTGGAGAAGTCATATCATCTTTTAGCATCTTAGACAACTCTCCTAAGACTGTAAGTAGAGAGAAGGTGCCAACATATGTTGAAAGGAGAAGGGTTTTGTTTTTGTTTTTGTTTTTTACCTGGAAGTTCCCTATAATGATGTTCTGAAGGCCTTGATTTATGGACTATCCAGATGAAGAACCGACAGGTGGCAACCTTAGTAGAATGCACAATTTTGAATTTGATCCTCAGTGGTTAAAATTATTTAAAATAAGATAAATACTATGGTAAAAACCAAATAAATCAACAAACCACGAAGCACTTATTAAGTGCCTGCTATGTAGCATGCTTTGTGCTAGTTACTAGGGACACCAATTCAAAAAGCAAGACATTACCAGTCCTCAAGGAGTTTATATTTTCTTGGGAAAATATATGTTTACCAATAAGTAATTGCAAAGAACATACAAAGTAAATAGATAGTAATGTGAGGAGGAGAGCATTGACAACTGGAAGAATAAAGAAATTAAAAACAAAAAAATGATTAAAAATTTTTTTTTAATCTGGGAAATTGGGTGACCCTTAAACAATTCTTGGAAGGGAGCTAGGAGTTCTGAGTGACAGGGGAAAGAGAACATTTCATATATGGGAACCACCCTGTACAAAATCTGGAAAATAAGAAGTAGCATTTTGTGGATGGGGAACAGTGAGAAACCTGGTTTGCATGCTGCATAGACTAAAGGATACATACACATTTTGAACTGATGAGGGTAGGAAAGGGGAAAAGTAACCCTCAAAAAAAAAATTTAAGAGCAACATTATTTTCCATACATGACAGTTCTCCTCTGACTTTGTCTTTGCATAAGTGTCTAGAGTGTACTCCCTTCTAATCTTTTACCAGATGGAATTCCTTAATTCCTTTCTTGATGCCTCCAATTATTAGCTTCCTCTCTCTTGAAATTGTTTTGTATTATGCTGTATACCCTTTGTATTTGCTTTCTTCTGTACATATCGAATCCCCTTCAAACATCCCAAAGGCAGATACTATGTGGGTTTTGCCATTGTATATGTTGAGTTGTTGAACTGGACAATGTTTTAATGGGAATTATGTGATGAAATTGAATGACTTTATTTAAAAATAACATTTGTATTCATCATAGGGCCAGTACACTTGATTCCTTCATTGTGCTGTGATGAGACCTGTAGCATGGATCATGGCACTCATGGCTGTGCTCTCCACTCCAGGACTACCCTTCATGAAAGGTAAGTTTAGGCATTTGTGACATTTCATGTCTCTGAGAACAAGCAATTAATCAGCTGACTTACCAGTGCTAAAATAGACCTCTCCATCTCCAAATGCTGAATTTAAAAGGTCAAGTCACATATGAAGCATCTGATTGCTTTTTTGTGAAATGCCCCCAAATTAGGCAAGTTTACTTAGAGCTGCTTTACAGTCCATTATTCTTTCTAACTTACCTTCCACTTCTACTGTTTTCATTTTACTTTAAAATTTCTACCAATCAAATACATAGTTCCTATACAAGTCTTTGAATTAAGTACAAATATTTTCATTGCAGATGGATTTTACAGTAATTATCTGATTTTTGGAGTTTATAGATATCCAATAGAATGTCAGCACCTTAAGGCCAGGAACTCTTTCATTTTTGTCCTTGTATCCCCAAGTCCTAGCATAGTGGCTGGCACAGAGCAGGCATTTCAAAAATGTTTGTTTATCCATTGATTGGACAACTGATCTTTTGTTTTGTTTTGTTTTTTAAACCCTTACTTTCTGTCTTAGAATTGATAGTATCAATTCCAAGGTAGAAGGGTAGTAAGGGCTAGGGAATTGGAGTTAAGTGACTTGCCCAGGGTCACAAAGTCAGGAAGTATCTGACTGAGGCCAGATATGAACCCAGATTTTCAGCTGATCTAGTTTTAAAGCAAATTAACTAATTTAGTTTAAATGAGTGAGGCAAATAAATTAGAATAGCAGGCAGCACTACATATAGCTTCTTCTAAGAGTTTGGTAATCATTGCACTAATGTCTCTCTTATACATCCCTCTTTAATAAGTGTTCTCCATTCAGTTTTTACTTATGTTCCCTTTTAAATTAATTTTATGGTTTTTTTTTTTTGCTTTGTTGTTCTTTCAGGAATGCAAGTTCAGTAGGAGAAATGCTTCCAACATTCTTTGGTTCCATTTCCCACTCTACCTGTGGTGATCTTTCAGATGCCTGGCCACTCATGCAGAATCCAATTTGCAGTGACACTCTCTCTCTTTCTGAATCTTATTTGGAACTGAATGGAGGAGAGAGAAATTCACTCAACCTGGAAACTGAAAACTCAGCCATTTTGGATTCAAACAGTAGCCAGGACCTGGTTGGTACAGTGGCTTCACTTCAATCTCATCCAGAAAACTTGGCAGAAACTACTGAATGGTGTCCACAAAGCTTACTTACAGACCCACCACTAAATCAGGAGTCTTTAACTTCTAAAAACCACTTAGAGCAAGAAAGTGAGGATACCATGAATATGGTCCCCCAGTCTTCCCTCGAGGTAAGAAATAATGATTAATATCAGTATTCTTAGCATCTGCATGTTGTAGATTGACCTTGAAATGAAACACTGGTTTGGGATTAGGGATTATTTGGGAACCCAGATCTTATAGTATTCTCAATGAGAAACATAATGCTCTGTTTCTTTTTAAAAAAAATAAATAATGGGGGGTGGGGGGCAGCTAAGTGGCCCCATGGCTTAAAAGTCAGGTCTGGAAACAGAAGGTCCTGGATTCAAATATGGTGTCAGACACTTCCTATCTGTGTGACCCAGGGCAAATCACCTAATCCCAATTGTCTAGCTCCTACCACTCTTCTGCTTTGGAGTTAGTACTTGGTTTTGATTCTAAGACAGATAGTAAGGGGTTTTTCTTTATTTAAAAAAAAGCAATTAAAATAAGTAATGGGAATTGGCTTCTGGAAGGGCTCTGAGTTTTAAATTCCTATATACAAAAATTCATATGATAACTCTTCTTTACTAAAATCTTCTTTGAATCTGGGGAATCCTATATTGCCCATAGCTAGGATTGGGTTCTATGTGTACTGAGAGGCTAATGTATTATCTGGTATTTTGAGGTAGGGTTGGGGCAGAGTACTGACTACAGAGAACTTTTGGACTAGAGTCCAGAATACTTGAGGTTGAGTCCCAGCTCCTTTTGTTAGTAACTCCATGACCTTGGCTGAGTCATCTTCTCTCTCAGAGCTTTAATTTCCTTGCTTTAAAATGGACACAACAATTCCATGACATGCTTCATAGGATTGTTGGGGTGCTTCAATGAGATATTGTAGATAAAGCACTTTGGGCCCTGCACAAATATCAAAAAGAATATGTCAGACCAGATGATCTCCTAACATCTCTTCTGAATCTAAAACCTTTGATTTTAAGGCATCTAATAAGTGTTTGCTGAAGAAAAATAATTATGAACTAGAATAACATGTGTATGTTCCTTTACTGGGTGGGGAGAGTGTGGACTTTTATATTTGAATGCTCAACACATTGGTAGAAGAAAACAGATGTGCCCTTTCCCTCACTGGGAGCCAAAAAAGGGAGTAAAAGTGAATTCATCCTGAGTTCTCTGAGTTTTGCCCATGGCTAGTTGTGCCTATTCATATAATATCATAATATCTTCCCTTTATTCATCAAATGTACATTTTGAGAGAATATGCAGCAAAGAATCCTCAGAAAGGATGGTTAGCAATATAGGTTCCCATCTTGGCTAGCATGCATTTTTAGTGAGAAAATTGGACCCCTTTTGGCTTATGTTAGTCTAAAGAAATATTTTCTCAGGCTTTTCATACAAAATTATGATAGTCTGAAAAATTAAATTTGAATATTTCTTATTCTATATCAGAATATCGAGAGGACTTAAAGCTAAAATATTCTGGCTGTTTTGTTTACTGTCCACATGCCCTTGTATAAGCCACTCTCCTCCCCTTAGCCACACCTCCCTCATCTATGAAATGAGATTGGCCTAGGACTGTGTTGGCGAACCTATGGCATGCCAGCCAAAGGGGTGTGCTCCCTTCCCCCTCTCCACATATACCTGAGAATATTCCTCACTTAACCCTCCCCTCTGCCCAGCAATCCAATGGGAGTGCTTCCTCCCTCCCCTGTCTGGGATAAGGAGGCAGCTCACATGAGGCACAAGGGTTGCAGTTTGGGCACTCGGTCTCTAAAAGGTTCACCATCACTGACCTAAGAGATCTTTAAGATCCTCTTCATCCCTAAATCCTACAGTCCTAATTGGGTTTCTGTCAGTTTCCACAGGCTCAGTTTTCAGTTATTCAAATTATCTTTAATATATTGAATCTCCATTAGGGATTTCTTTTTAACCATTCTGTTGTGTTGCATTAAACAAGTCATTGGACCTCTCTTTCCTCTCATGAGTCAACTAAGGGGTTTCTCCTAGATGCTGTCTAAAGTCCCTTCTAGCACTGAATTCTAGGAGAAACCCATTGACAGATTTGGGTTATTCCCCTTGTTGTCAACTACTGTTTGGGGAGAGACTGAATAATTAGAACAAGTATATGCTACCAACTGAAATTTAAGCCTGGCTTTAAAAAAAAAAACAAACTGTTGACAGTATGTGAAATAATTAGTTATCACTAGTTCATGGTCTTTCATCAAGTATTTTGTTGTAGTTTTTGTGGGAATTCTCCACATTCTGACTTTGATTTAATTAATTCCAGAAAAGCAATATTTCAGTGAAAAGTCCTACCTGTTTGAGCTTCACAGACTCATTTTTCTTTCATGTAATTTTCTTGGTAGTGGTATGAAGGAATTATTGTTGTGCTTTTATGATTGCTAAGGTTTAAATTTTTTATAATTTATAAGATTATCCTTTGACCTTACAATAAGTGAGACAGTGTTTTTTGTTTTAATTTATCCAAACTCAAATAAGAAAAATATCAAAACATGGATGGAAGGAAAGAAACAAGCATGTATTAAAAGCTTCTCTGTGCCAGGCACTGTGCTGGTAAGCACTTTACAAATGTTATCTGGTTTGATCCTCATGGCAATTCTATGAGTTAGGTGCTTGCTGTTATTATTTCCACTTTACATTTGAGGAAACTGAGGCAGACAAACGTTAAGTGATTTACCTAGAATCACACAGCTAGTAAGTCTCTTGAGACTGAATTCAAATATTCATCTTCTTAACTCCAGACCCAACTCTTTGTCCACTGTGCTTCTAGATATTAGTATTGAACAATACTTTCAACACTAGCAGACTTGATTATGATGATAACATTATATTTTAGGTATTTGTATATACATATACATATATTATATTAGTCAGATAATATGCATTATTAATGAAAATTTTTCTTACTATCATTTGTAAATATTTTAAGATTGAGTTATCTAGTCCAATTCCTTTGTTTTACAGATGAGGGTACTGAGTCTCAAAGAATGTTTGAATGACATGTCCAGGCTTACACAAGTTAAGCAAGTGTCTGAGATGTGATTCCAACCCAGTTCTTGCCATTTCCATGTCTAGCATTCTGTTGCCCTGAAGCAGGTTGCCTGATCAAGAATAGTCTTGCCAGAAGATTGCTTTTCTAAGAAAATCCAAGTCTCTTGATCTTCTTAATATTGTTCCAGGCCCATCTATTTCCTTATAGTTTACTTACACAGCTCTTTACAAATAGAAGCATTTTGCACATATTTGTTGGTTGATTAGTAATACAACAGTGCTTGTTGAATGATAAGAGAAAATACATGGATGGGTAGTAGGAAGAAAAGTGCTAATAGAGAGCATAAAAAGAAAGAACTGTGTTTGTTTTTCAGTTTGATTCAGAAGCCTTAGAAAATCATACATTTTCTTTCCCTTGTTTTTAAAAAACCCTTACCTTCCATCCTAGAATCAGTACTGAATATCATTTCCAAGGCAAAAGAGCGGTAAAGGTTAAACAGTTGGGGTTAAGTGACTTACCCAGGGTCACACAGCTAGGAAGTGTCTGAGGCCAGATTTGAACTTAGGACCCCCTTCCCCCCCCATCTCTAGGTCTATCTTTCTATCCACTGAGCCACCTAGCTGCCTCTCTTCTTTTGCTTTTGATGAAACCAGAAAAGAATATGGTTAAATAAAACCTCATTAATACATGGCAATGAGGTAGGAGGGATTATCATAAGTATATTGAATTTGCCTTAGTGACTAAAAAAACCCACTCTGCATTTGTATTTAATAGTACCCACCAGCATTCAAATAATTAATTCAAAAAATTAATCTAGAAGAATTAATCCAGTAACACTTCCCTTAAATGGGTTAGGTGTATCCCTTGGTATCTTGCTTATGTAGTTAATATAGTTAGCAAATTACTTTCCTACTATAAATGTATATATATAAAATAGTATATTTCAGTCCAGTCCAGGTTAAGGTCCCTAAAATCCAAATTACTAGAGATTGAATTTGAACACAGAGTACACTTTCTTCCCTAAGATCTTCCAGGGCCTTATCTTAAAGTCAAAAATGACCCTGAGGTCTCTTAAGGCCATTTTCAGGGAGCACAAACTTGGGCAAGTCTTATAAAACAGAAGAGACTTTGAGAAAGGAGACCTCATAATAACCTGACCTCTTCAGGACCAGGCCAGCTGAGTGCCCAGAGGCTCATCATCCCCAGTGGATTCTTCTTTGGGCCCAAGCAAATAATCTAATAAAATGGGGAGGGGTCACCATTTGTGTCATTGCAGAAAGTGCCTCACCAATGAAAGCAGATCTTTTGAAAACATTAAAGATGTAAAATCTCATTTATTTAGGCTAATTTCAGAGAAAGTCAGTGTTATAATTCATATGAATCAATAATAAATCTAAATTACAGGCAATATTTATTTTTTCTTCCTACCCAGCAATACTGTGATTACTCTGAAGTGATGCAGTGGATAGAACCCTAGATCTAGAGTCAAGAAGACTTCAATTCAAGTCTTGCCTCAGATCCTTATTAGTTATGTGATTCTGGGCAAGTCACTTAAACCTTCTAAGTCTTAGTTTCCTTATCTGTAAAATCAGAATAATGATAGCATTTATCTTTTAAGGTCCCAGTGAGATGATGTGCAAAGACAGTCGCAAACCTTAAAGCTCTATATAAATGCTCGCTATTTTTTTAATTTATTAATTAAAGTGAGATGATATTTGTAAAGACAATTGCAAACTTTAAAAGTCCTATAAAAATGCTCACTATTATTTTTATTCATTCACATACATTTGGTAACTTAATGTACCAGTTTGGGTAGTATATACCTGTGAGGATTTACTTTAATAAGCAGATAAGACTGTCTTATAATTACTCTGTCAATAGCTTTAATTACTTAAAAAAAAAAAAAACACTCTTTCAGGGTAACCCTGAGCACTCTGAAAGCACCTATTCCTACTCCTCTTTCATTCTTGTTCTCAGCAATGTTTTACTCAGCACATCTTTTTCTAGATTTGTAAAAAAGGTCATCTTCAGCCCAGATCTTGTCCAAATCATTACAGATTCTACATTAGCAGGATCTGAACTAATGAGGCTTTACTACATTTGACTTCAGCTTACTGTTGTTATTATTGTGTTTTGTATGCTCTTCCTTTTGGCCTAAACTCCCTCATGCTTTGTGATTTCTGGAAGTCAATGTCCTATTTTTGAGGGGACCCAACATAACGCTTTCTTTCCCCCTTAACTGCCTATTCCTCATACTGCCTTCAAGAGGTCAGAGGTTCCTTCCTGCTAAGAAAATCTGTAAAAGGCTGATTGTGCATATATCCGTGAGGCATTTTAAAGAAAAAAGTTCTTCTCATCCCCCACAATTATCTGCATACTTTTTCCTGTTGCTTAATTGATGACAGTGTCTTCTGGCAATTCAATCAAAGCATTGTACGCAGACTCCTTTCTGTTTCTGGGGGAAAGTGTCCAATCCTCTTTGCAACTAACTTTAGGAACTCAGCTTTTCAGAAACCTAAGTGTGACCTATTTGCAACATTAATAGAGATGGGTTAAGGAGCCGAGGGCTAGAGTCAGGAAGAACGGAGGACAAATCCTCCCTCAGATACTTAGCTGTATGGCCCCACACAAGTCACCTTGTCTGCCTGCTCCAGTTTACTCCTCAACAAAATGGGGATAGTATTAGCCCTTACCTCCCAGGGTTGTTGTGAAGATAAAATGAGATAGTATTTGTAAAGCATTTTTAAAGCATTGTATTTTGTTGTTAACAAAGCAACTAGTTTTCAGTTGTTTCTGATTCTTTGGTACTCCAGTTGGGGTTTTCTTGGCAAAAATATTAGAGTGGTTTGCCATTTCCTTCTCCAACTCATTTTACAGAGGAGAAAACTGAGGCAAACAGGGTTAAGTGACTTGTCCAAGGGTCAGCTAGGTGACTCAGTAGATAAAGAGCCAGGCCTAGAGATGGGAGGTTCTGGGTTCAAATATGGCCTCAGATCCCTCCTAAACTGTGTGACCCCGGATAAGTCATTTAACTCCAATTACCCAGCCCTTGGTGCTTTTCTGTCTTGGAACCAATACTTAGTATCAATTCTGAGATGAAAGGTAAGAGTTTGTTTTTGGTTTTGTTTTTATTTTTATTTTTGTCTTTAAGTGACTTGCCCAGGGTCACACAAAGTAAGTGTCCGAGGCCAGATTTGAACTCAGGAAGATGAGTCTTCCTAATTCCAGGCCCAGGTCTCTTTCTACTGTGCCACTTAGCTGCCCCAAAGCACAATATAAACGTGAGCTATCATTATTATTGCTGTTTTCACCACCTCAACCAGACAATTAGACTAGAAAGTCTAGGAGTTTAATGGAATATGGCTCTTAGGTTGTTTGCTTTGAGTAGAGAAAATCCGCACCTATTTCTCACTGTGTATGAAGTCATTCCCTTTTAAGCAATGTTTGCAAATACTAGATATGCTTCAGG
Organism: Monodelphis domestica; assembly: GCF_027887165.1. Classification (NCBI taxonomy): domain Eukaryota; kingdom Metazoa; phylum Chordata; class Mammalia; order Didelphimorphia; family Didelphidae; genus Monodelphis; species Monodelphis domestica. The sequence continues at coordinate 294,688,543 of NC_077230.1, forward strand.
CTCTCTGTAGACATTCACTTATTCTCAGACTTCTCCACGCTCACTTTTTGAAGCTATATCACCCTGCATCAGAGAACAAGCAGTGGTCCTTCTGTTCACAAAGATGGCACCAACACATAACATTAGCAGCAGAGACATCTGAAAATTAAATTGCTCTCAATGAGTCTATGATCCACAGTGTGTTTCCTTTAGTTTGCATTTAACAAACAAACTTTTCTTCTGTTGTGGTTTTAGGAAGCCTAAAGGACTCGTTTCTACCAAGAATGGAAGTGTACATAACCCTAATGCCACTCTGCTAACACTGGGGAACCGAACCCAGTCTGGACCTTGGATGGTTTCTGACAAAGCTGAATTGAACTGGCCGCATTTCAAGTCTTTCAGCCAATTGTGTCTGAGCCAGACCAGCTGGGAACTGAAACTCCAGGGCATAACTTGAGAAAAGACTAAAGACAGATTTCTGATCCTTTGCCTCTCTTCCAAACAAGCAGTTGCTATGCTACACAACTGACTGAAAGAACGAAAGGATTGATCTGGAAGCTAAGAAGATATTGTCCGTGTAACAGGAAGCAGAAATGAGTTAGGATTTATGTTCCTCGGCCAAATGACTGCACAAGACTGAAAAGATGGGGCATATGTGGGCATCCATGTTTTGTTTTCAAAAACAAGCAGACAGTAAATGGCATCATACTAGAGACATCGACTTAAATTGTTTAGTTTTGATGGAGAAAGAATTCAAGTGAGTTTTTCTACTTATGCAGAGCCTCTTTTTTTTTTTTTTGGCTAGGCTAAACTCCATAGCCCTGGTGGATAGAGTGCTAATGAGACCAAAGTCTCAGGGCTGATTTCTACCCTGGCCAGTTAACTTCTCACAAAGACAAATTCATACATAGACAGCATCAACACTGATAACCGGATATCTGACAAAATGTGTGCTCATGATCATAACGGAGAGTGCAACCGAGAGTCGATGACTCAGTGTTATCTATCACCATTACTGAAGAAAAATAAAGTAACTTAATGCATACACTTGACCAGAAATGAATCACTTCTGTGTACAAAGGACAAGACATGCACATAATATTTTAATGAGGAAACTTTTTATTATATCTCTTTCCAAGGTTGAGCTTCCTTCCAATGCTCAGAACTGTCAGTATCATAGCTAAACAGTATTTCTAGGAGAAAGAGCTCTTATTAAAGGAGGGCCTTTTCCATTAAAGACCTCATAAGTTGTAACGTAGCAGGTCCAACCATCATTAAAGTATAGTGTGCTATTGTTTGTAGCCATCAGCAAAACTACAGTTTGTTAAAAGCAGAAGTGAATTCATAATTCAGTATTTCAAGTTGGTAGTATGTGGTTACAATCAAAGGGCTTCCTTGACCAGTACCAGTATGTTGTGGTATTGAAGCCTCTCTCTGTCCCCATCAAAATTACTAATTGCCTGTAGGAATATAGGAGAGTTATAAAGGCCTTTGCTCCATTCCCTCTCACCTCTGGATTTGTGCACTGGATACTCTGAAGTGATTTACAGGGGAGAAAATAGCCCTGTCAAAGAGAAGTTATATGCCTGGCTTGTTTTGGGAATGTATTCCCTCTTCCTATTACTGGGAGGAGATTAAATAGGGCTCCCTTTCTCATTACTAGAGCCCACAGAATCAATCTTGCCCTGCGTCTTTTAACCAATTCGCCTTGTTAACTCTTGGTCACATTTGCACTTTTTAAATTCAATTTTACCATATGGACATTGTCCCTTTTTTTCTGGGTCTTCTATGTACTTATGGTTTAAAGCTGACATTCATTTTCCCCCAGTCTTGTTCAAGTCCATCTTTTCAAGCAGATTTTCCCCTCATTTTGTACACTATGGTTTGACAAGAGTGGAAAAGGTACCGTGTCCTCTTCCCCTTAGCCTTACCTCTCTTCTGTCAATGTGAGGTTGAGATAAATCTGTATTAGCTTGCCTTGTTTGTTCTTCCATCTCATTACCTCACTTCTTTACAGCTGAAATAGGAAATTACATGATTTCTCAGAGTCTATAATCTTCTGTGTCTACTTTGTGGACAAACAAAATTGAATTTTTTTAAAGTGTAAATATTACTATCAGGTAAGTCAAATATTTGCACCAGAGCAATCTTATATGTTGCAGTATTAAGAAAAGCATTATACTCACTAAAAAGAATTTCCAATATGCATTATTGTGCAGGATACTTTGCTAACCAAGAGCTAACAGCAATACTGTTAGCATGGCCATAAGAAGGACCTTGGTTTTCATGGACTACGTGTGGGATATTATGAAATTTGTCATTGGCTCAAAAATTGAAGCTCATTTACTTATATAAACACCATTGACCCTTATGAGAATCGTTTTCAGGAAAACCTCTTTCATGGACAATTTCCATAGATTATTTAAAAATATCTTTGAAAATGTAGTCAGAGTCTCACCACAAGCTGGTCATATTTCATTTAGATCAACAAAGAGAGTCTGAAAGAAAGGCATAGTAAAGAAAGAGTATCAATTTTAATGACTTACTGTAACTCATATATAAATGTCATTAATTCCAAGTGTTTCTCATCTACTCAGATATTTAGAGATGGAAGTCTTTAGAAATCAATTTGATCCAACCTCCCCACTTTACAGGTGAGAAAACTGATGCTCAGTGGCTTTAAGTAACTTGCCTAAGGTCACAAACCTAGCTAGTGGAGGTAAGACCAGAACCCAGGTCTCCTGGCACCCAATTTAATGTTTTTCTCCCTACGTCTGCTACTTGTGTTATAACAAAAGGAGGAGGGGAACTGATTGTTTTTTTTTAAATCTGCACTCTTACTGACTTCAAACTCGACACCTACAAAAGAACACTCAGTGATATGAATTAGACTTTGGCCTCTGATCTCAAAATAACACTTCTCATCAGTGGAGAAATACTTTGGGTAGCAGGCCATTTCATTAACACCTGCTGAAAAAAGCATTCAATAATGTTCTGCTGACTCTCTAAGCTTGGTTAATATTTTAGAGAAATTCAGTACACACTTCAGATTCCTAAAGATATTAGTGGAATTTTGCATAGCAGTCAAAAAGTTGACCTTTCAGGGTGTGTGTGCCAAGGAACTAGGATAATTCATGACTTAAAGCATGTAGCCCATTGGAGTTTGCAATCCATGTGATCATTTTGATTCAACAGCATTGTGGGTGTGCCAACATGAATCAGTTCTCAAGAGTTGATTGTTAAATGTTTTCAATGTGAGCATTTATACCTTGGAAATCAGCATATGCAACAAATCAGGACTTGATTTATTGCTTTCTTGGTTGTCTAGACTTAATAAAATGAGGGAGAAATGTTAATAATGCAGATTAAACTTAAAAGTGTAACATGCAAATATTTTTTTCTTTTCGAGAGCCGGTTGTTAAGCATTTACTAGTATACCGCTGAGCAGCATTATGTATGAAATTCATTCAAAGAATGAAGTATCTATTGAGATCACTGAATTAAAGCACAGAATTCCCCCCTTTAATGTAAATTGTACATATTTTTTAAAAAATAGATTTTTTTTTCTACTTTATATTGCTATTGTTTATGTTGCTTAGGTGAAGCACTGTGATCTGTGCCAGTAGAAAATGTCCAGTGACACTTTAAGGGCATCAGCTTGAATGAATTTAGGTTGCGTCATTGCTATTTTTGCATATGAGACATTTTTAAAAATTCTATAAATTATAGTTTTCTTGTATAAATAGTTGTGTGATGCTTTTTTATTTGTGAATAAAATTGTTACTTAAATTGTTCTTATTTGTGTGTCTAATGAAGAAGTCATTTCATGGAAAATTAAGATTTAAAGCTGGAAAGAGGGAGATGTATAGCTCATAGGGACCTAGATTTAGACTTGAAAGGGACTTTAGAGGTAATCTAGTTGAAGTCTTTCTTTTTATAGATAAAGAAACTGAGGTTCACAGAGGTAAAGGTCAACATATAGTGAGGGTCAACACTGAAACCCAAATCCATTTATTTTAAATGTGTTATTCTCTACATTTCACCATGCATGTATGTGTATGTATGTATGTGACATTTTTTCCTTCCTATCCATACTCTAGAGGGAATAAGGATGGTCTTTATTATCACAACAAATCTGTTATCTCATCAATTTGGGTACTCCCTTCCATGGTGTAGATCATATCCTCCTCATGCCTGTATCTATATTTATTAGAAATCAAGGTAGACTGTGGGGATTAAAAAAAAAAAAAGGATACCCTGACTCTCATTTCTTATACTTCACCCAACCAATCCAAGTCCATCTCACAATGGACTCTTTTGTTCTTCTTACTAAGCTACCAGCTCCCTGTTTCTAGCTAGGTTTTCCCCAAAAGCTCACTAATCTACCTTGCTATAATCCCCAGTATTTATTTTAGTTACTTCTCTAAGAAATTGTCTCTAAAATCTACTAAAAGTGGCCTCAAGATGGTTGAATCCACCCAAAGCTGGGTATGACCTTGAGGTAAAAACCCGAGAGCCCAACAGACAGCATCTTTGGATAAAATTTCAGACAAGTTGGTAAACACAGCAGGTATGACTAGATCTTCTTTAAGATGCTCTCCAGTTGAAAAGGAACCTCCAAACTTCCACAAAGTTTGCTTGATATTAAATGGTTATCACTAGGGCATGTTGGCTATCTTACAACATAACTCTTTTCAACATAACCCTCTTACAACATAAACTTTTCATCCTTTTTTTCTCATCCTACATTTTTGTTGATGACATCCTTTACCCCATATCACTTCATGACTCTTCATTTTTGACATTCAATGGCTTGTACCATTAGTCATGGACTATTGCCATTACCCTTTGGGCAAACCTGAATTTTAGTTCTCCAGAAATTGGAGCATATTATTACTTATAGCCATACAACATTATGAGAAAAATATTAGTGTTAAAAAGATAGGCCTTTTTTTCAGAGAGAAGTTTGAGGACATTAAAAGATCTCTACAAATTCTCAGCTAAAATCTAATTCATGCTTCTATTTCTATTGAATTCTGAGCATAATTTGTTGTCCACAGAAATAAGCTATCCATCCAACCTTGTATAATCTTAATAGCAGGTACTTTTCATCCCAACCTTGTATAATCTTAATAGCAGGCACTTTTCATCCATTTGGTTTTTCCTGGGGTTTTGTTAAATCAAAAACTTTTGTGTGTTTGCGGATGGCTTTAGAAAGCTCTGCATTTTCTTAGGGATTGATACAAACAAAATGTCATGTGAAAACATTTGGAATATCTAGAGGACTTCAGTTGTTTTTCAGTCATGTCCAACTCTTTGGACTCCATTTGGGGTTTTCTTAACAGAGAGACTGGAGTGGTTCACCATTTCCATCTCCAGCTCATTTCACAGAGGAGAAAACTAAGGTAAACAGGATTAAATGATTTACCCAGGGTCAACACAGGTAGTAAGTGAAGCCATATTTGAACTCAGGAAGATGTCTTCCTGATTCTAGGCCAGGCATTCTATCCACTGCGCCACCTAGCTTCCCAGCTAGAGGACTATGGGGTAATCACCTGAACCAGCTCCATGGCAATACCCAATACCTCTTGCAAGTATATGTCTCCTTATTGTATGCCCCACAGGATATTAGTAATTATTGGGCTATCAAAGTTATCTTTGTTGTTACATCTCTAAAAGAAGCCTGTATGATTTTGATACATCTATCGGGGCTCCAGATAGGAGAGCCTTTAAGGTAGCATTTTTATCTACCAGATCAAATGCTTTTTTATTGACAAGAAATCTTGTAAAGTGGAATTCTGTCTTCTCTCTGTACATTTCACAATTATGCTGGAGTACTCCAATCAATTTAAGAAATATTTATTAAGTTACCTGTTACATTGTTAGGCACTGGGGATACAAATAAAATTAGTTTTCCTCTGAAGATGCTTAGAGTACAAAGTGTCCTAAGAGTCTTAGGGTAACTTTAAGAACTTACAATTGTATGTTTGTGGCACCCTGCATAGTAGAGGTTACATATTGGACATTTAAAAGTATGATAATAGGGTAAAATGTTGTAATGGCAAAGGAGAGGTCTGAAGGAAGTGCTATAAAAACATAGGAAGAGAGAACTTGCTTTAAGCTGGAGGGATGAGGAAAAACCTGGGCTGGCCTTGAAAAAAGATTTCAACAGAAGAAGATGGTGTGCATTCTAGGGATGATGGAACCTGTTTATATGCAAAGAGGAGGGAAACATGGAGGACAAGATCGAGTAACCAGTAGAGCTGAGTTGGAATAAAGCAAGTGGGAAGGTGAGCAAAGGGAAATAAAACCACAAGGCAGGACAGAGCCATATTGATTGTGAAGGTCCTCAAATGAGTTTCCCAAGTAGAGGATTTCAATCCCAAGTCCTCTAGCTCCATAGCTACTATTCTTTCTGCCTCACCATACTGGGATAACATCCAGGAAAAAAAAAAACATGTAACACACACACATACACACTCATTCCCTCTCTCTGTAAGCTATGCTCCTACTGTCTACCTCTCCTCCCCTAAATATCCTTCCTCTACCAAAAGTTATTAGTACTTTCTTTGCATGTATTTAAAATCTACCTGTCCTTCAAGACCCTTATTAGGTCTCCTCTTCACTTCTCCAGCGTTCTCTAACTTATCTACCTCTTACTTATGGCCAATTCATGGATACCATAGGATCTAGAATTTTATTCTTTTCCAACTGTTTAATATGTTTTAGTTTTCTCTCTAGCTAAATGATAATTCTTTTGGGAGCAGAAATCATTTGTTATAAAGTACTTCCTGAATGCTCTTGGCACAATGCTGGGCACTTTAGGGAAGCATATAGTGAAATAAATTAGTAAACAGTGGATTAAGAGCCAGACCTAAAGACAAAGTCCTGGTTCAAATCTGGCCTCAGATACTTCCTAGTTGGTGACCCTGGGCAAGTCACTTAATCCCATTTACTTTAATCCCTTGCCCTTCTCTCTGAGAGTTCTTACTAGGAAAGAAAGGGTTTAAAAGAAACTGACATCAGATTTAGAAACCTAGATCAAGTTCTACCTCTGACTAGTTATAACTAGGGGCTGTGTTTAATCCCGCTATACTCTGGTTTCCTATTCTGTACTTTGAGATTTAAACAACACTTGTAGTACCTACCTCACAGAATTCCCATGAGGCTCAAATGAGGTCAGAGGAGCATAGTTCATACAGTCAAAGAAACTAATGCCCAGAGATAATAAATGTACAGGTTTTAAGGGACAGAGCCTGACTAAAATATGTAAGAAGATGACATATGTTTTAAAACTATATCAATTGTCCATTATTGTTGTTCTCATAGTAGGTGTTCAAGAAATACTTGCTGATTGATTCCTACATTATTGATACCTTTGAAGTTCAAATGGTAGATCATTTTGGCATCTTGAAACGAAATGGTAGCCCATGAGCTTTGAAGTAGGCAAATTTTCCTTAATTCTTTTTTTTAAAACCCTTACTGTCTGCCTTAGAATCAATGCTGTGTATCGATTCCAAGGCAGAAAAGGGATAAGGGCTAGGCAATGAGGGTTAAGTGACTTGCACAGGATCACACAGCTAGGAAGTGTGTCTGAAGTCTGAGGTCTGATTTGATCCTAGGACCTCTCATCTGAGCCTGGCTCTCAATCCACTGAACCACCCAACTGTCCATGCAAATTTTCTTTAATTCTTAACTAGGCTTGGTGGAATTTAGTATATGGTGGCAAGTTACCATTATATAGTCTTGTAATTGCCCTGAGCAGTGTCTATGATTCACAGAATCATTAGCTGGTAAATGACTGATGATGCACATTTAGTCACAATTGCACCTCAGTCGGTGAACCCAGCTTCCATTCAAGATCATGAAGAGACAGCACCATGACTTTCCTTAAACTGCCCCTGACATCCACATTTATTTCATTTTGGCCTACTTTCTGAGGCAGGGGAAACAAGCCAAGGCATGAAACCCAGCTAAGAGAACCCTCATTTCAGAACCAATCAGGCAGGCAGACAGCTTTTGTGTGGAAACAAGGGTGGTCTCCACAAGCAGCTGCCACTGTTTAGAAACCAAATTATTAGTCAGTGTATATACTGAGCTCTCAAATTAAAAAACTTTCTCATGGTATTAACCAGTCATCCCTACTTAAAACTGGAATGACTGTGCTCTGTAGGATGATTTGGGACTGAAGTTAACTCTGGGCAGAGCTTAGCAGAGGGATTTCCCTCTGTTCTTTGTTGATAGTATAAATAAAATAAAAGCTCTGAAATGCTGTCTTGGCACTCTCTCTCTCTGCTTCAGTGTTGGGAACTTTGAGTTGATCAGTCAATTCTGCCATGTATTGGAGACTACTTAAGGAATCTGAAGATTTTTAATTGATTCTAGTTCTTCCAGGGCCACTCAATGTAGAAGAGTTTGGGGGTAGAAGGGGAGAATGGAAGAGGGAGAAGTGGAGGAAAAGAACTGGACATGATTTAATTAAAGGACAGTTATCCTTAAGGAAGAAACTCCCTCTACCATTGCAATGCAGCTACTATTCTTGCAATTCAAGTGTCTGAAAGTTGTACCAGATCAAGTGATTTGCCTAGTGTCACCCAGCCATTATTGGCCAGAGGCTAGAGTTGCACTTCATCTGCTCATCAGTTGGGAGAATAATTGAACAAGTTGTCATATATGGTTGTTATGGGATACTATTATGCTACAAGACATGTTAAAACTCTGAGGTGCCACCTCATATCTTAGCAGATTGACTAACATGACAGCAAAAGAAAGTAATGAATGTTGGAGGGGATGTGGCAAAATTACACAGAGATGTTTACACTAGAGTGATCATTTAGAGTCTATATCCCCAATCATATCCCCCTCAACCCATGTAATAAAGCAATTGTTTTTCTTCTGTGTTTTTACTCTCACAGTTTTCCCTCTGAATGTGGATAGTATTCTCTCATTGATCCCTCTGGGTTGTTCAGGATCACTGCATTGCCACTAATGGAGAAGTCCATTACATTTGATTATACCACAGTGTATCAGTCTCTGTGTATGTTGTTCTCCTGGTTCTGCTCCTTTCACTCTGCATCAATTCCTGGAGGTCATTCCAGTTCACACGGAATTCCTCCATTTTATTATTCCTTTGAGTCCAATAGTATTCCATCACCAACATATACCACAATTTGTTCAGCCATTCCCCAATTGAAGGGCATCCCCTCATTTTCCAATTTTTTGCCACCACAAAGAGTGCAGCTATGAATATTTTTGTATATGTGTTTTTCCTTATTATCTCTTTGGGTTACAAACTGAGCAGTGCTATGGCTGGATCAAAGGGCAGACAGTCTTTTAGTGCCCTTTGGACATAGTTCCAAATTGCTCTCCAGAATGGTTGGATCAGTTCACAACTCTACTCCAGCCACATCCCCTCCAGCATTCATTACTTTCCCTTGCTGTCATGTTAACCAATCTGCTAGGTGTGAGGTGATACCTCAGAGTTGTTTTGATTTGCATCTCTCTGATTATAAGAGATTCAGAAGACTTTTTCATGTGCTTTTTAATAGTTTTGATTTCTTTAACTGAAAATTGCCTATTCATGTCCATTGCCCATTATCAACTGAAGAATGGCTTGATTTTTTGTACAATTGATTTAGTTCTTTATAAATTTGAGTAATTAGACCTTTGTCAGAGATTTTTGTTATGAAGACTGTTTCCCAATTTGTTGCTTCCCTTCTAATTTTGTTTGCATTGGTTTTGTTTGTACAAAACATTTTTAATTTGATGTAGTCAAAATTATTTATTTTACATTTTGTGATTTTTTTTCTCTTGCTTGGTTTTAAAGTCTTTCCTTTCCCAAAGATCTGACATATACACTATTCTGTGTTCACCTAATTTACTTATAGTTTCCTTCTTTATTTTCAAGTCATTCACCCATTCTGAATTTATCTTGGTGTGGGGTGTGAGGTGTTGATCCAAACCTATTCTCTCCTGTACTGTCTTCCAATTTTCCCAGCAGTTTTTATCAAATAATGGATTTTGGTCCCAAAAGCTGGGATCTTTTGGACTGTCTTGCTGAGGTCACTTACCCCAAGTCTATTCCACTGATCCTCCTTTCTGTCTCTTAGCCAGTACCATATTGTTTTGATGACCACTGTTTTATAATATAGTTTGAGATCTGGTATTTCAAGGCTACCTTCCTTCACATTTTTTTTCATTATTTCCCTAAATATCCTTGATCTTTTTTTCTTCCAAATACTTGTGTTTTATGGGTGAGTTCATTCCATTCACATTCAGAGTTATGATTACCAGCTATGTATTTCCCAGCATTTTGATTTCCACTCCTAGTCCTGCCCTTTCTTCTTTCACTATTTCCTTCTACATCAGTGTTTTGTTTATAATCAGTCCCCCTAATTCCCACCATTATTTTACTTCCCTTTCTACCCCCCTCCCTTCTTATTCCCCTCTTATTTTCTTGACAGTCCTTTTAAACTATTCCCCCACACTCTCCCTCCCTTGTATTGCTTCCCTCCCCACCAGTCTGTTTGTTACCCTTCTATTTTCCTATAGGGCACAAATCAATTCTCTGCCCCAATGCATTTGATTGTTCTTCCCTCTTTGAGTCAATTTCAATGCACATAAGAATTGAGTATTTCCTATCTCCAACCTCTTTACCCTTCCAATATACTGATGTTCTCCCCCCCCCAACCATGTGCTTCTTTGTGACATATAAATTTATCCCATTTTCTTTCTTTTCCCATTTCTCTTAATATTAACCTCTTTTTAAAAATCTTGTGTGTATATATACATATATACACACACAGTTTGTCACTGTTCCCTCTAAGTAGAATTCTTCTAGATACCTGGGTGATAATAACAATTTTAAGAGTTACCAGTATCCCCTTTTCTTGTAGGGATACATATAATTTTGACTTATTGGGTCCCTTAAGAAAAATTTCTTTGTTTTTTTTTTTTGTTTTGGTTTTGGTTTTGGTTTCCCCCCTCTCTTAGTTACTTTTTAATGATTCTCTTGAGTTCTGTGTTTGGGTATCAAGTTTTCTGTTCAGGTCTGGTCTTTTCTTTACAAATGCTTGGAATTCTTCTATTTTATTAAATGATCACACTTTCTCCTGTAAGAATATAGTCATTTTTTGCTGGGTAGTTGTTTCTTGGTTGTAGACCTAGTTCCCTTGCTTTCTGGAATATCATATTCCATGCCTTTTGGTCTTTCAGTGTAGATGCAGCCAGATCCTGTGTAATACTCACTGTAGTTCCATGGTATCTTAATGACTTCTTAACAACTTCTAATATTTTTTTCCTTGGTCTGGTAGTTCTTGAATTTGGCTATAATATTCCTGGATGTTGTCAGTTGGGAATTAAGTATGGGAGGTGATCTGTGGATTCTTTCAATCTCTACTTTTCCCTCTTGTTCTAAAATATCAGGGCAGTTTGCTTGAATAATTTCCTATAGTATATGTCCAGGTTTTTTCTTTTGTCATGGTCTTCTGGTAGACCAATGATTCTTAAGTTGTCTCTCCTGGAATGATTTTCTAAATCTTCTGTTTTGTCAATGAGATGTTTCATATTTTCCTCAATTTTTTCATTCTTTTGATTTTGTTTTATAGTTTCCTACTGCCTTGTGAAGTCACTTGCTTCTAATTGTTGTATTCTGGTTTTTAAAGACTGAATTTAATCCCTGGCTTTTTGGTCATCCTCTTTCTAATCTGATTTTCTTTGAAGATCATCTTTCATCTTTTTTTGCCTCATCTTTCCTCTCCTTTGCTTCATCCTTCATCTCCTTTGCCTCATTTTCAAGCTGATTAATTTTGGTTTTCAAGACACTATTTTCTCGTTTTAGTTCAAGTGCTTCTGTTTCCAGATAACTTATCTTGCTTTTTCAAGTTCTTTTCCCAGTTGTCTTCAGCCTCACTTAATTGTGTTTTGAATTGTATTTTGAGTTCTTCCAAAGTCTGTGTCCAATTTGCTGGAGTTTCTGTGTTTTTGCTTTGTGTTCCTTGATCCTCCTCTGTTACATTTGCTCTTTGTTCATTGCCTAGATAGAAGCTGTCAATTGTAATTTCTTTTTTCTTTTTCTGTTGTTTGCTCATATTTGCCCTTTCTTTTCCCCCTGTAGTTGCCTGCACTCTTGTTCCTCTCATTGTGTGCTGGATCTGTGGGTTTGGGCTTTTCTATCAGGCTTCACTGTTGGAGCTTAGCAAGGCACTCAGAACAGTTTATGGGGTAGGGGTATTGGAGCTTGAGCTTCCCTGCCCTCTGAAGGCTTGATGATATTAAGCCCAGCTGAGTTGAACTTTGTAGTGATGAATGTGCCCTGAGGCCAAAACCTCAGGAAGGGGGAAGGGCAGCGCTCAATATGGAGTGTCTCTGCTGCTGAGACTAGGCTATCTCCTCTGTGCTTCTCCTCTATCTGCCTCCCAGTCACCCATGTTTGGAGCCCTGAGCCTGGCACAGCTTTGCCCACAAGGTACTCCCTCCAGACTAGCACCCTTGCCTGCCCAGAAATTCTAGCCACTGCTAGAGGCTCAGTACTATGGGTGGGCAAGGGGTCCTGGGACCTTCCTTCTTCCTTCCCCTTAAACTCAAGGGTTCTCAAATTCAGACTTTTGGGGGCATACCTTTTAAGTTGAGTCCAGCAGGTGTGTTTCTTAGCTCTGTCCTTTTGTTAGATTTGGTTTTCAGTCCCCTAGCAGCATTTGGTTTTTAATTGGTGAGGAAGGGTTTTCAGAGGTCTGAATTTTCACTGCCTCTATGCTGCCATCTTGACTCTATCTCCTCCAGAAAATACCTGTTTGATTTTTAAAGTCCTCCATAATTTGGCCCCTTCTTACCTGTCTAGTGTTCTTACACCTTATTCCCCTCCATATCCTCTATAATCCAATGGCACTGCATCTTTTGCTATTCCTTGAACATGACACTGTAACTCCTAACTGTGCATTTTCACTGGTTGCCTCCAATATCTTGAATTCTTCATCCCCATTTCCTGGCTTTCTTCAAATCTCAATTTAAATCCTAATAGAAACCTTTCTCACTCACTCTTAATGGTAGTGCCTAGCCTCTGATATTGTCTCCAGTTTATCTTGCATATACAATTGTTTGCATGTTGTCTTCCCTAGGAGAACATAAGCTCTTTGAAGAAGAGACTTTCCCCCCCTTTTCGTTGTACCTTGAGTATTTATCAGGATGTATAGCACCTAGTAAAATACTTGTTAGGGGGGCAACCAGATGACTGAGTGGATAGAAAGCGAAACCTGAAGATAGGAAGTCCTGGGTTCAAATTTGACCTCAGACACTTCCTTGCTATTTGACTTTGGGCAAACCACTTAACCCAGTTCTCAGACAGAAGGTAAGAGTTTTTTAAAAAGAAGTAGATCTTCCCATTGAACCCCCTGGAGGGTGTATTAAATAATGGAACTGACTTTTTAAACAAACATTAGAATGTACATATACAAATACATCCATTCATTTAACAGAGACTTAACAAGTATCCCTTATATGGTGGAGGCTTTGAGGCAAATAGCACAGACTAAGCATAACCTCTGCCCTCATGGGATTTTCAACAAGTGTTGGTCTCCTTGAAAATAATCACTTTGCCTACCCATCAGTTTTATAATGAATAAACAAATTATGAAATAAGAATAGTATTTGATATTACTTTCACATAAGGAAAATGATAATGATGAGTTCAGAGGAACATGGGAAAATTTATATGAATTAAGACTGAGTGAAGAAATCAGGACTAGGGAAAACAGTACATACAATGATTACACAATGTGGCCAAATAAATAAAATAAAAGCTATGAAACTATAATGAAAAGAGATGATTAGTAATAAGTAAGAAAACATAGTCCTCTCTCCTTTAGTAGAGTAGAATGTATTAATTACTGTCAGATATTGTTGATATGTTTGAAGAAATTAGTTTTTTCTTTTGTTCTTTAAAATCAAGGCTAGCAGAGTGCAGCTGGCTAGCTCAGTGGATTGAGAACCAAGACTAGAAATGGGAGTTCCTAGATTCAAATCTGGCCTCAGACACTTCCCAACTGTGTGACCCTAAGTAAGTCACTTAACCCCCATTGCCTAGCCCTTACCACTCTTCTCCCAATACACAGTATTGATTCTAAGATAGAAGGTAAAGATTTAAAAATAAATAAATGAAATCAAGGCTAGCAGAGAATAGACAGCCACTTGCCAGATATGTTCTAGCAGGGATTACTTTGTTGTGTAGGTTTGTTAACTTGGAAAAACTCAGAATTACTAAGTAATCAATAAAACCCACTCTTTAATCAGGAATAGGGATAAAGTTCAAATATTTAGTCAGCATGAAGATCAAATGTTAAACACCATACAAAACCAAAGACTCTGGGGATCTGGGAACCATACCCCTGGGAGAAGGCACCACACTAGATGCCCTCTCCTCCTTGAGAGAAAACACAGTAGATGCTTTCTCCATCCTGGGAGAAGACACCATACTAAGTGCCAACTTTTTTTTTTAATATATTTTATTTGATCATTTCCAAGCATTATTCGTTAAAGACATAGATCATTTTCTTTTCCTCCCCCCTACCCCCCATAGCCGACGTGTAAGTCCACTGGGCATTAGATGTTTTCTTGATTTGAACCCATTGCTTTGTTGATAGTATTTGCATTAGAGTGTTCATTTAGAGTCTCTCCTCTGTCATGTCCCCTCAACCGCTGTATTCAGGCAGTTGCTTTTCCTCGGTGTTTCCACTCCCATAGTTTATCCTTTGCTTATGAATGGTGTTTTTTTCTCCTGGATCCCTGCAAATTGTTCAGGGACATTACACCACCATTTATGGAGAAGTCCATTACGTTCGATTATACCACAGTGTATTAGTCTCTGTGTACAATGTTCTTCTGGTTCTGCTCCTCTCGCTCTGCATCACTTCCTGGAGGTTGTTCCAGTCTCCATGGAACTCCTCCACTTTATTATTCCTTTTAGCACAATAGTATTCCATCACCAACATATACCACAATTTGCTCAGCCATTCCCCAATTGATGGGCATCCCCTCGTTTTCCAGTTTTTGGCCACCACAAAGAGCGCAGCTATGAATATTTTTGTACAAGTCTTTTTGTCCATTATCTCTTTGGGGTACAGACCCAGCTAAGTGCCAACTTTTAACAGAAACTGAACCTGAGAGTCTCTTGATACCCTTTTGGGAAGCTTACAGAGACAAACCACAAACAGGTTTGTAAACCTCCTTGCAGCCTATAGCTATGGTATAAGGGGACAGTCAGTTGTAATAAATCAAAGGCAAAAGTCAAACTAAGAAACTGGGCTTTATGAAAGGAAAACTTTTATCCAATAGAGAAGCCTCAAAAACAAAGAGGTGCTTAACATTCAACCCAAAACTTGGCACTGGTATTTCTCAAAGGAAAGGGTAAACTGAGTCATTCAAAAATCCACATTGACAGGTTGAATGATTACTGAGGTCATTTCCAACTCTCAGTTTATGAGATTGTGTAACCTCAAGGGATGGCATCTCTATCTTGTTAAGTAATCATTTATTCAATCATCATTTATTAAATACCTGTTATAATAGAGCAATGCCATTAGGTCATATAGGGGATAGAGTTCCTAAAGTCAGGAACTCATCTTCATGAGTTCAGATCCAGCCTCAGACACTAGCCATATAAGATGCTGAGTAATTCACTTAACCTTATTTGCTTCAGTTTCCTCATCTGTAAAATGGAGAAGGAAATGGCAAACTTTACCCATATCTTTGCCAAGAAAATGAATGCCAAATGGGATTATAAAACCAGACAACTAAAATGACTGAACAGCATATTGGAGCAATGGGCTAGATGTGCAGTGAGATAGAAAGTTTACATAAGGTATACTTTATGACCCATACACATCTCAAGAACAGCATAGCCAAAAGAGACCTCATTATCATTCCCCCCCAAATTTAACACTTTTTAAACTTCCCCATTTCTGTTAGTCATCACTGTTCTCCATCTCCCATAGTCTCAGCTTTGCTTTATCCTCATTTCCTCATTCTCTTTTTGCCCCCCATTTCCACTCAGTTGCCTTCTCAATATTTCTAGAATCTAGCCACATCTCTATATCTCCATAGCCACTACCTTAAATCAGGCTCTCAGGCTCTCATTCCCACTCTTGTGGAATAAGCTTTACAACACATTCTTTGTCTCCTAGTTGACTTTCCTGACTCAGATATCTCCCCACTCTTCCCCTCAGCTGCCAAAGTGTTTTTAAAGAGCAAAGAGTGGAGTCCATTTTAGGATACCCCCAAGATAGTGAGCAAGCAATACCACATATAAAGAGGCAATTTTTAAGAGGATGTGATAGCACACTTAGAACTTTCTTCAAGAGTTACTGTCTCTGGCTTTACAATGTCCCTGAACAACCTGCAGCGATCTATGGAAAAACAAAAACAAACAAACAAACAAACAAACAAACTATCCTCAAGCAAAGGACAAACTGAGGGAGTAAAAACACCAAGGAAAAGCAACTGCTTGACTACAGAGGCTGAGGGGACATGATAGAGGAGAGACGCTAAATGAGAGCCCTAATGCAAATACCAACAACGAGGAAATGGGTTCAGAGCAAGGACACAAGTGATACCCAGAGGAATCGCGCCTCGGCTAGGGAAGGGGTGGCACGGGGTGGGGGTGGGGAGGAAAAGAAAATGATCTGTTTCCAATGAACAATGTATGAAAATGACCAAATAAAATAATGTTTTAAAAACTAAAAAAAAAAAAAAAGAGTTACTGTCTCACATAAGAATCTCTCACGTTGCAAGAACTGAGGGATTCTGCAACCTACCTACATGAAACAAATTCAGAACAGGGGAGGGAAAAGATGACCAGATCAGAAATCTGAAGCAGAAATTAGATGAGGATAAAGAGTCACTAAACAAAGGACTTTGAATTTATCACTATTAGGGTTTCTTTTATTAGTCAGACCATTAGTTTCACCTGTTGAGGTCTTTTTATAGGTTACTCATGCAGCAAATTACTAAACTTTTCTATCAGTGTGCCAATCATAACATCTGTTCCTTCTAATTGAAAAAGTTGTTGAACAGCACAGGCACCAGGTCACATTTGCAGTACACTCTATTGGAGATTCCCTTTCCAAGATAACATTAATCCGTTAAAGACTAGTCTTTGGGTTAGGTAATTCAAGGAGTTCTAAAGTATTTTTTTTTTAAGATTTAAAAGCTTTAAGAAGAAAACCAATCTGAAGAGGCTAAAGAGAATTCTAACCTAATTAAGGTTAATCCTAACCTCATCATGGGATGGAAGGTATAAAAAATAAATTGGCAAGTTGTAAAAATAAAATATTTAGACGGAAAAACTGTTCAATATAGGTTAAAAACTGTTCGGATACCTTTGATAGAGGTAATCAAAAGTATCTTCAGTGATGAAGTGAAGCTGAAATGTGAAGTTCCCTTCAGGGGCAGGTGTAAGGACACTGAAGAGACTCTTATTATAAAAATATAGTATTTATTGAAATATAAAAGGATAAATAAAAGATTTCTAATTCCAAGGGATTCTAAATCCATCCAAATGAACTCCCAGGTTCCACAAGGAACCACTTCTCCTGTGTTTCACAGGCTACACAAAACCTCTCTAATCTGACTAACCCAAATTTATATTATCTAAATAAAAACAACCAGTTATCCTTATAAATCTTAACTTTGCCTTCAAATTATAAAATAGCAAAGGCTAACTGGTTGAATCTGAACAAGAATCAAGTTAGGACTCTGAATCTTAACATACTTAGTATCCAAACCAAACACCAGGTTTTCCTTTGGTCTTTTCAGAGTGAAACAATCTATAAAAACCACAATAGATATTCAATAATGTTTCCCAAATTGGGAAAGAAAAACACTGAGCTCCTTCAGATCTTTCCCTTAGACAGAGAGGTAAAGAATGTTACCTCTTCTAACCCTGAGAGACAGTCTCTGAGTGTGTCTCTGCCAATTGCCAGAACCCAACTCCCAACTGCCAGAGAGAGTAATTGACATAGAAAAATGGTTATAACTGTCACATCTGAAATTAACACACTCTCAGCTCTGCTTCAAACTCCAGTTCTTTTCTCAAGCAGCCACTTTACTTCTTATCCCTAAACTAATAAAACAATACTCGTTTTCTAATATCATCCTTACAAAGGGTAGAAGAATATGACAAAAAAGAAGAGAAAAGGTAAAGTATCAGAGCTGTGTAAAAAGGCCTGAGACTTTTCCTACTGAGAAATCCCCTCCACCAAATGATGATCATCCACAATGACAACCATAAGAAGAATCTGGTCATAATAACAGTAAGAGGGTTCTGGTATTAGGTGACAGAGGTATTTGTGGCTTCAGTTCCCATCTCTTCCTTCTATGTAAGTGGAGATAGATAATTTTACTTCCACAGGCCTGAATTTGTAATTATAACAGCAAGTAGCAGTAGTAGTGGTAGTAATAATAATAGTAGTAGTTGCAATAGCAGCAGCAGCAGCAGCAGCAGTAGTAGTAGTAGTAATGATAATGGGGGTGGTGATGGTGGTGGGGAGGTGTTGGAGGTAATAGTAATAGCTGTTTTCATCTATAGTTGTTTTCATCTATAAAAGAAAGCTCTTGAACTAAATGGACTCAAGTTATGAAGTTATCAAGTTACTAATGGTCCTGCAGTATTTACTTTCCCTCAAGTAGTCTGTCAACAAGCAATTACTAAGCAAAAAGATGGTCCCTTACCTCTAGAAGCTTACATTCTAATGTAGACAACATACAAATAAAAGGCTACATACATACAAATAATCTCAGAGGAAAGGCATTAGCCTCAGGTAAGGACTCCTGTAGAAGGTGGAGTTTGAGTGGAGTCTTGAAGTAAGCCAGGGAAACCAAAAGGTTGACATGATGAGGAAGTGTGATCGAGGCTGGCACTAGAGAAAAAGTGCCAGACTGAAGAGTATATGAAATTGATCACCTCTATGGGGGAGGGGCCCCTGGAGTGGAATCCTGAGGAGAGAAGACTCTGAGGAGGAGAGCAGTGAAGGTCTCTCCATCTTGAGACATCCAGAGAGAAAGTGGATAAAGTCTTTCTCCGGAGGGTTACCCATTTTTTCCTGCTGGTGACTGGAAATCTTTCCCCCCAACACTTCCCAATTGAAGGGACTTTCTGAAGAGAAACCTAAGCAGACTTTACCTCAGCTCCTGTTGCCCAGGGGTGAGTCAGCCTGACATTCTCTCGGGGCTCAGGCTACCAAGGCCTGAGTTCCCCCCCAAACTCAAGGAGGGAGGGAAAGGGTCTAGATAGAGACAGGGACCCCCTTTTCCCACTTTCCTTCTCCCATTCTTCCCTGCCTGTTATTCCTTTTGTATTACCTGATTGAGTTAACATTAAAAGTTATCTGTTCCCTAAGCTGAGTGTGAGTGAACGGATCAAGGGGAGACTTTTGGGTCTCAAGTAATGAAGAGGGAACAAGAGGGACAAGAGGGAACTGGGGAGAGCAGCTTTAGCTAAGGAGGGAAAGCAGAAGGGGGGAAATCTTACCCCCTCTCCTCTCTCTGAGTCAACCCGTTACATCTGCTGTCTCCCCTGAACCCTATTTTTGAGAAGGGGTTCTCCTCTCTTTCCCTCTCTCTCCATACCAAAAGTCCAAGCCTCCCTTTGGGGGGTACTTCCCTTCCATCTTTTTTATTTATTTATTTTTAAAACAGGAAGAAGGTCAGAGCTTTTTGATTTCTGTCTTTGAATCCCCAAAACCTGGCATAATAGCTTACATATAGTAGGTGTTTGTAAAATATTTATGTATTAATATAATTGGCTTTAAATAAATTGCATTTAATTGACACCAAAACAAATCCTCTGAATATAAAATATATAAATGCATTAGAGTAGGGGCTTTTTAAGTACACTAAAAAGTCATTATTGACCAGAAGGGTGAGGGAAGGCTTGGTGGTTTTGTTTTAAAGGAAGGGCAAAAATGTAATAGGCACAGAGGCAGGGAGGGAGATGGGGAAAGAGTAAAATTCTAGATACAAGGAAGAACATGAGAAAATGCACAGAGTGAGGAGAGCACCTAGTGAGTGGGTAATAGTAAGATGAATTAAGTTAGTATTATTGTTAGAAAATATCTTGTTAGAAAATAGAGTGATACCATACTGTTGAGGGCTTTAAATGCTAGGCAAAGGAGTTTTAACTTTATAAAATAGGAAATGAAGAGTCACTGAAGATTTCTGAGCAGAGTGATATGGCTAGGATCTAAGCAAATACTATATAAAGGATAGGTGGAAGGAGGCAGATAGTGAAAGTGAGAAGGAGTGTTAAGGAGTGATTGTCATTATCTTTGTTGTGGTTCAGTCATTTCAGACTCTTTGTGACCCCATTTGGGATATTCTTGGCAAAGATTTGGAAATGGTTTCCCATTTCCTTTTCCAGCTATTTTGCAAATGAGGAAACTAAGGCAAATAGGATTAAATGACTACCTCAGGGTTCTTAACTCAAAGTCCAGCACTCTTTCCAGTATGCCATCTAGCTGCCCTGTTGTTATTTGAAAAGATAAGAATGAACTCCTAGGAGGAGAGCACTAGAATATAAACTCTTTGAAGGTAGGGAGCTTTCTCACTTTTATAGTTTATATTTACCACCCCAGGACCTAGCGCCATGTTTGATGAATAATAAACCATAAATGCTTATTGCCATTGAGAATGGACCTCCACCAAATGATGATGATCCTAGATTGAGGGAGACAAGATATATTTCTAAGATGGGACTGGCAGGATTTTGGTAACAGAGTAGATATGGAAAGGGAGGGAGGGAGGGAAAGACAGAGACGGACAGAGACAGAGACAGAGACAGACAGAGAGAGACAGACAGACAGACAGACAGAGACAGAGAATGAATATGAGTGTTACATGAGGCAGAAGCAGTAGGGAAGGGTGGGCTGACATATTACCAGGAGGGAATGGTGGAAGCTGTCACTTTACCAGTTTCATTTTTCATCAGCACCCCAGAGTGAGCCTCTTTTATCACCTGTGCTCCAGGCAGAGATTAGGATGAATCATTTACTGTGGTTGTTGTTTATTAAGACTGTTAGCTGGAGAAGGCTCAATTTACCTCAGAGAAAGGGAGTTTACCATAAAACCCAGTAGGCAAACTTTAACCCTTACCAGGATATTAAAGAAAGGAATAAGAAATAGGTCCTCTCTCCCTTCCCAGTTTCATTTTCCTATCAAAAGAGTTTAGATACTGAAGTGTGGCTCTGGGAAGCGGCAACACAAAACTGGAGGACATCAATGGGTATATTCTGATACTAGCAGACTGCTCCTGTTCTGAGGTTCCTTGACAGACTGAGGCTCTCAGAAGTCTCTCAGTGCCTTGGGGGCCTAGTGGCCTCTTAAGATGCCCCTGAGAGAAATCAACAGACAAAATTGTCACATTTGGGGTACTTATTATCAAAAGAGGAAAATCTCAAGAGGGTCCAAAGAAGGAATTCCAGTCAGAGCAGCCTCAGGATGTCTTGTCCTGAGGAAACCCCAGATCACTTCACAAATTCTTCCAAGAAACCAGTTCCCAGTGCCAGAGACAGAACAAGATCTGGCATTCTGGGTTGTTCTCCAGATCAGATCCAGCTCTGTTTTCCATCCACATATCCAACACCCAAAAGATGTTAAATGTTCCCAGACTTCTCCAGAATAGATCTCACCTTGGGCCTTTCTCAAATGAACCTGACTATCTAGGGTGGCTCTGGGGAAAACATGACCTTGAAATCAGGAACTAGGGTCTAGTTATCGTGGCCTACTTTCTATTTCCCACATGCCCCTCTACCTACCATGTCTATCTCTTTGCAATAGCTGTCCCCTTTTCCTGGAATGCCTTTTCTCCTCACCTTTACCCTTTAAAATCTCTGGTTTTGTCAAGACACAGCTCAAATGCCCTCTTCTGCAGGAGGTCTTTCTTGTTCCCTCTAGGTGCTAATGCCTTCACTTCTAAGGTTACTTCATATTTATTCTGAATTTATCTTGTATATATGTACATATTTCTCTCCCCAGGTAGCATGTAAGGTCTTTGAGTGCAGGGATTCCTCCTGTCTTTTGTTTTATTGTCGTTTTTCTTTGTCCAGCTTTTAGCCTACTACCTGTTGCTCCATAGTAGGAGTTACTTAATAAGCTCTTAGGGAAAGGCCAGTAGCATTGCAATTTCTTAACAAATGCTTTTGGGTTAATTTTTGATTGAGTAAGGACAGGAGTTTTCAGTGGTCACTCATGGGGTCTTTTCAGGCTGTAATCATCCACACTAGAAGCTAATATTCCCCCAATCATTCATTCTTTGATTTCTAGCACCTTCTAAGTGCAAGTCCCAGAGCTAGGCTTTGTGGCAAACTCCCTATCTCTGAGGGAAATACAATAAGACAGGGCTCCTATCCTCAAGGAGCATATGATGGCCTCGGATGGAAAATAAGGAACATCCCCAAGAACAAGGAAATTATACAATGTTAGGTAAAGCAGCTAGGTGGTGCAGTGGATAAAACGTTAGGCCTGGAGTCAGAAACACTCATCTTCCTGAGTTCATATCTGACCTCAGACATTTACTAGCTGTGTGTCTTTGGGCTCAGTTTCCTCATACGTCAAATGATCTGAAGAAGGGAATGGCAAACCACTCCAGCATCTCTGCTAAGGAAACTCCACATGGGGTCATGCAGAGTGATCCACAACCGAAAACAACAAAAGACAGGGTTATGGGAACTTTCAACTTAGGGGTCTGGGGAAAGTTCAATGGAGGGAGGTGTTGGGGTTTGACTGACCATAAAGAATAGGCAAAGTGCTAATAGGTAGAAAGGGAGGAATGATATTCAAGACATAAGAAATAGCTCGGTATACTGCCTAATATATATTTATTACATATAAAATTATATTTAATGTGACTAATATGTTATATTGTATTTAATATGATATGAAATAACAGAAAGCATAGCAATATATAATAAATATATAACTGACTAGTATATATTTATTAGTATTTAGTGGTCATTATTAGTAGAAAATCCTATAAGTCTAAATATGTGGCAAGACATCATACATAAAGGACATTATATATAAATTGACCATAACAGTCCTCTTCTCAAGAAACCTCAATGGCTCCCTTTGTGCTTCTTGGATCAAGCATAAACTCCTCAGCTTAGCATTTGAAGCCACTGACCATCTGGCTCCAATCTATCTTTTCATGCTTACTTCTCCAAACATTCTCTATTCCAACTAAACTGGCCCATCTAGGAGCATATATTTAGAGCTAGAAGGGACCTTAGAGGTCTTCATCCAGTCCCCCCATCTTATCGATGAGGACCTGAGGCCAAGAGGTTAAGCAGTTTTCCCACAATCATACAGTTAGTCAGTAATAGAGTCAGAATTCAAACTCGAGTCCTCTCACTCCAAATAGAGCATGCTTCCCATTTCACCACAATCTCTATTCTCCAAATTCATCTGTCTTTGCATACACAGGTGGTCTGTCCCTCATGGTTGGGATCCATTTCTTCCTCACTTCCATCTCTTAGAATCGCTGCCTTCATTCTATGCTACTTTCTGAAAGAAGACTTTCTTGATTCTTTTTACTTGTTAGTACACTTGTCCTCCTCAAATTATTCTGTCTATATTGAGGGAACTGACGAATAAGGACTCTGTGGTACAGTCAAATTGGCCTTTCTATTTCTCACACAGTCTTCAATTTCCCATTTCCATGCCTTTGTCCTGGTTGTCCAGTATGCCTAAGAATGCCTTCCTTCCTCTGCTCTAACTAGAGGAATATCTAGCTTTCTTCTAGATGTAGCTCAAGGACAACTAGGTGGCACAATGAATAAAGCCTGAAATCAAGAAAATTCATCTATTTGGATTCAAATCCAGCCTCATATACTTCCTACCTGGGTGACCCTGAGCAAGTCACTGAGCCCTATTTGTCTCAAAGAAAAAAAAAAGCCATGGCTCAAAAATCATACAATGCTCTCAGCTGTTAAGTGCTTTCTTTCTCACTAACTACCTTATATTTAATTGCTTAATATTTCTTTTTTGGATTATTCTACATGTATGTATTATGTGTATGTTAAATATATTTGTCTCCCCTTTTAGAAAATAAACTTGAGAGTTTCATTTTTTTGACTCTGTATCCATATACATGTTGTTATTTAGTCATTTCAAACATGTCCAACTCTTTGCAGCACCATTTAGAGTTTTCTTGGCAAAGATACTGGAGTGACTTGTCATTTCCTTCTCTAGCTCCTTTTGCAGATGAGGAAATTGAGGCAAACAGGGTTAAGTGACTTGCCCAGAGTCACACAGCCAGGAAGTATTTGAGGCCAGATTTGAACTCAGGAAGATGAATTTTCCTGGCCTCACGGCCAGCACTCTCTAGGTACCTCATCTGTTAAATATCTAGATACTTAACAAATAACTCTTGATTGGTTCTTGGCTGATTCTTGAATTGATTTGAAATGAGTGAAGTTAGCTACCTCTACTGACTGTATAAGAAATATGGAAGGGTAGAATGGGGCCAGTTCATGGATATGCTTGAATGTCAGGATAGGGAGTTGAGACTTAATTCAATAATAAAAATAAATAAAAATAACTACCATTTCCATAGCATTTACAAATATCATGTCATTTTATCCTCACAGCTCTGAGAGGAGGGGTGCCATTATTATCCCCATTTTATGGGTGAGAAAATTGAGACAAAGAGAGTTTAATGATTTCCCTAGGGTCATACAACTAGTAACTGCCTGAGGCTAAATTTGAATTTGAGCCTTCTTGACTTTAGGTCCAGAATTCCATTCATTCTACACTTGCTTTCCATAAATAATATGGAGTCACTAAGAATTTTTGATTAGAGAAGGAACATGTTCAGAGCCGAGTATTACAAAAAATTAATCATTAATCTGGTAGAATGGATTATAATAGAGAGAGACTAGAGGTGAAGAGAACAATTTAGAGGATACATAGTCAAGGTAAGAAATAATGAGGCCCTTGAGCTAGGGCAGTGGCTCTGGGAATGGATGGTTTTGAGAGATTCTGTAGATGTAGAATCTTGACAATTAGCTGTCTCCTGGATGTGTCAGGAAAGGGAAAGAATCCAAGTTTTCCAGCCAGAGTGGCTGGGAGAATGGTGGTGCCATCAAAAGAGGAGAGTGATTCAGGAAAAAGAGCTAGCTGGTTTATTGAGAGAAGACGAAATTAATTCCAATCCAATTCTGACTCTGAGAAAAGGACCCATTTTCCAAGCATATGTTGATTTATATCTATGGTCTGCTGGGATGATCAGAGACTAGAAACTGATTACCTGCAAGGAATTACTAGTTTAAAGTGATTTTTGTTTAGGCTCATCTCCTCTTTGCTAAGATGCCTCTTTTAGGTGGTAACCTCTATGGTTTAGGAAAACACCTGGATAGGAGAAAGGGAGGGGAAAGAAGATAAGTAGTCAGATGAGCCCTGAGGTGGGGAATATAGCTTAAATCAAACAGGATTTTACCAGATCACAAGGAAGGATAAGGGGGAGAAGGATAGGGTAACATCTGGCACAGGGGCCACTGAATAAAACATGAAGTAATGATTGATATGGTTGACACTCTTCCAATCTCCACCTTATATATATATATATATTTCTCTTTGCATTCTCTTCATTTCTTTCATCTCTCTCTCTCTCTCTCTCTCTCTCTCTGTGTGTGTGTGTGTGTGTGTGTGTGTGTCTTTCTCTGTCTGTCTGAATCTGTTCTGTTTCTCTTTCTAGCCCTGTCAAAGGCACCCATTGATGTGAACATCTTCCCCCTCTTAAGCTACCCAAAACCATGATACTGAAGAAGTTTCTGAGTTTGGGATTAGGAGCTACTTGGGTATAGAAGAGAATATGACCATATTCATTTCCCCAACACAATGGGAAATTCAATGCATCTCCATTCATTAAGGAACTATAAAATTGTAGCAAATTTGACATTTAAAGTCTTCTTCATTCAGAGCATTCACTGTGTTAAATTCTGGAGAAGTTACAAAGACAACTTCCTTGCCCTCAGAATATTCATTGTAGGAAGATATGCATAAGCAATTCATTATGGGAAACTATAGAAAGTAAAGTTAAGACATAGGGGATACTCCTACTGGATTCTGCCCTGCTCAGACCACTTCTGGTCTGAAGAGGGTAACCAGAATAGTGATGGGTCTCAAGTTCATGTCATATTCAGATCAGATGGAAGAACTGAGATATTGACTTATTTCTGTTGTCTGATAGTCATGACTGGAAACAAGGAATGGGTTACCAGTCAGAGGAAAGAGTCTGGAGTGGAGAAAAGAAGATTTAGAACATTATATACCTTCATTTGAGGTATTCGAAGGACTGTCACCTAGAAATCATATTTCTGCTTGGTCCCCAAAAAGTAGGCTTGGGGAAAATGAATGAAGTTAAAAACAATTTAGGTTCATCAAAGAAGAACTTCTTAATATATAAAGATATAAGATATCCCCAAAGGGAAACAGTTGTCACAGAATGTCATGAGTTCTTCCTCTCTAGAAGTTTGGATGGGGATTTTGGAAATGTGGTAGAGGGATTCTTTTTCAAGTATGGATTGAAGGGATGGAGTAAATCGACTTTGGGGCCTTTCAAACTCTGAAATTCTTTAAGTCTGGGATATTAGAGAACTAAGTCACTCATGAAAAAAGAAAACAAGTGTGGACCTATTTAACATTAGACTTTCTCCTCTCTCAGATTTTGATGGTTAGGTAGATCTATCTCATTTTATTCTTCATATCAGTTTTTGAATCACAAAATAATGTTGTCAGCCCCCTATTTCCATTCTCCAGCCTCTACAGTGGCATCCAATCTCAAGACTAGAACTGAGAGGGGACTATTTTGGGTAGGTTCTTTCAAAGTTTCATTCAAAGCTAGTTTTTAAATATATATATATATGAGGGGAGAGATTTACAGTTTACAGTCCTTAAAATAGCCCTGTGAAGGTATAGAAATACTTCGACACCATAAGAACACTGAGGCTCGAAGAAGATGTGACTTGCTCAGGGTCATACTACTGCTAAATATCAGAGCTAGGATCTGCCTTTTAAGACCACTCCTCACATTATTATCTGCACTACTTCTTGTGAATGACCAGAGGGGGTTTGGTTCCCTACTCAGGCCCATAGCTGGAGAAGCCTCTGGAATCTTGGCCACCATCACTGTTCTACACCTCTAGGGAGTCTGGGCCCAGGACTCTGGCCTTATCCCACTCCCTGAAGATCAAAGTTCAACTCAGTACATAGTGAAATGTCTGCCATGTACAATGTACTGAAGATACACAAAAGCAGCTCCTGCCCTCAAGAGGCTTCCATTCTACTGTGCTATGGGATGGGGGTGTGTGGATATACTATGTGTATAGATACAGATAAGGGAAGATGAAGTACATACATGGCAGCAAGATCTTGGTGTGAAAGAGCATGAGTCAGTGGTCCTGGATTCAAATGCTATTGATGATACTTATCCCTGCTATGACTGAGAAAATCACTTAACTTCCCCATGAGCCTCAGTTTTCTAATTTGTAAAATAAATAGTTTAGACTGGATGACTTCTGTGGTTCCTTCCACCTGGATACATAATCCATCTTTCAGGCATAAGGGAAGAAACACTAACATATTTGAGGAAGAGGTCAAAGGGTCCCAATTTCCTCATTTGTAAAATGAGCTGGAAAAGGAAATGACAAATCACTCTCTTATCTTTGCCAAGAAAACCCCCAATGGGTTCACAGATGTTGAAGGCAACTGAAAATGACTGAACAACAACAGAGGACACCCAGGGAAATCCCCCTTTGGAAAAAGCAGAAATGAAAACTTCCCACAGCCTCCTTGGCCATAAAGAGTTAAAAGATGCCAGTGTCAGTCAGTCTCTGAAAATCACCCTCAAGCAGAAAGATGTCTCTGCTGTGTCACATATCCCTCACAACCCCAAACAGAAAGGAAACCATTATATGTCATTAGCAGCCTTCACCTGCTTCAGCTGACAAAGGCCCTGGAGCCCTTCTGCCCTCTTGGTGCTCTTGAAGTGGTGGCAGTCCATCTCCTCTGAGCACGTAGAATGGTGGGATTCATCTGATACCAGCAGTCTGAGCGTGAGGTGGAGATAGGAAGAATTCTCCCTTTGTTGTGGGTGCTTTGAGGGCCTTAAGTTTGCATTCCTATGAAGTCCCTCCAAGCAACAGCCCCTGTGTGTGTTCAGTTAATCCTCCCTCTCCCTGACTCGGGGGACCGAGGTTTAGATTACTACCTGTGGAACATTCTTGTGCAGACACTGCTTCATTTTTCAGTCCAAACAAAGAGGCCTCAGTGAAAGCCATGTGTGTGCATGTATGAATGTGTATGTGAGAGAACAGGTTTGTATATGACATAACAAAGCTTCACTCTGGGCACTCTGGGCTGGCAGGGGGCAATTTAATCCATACTTAGTTTAGACACAAGTTGGCAAAACCTCCTTCATCCATTCCAAAGCAGCAGCAGCAGCATTCACCTCATGATGGTGTGGGGGAGGACAGAGAATAGAGAATGGATTTGTCTGCTGGTCCTGCTGTTCTTCACAACCCTGGTGAATAATGGGATTAGGAAGAAACTTTCAATCATGTGGGAGATGACAAAGGGTACACTGGGGTTCACCCTGATGTGGTAGATCAATTATTTATGGAAAGTTGAGGGGTTGCTCCCATTATTTTCCTCTCCACATTGTCCCCTTTTCTCTCACCTTCCCATCCTTCCTCAACCCCAAACCTAGTGAATATTTTTGTTTCCATCATTTTTACCAAAGAAGAATTCACTTTCATTAGAAATACCTTTGATAAGGAGGGAAGAAAGCACTTGATGGGTGCACTAAAGAGGAGCTATCCTCGGGGGATTATGATATCTAGAGCTTTTCCCGTTAAACATGTTTTATAAAAAGCATAATATCAATTTCAACCAAATAATAGGAGGTATTTGTAATTTTTATAATATATCTGAATAACAATAATAACTTGACTTTATGCCATTGGCTGTTGAAATCATGAGTCTCATTCATTCTAGGGGATAATATCCCTTATAAATATGGTTTTGTCCTTCAAACTCTAAAACACTCTGACTTGATTTCTCCTTTTTTGTGTTTTTGTATATCTGTCTCCCACTCTATATACACAAGTGCATACACATGTATACAATACATACATATTGGTTGTGGGACGTTGGACAAGTCACTTCACCTTGAATACTCCTGAAACACTAAATTATAGACCAAGTGCAAGACTGCATTGGAAGAGAGTTTCCTTCCAGGATGTCCCTTATAGTAAAGAAATCAAAGGTTCATTTCCCTAATTCCTCACCACTCAAATGGACAACCAAGCAATCAACAAGAATGTATTAAGCACCAACATGTGTCAGGCACGGTTCTAAGTGATAAGAATTCAGGTGCAAAGAACAAGATAGACCCTTCGAGTTCTAGATAAAATCCCCTTTGATTATTACCAGAAAATCCTGAAGATTGTTTGTTCATAATTATTCTCATGTTGTCTCCCCCATTTGATTGTGAGCTCCTCCGGTCTTCTGTCTTTCTTTGTATCCCCAAGGCTTATCGCTGTCCCTGGCAAATAGCAGGTGCTTAATAAATGGTTACTGACTACCAAGTTGATGGCCCAGCAGAGTGTTGGACTTGAGTCAGGGACTCCTGAATTCTATCTGCCTCATCCTATCTGTGTGGTTCTGAACAAATCCCTAAACCCCAGTAGCCTATCGCTTGCCATTCTTCTGCCTTCGAATCTTTACTTAGTAGCAATTCTAAGACAGAAGGTAAAGGTTTAAAAAAAAGGTTTAAAAAAAAATTCTGATATGTGACTCCAGGCAAGTTGCTTAATCCTTCTCGGCTTCCCTTTCTTCATCTCTTAATGGGGGTGGGAGAATGGACTCAGTGGCCCCTCAGGTCCCTTCTAGCTCTAAATCTATAAGCTTATAATAAGGAGCTTACCTTTTCAGCAGGGGGAGGGACAACACAGACAAATATGAAGAGAATAAGTACAACTATCTATGTGGACAGCCTTGAGAGTGCCAAGGCAAGTGAACTGATCCACAGCATCAAAATGTCTGGTTCCATGTATGGGTGGTGTGATGCTGGCTGGTGGAGAACTTGTTTTCTTGCTGTTGATTGTCAGGCCAAAATTAGCACAAGTGGCAGAAAACTGATCTAAGCTCTGCTGCATCTCAACATCAGAGGCTGCATTTAGCACAGTCATCTGCAAACAAAAGTCAAGGGCCAACTAGCTCCACTTTGGTCTGGGATTATAGCCATTTCAAGTAAAGAGTTTGCCATCTATGTGGAAGCTAATCTTGATGCCATTTTTGATCCAGGTGAAGACATCTGACAACATTACAGAAAACATCATGCTAAAGAGGATGGGGGAAAGCACACACGGTCCTGCTTCACTCTGTTGGTGATTGGGAAAACATGAGAGTATCAGCTTTCATCCAGAATCCATGCAAGCATACTATCATGGACCCAGTATACGATGCTGACAAACTTCTCCAGGTAACCAGATTTTGCTATGATCTTCCACAAACCTTCATGACTGACGGTATCAAAGGCTTTGGTCAGGTCAACAAACACTGCTGATAATTCTCCTGGAGTTGTCAAGCAGCAAACACCATATCAACTGTTATGTGAATCTTTCTGAAATCACACTGGCTCTTGGGCAGATGGCTATTTTCCTGGTGAAGATCAACTAATAAAGAAGTACTCTGCCAAGAATCTTGCCAGCTATGACCAGGATAGATATCTTCCACTGATTGTCTCAGAGCAGTCTGTTTCATTTTCCTTTATAGAGATGGACAGTGAGTGTATCCTTAAGATCCAGAGGGATGACTTCCTCTTGTCATATAATCTGAAAGATTTCAGTCAGCTTCTGTTTGAGCTATGGACTGTCTGCCTTGTTCACACCTACAGAAGACTTCAAAACCCTCATCATCAAGGGGCCAAAAGAAGACAAGTTTATATTTCTAGGTAACTTTAAGGCCAGAGTAGACACAGATTACCAGACATGGCAAGGGGTACTTGGAGGAACCAAATTGGAAATAGTAATAGCAATTGTCAATTACTACTGAAGATTTGTCTGTCTCATAATCTTCTTATCACCGACATTGTCTTCTGCCTATCTAATTACAATAAAATTTTGTGGATGCATCCTCCCAGCAACCACTGGCATTTAATAGACTATCATTGTCAGGAGAAGAGACAGGCAGGATGTAAGAGTGACAAAAGCTATGCATGGGACAGAGCACTGGACTGACCACAGACTCATCCTCTCCAAAGTAAACATTCTCATTCAACAAAGGTGGCAGCCTTGATGCAAGACAACTGCCAGAGATTCAATATTCAACAGGCTAGAACATTATTCTTGCATAAACAGTTTGTTCCTGTTCTCGATGTAGTAGTAGTAGTAGTCTCTCGGTAACCGAGGATGACAATTGTTTTTGTGCGTTTTTGTGCACAAAGACACTTTTGCATGAAAATTTAAGTGGAAAAGTCGAGGCACAGAGACAGTCCCACTCTCTCGGCATTGGAAGCCTGGGTCCAGTGGCACGAAAAGTCGTTATACCTGGAGACTTCCTCAGCTGCATTGGATGGCCGTGTTGTCCTTTGTGCTCCAACACACCCTAAGCACTCCACAGTGCTTTGCTGTGTCGCCATCTCAGCCGTTGAACCTTTTTATTGGTTTCTTCCGCCTGTTCAGCCGAAGTAGTCTTCACATGCTGGGTGAGCAAAGCCCTGGTTCACCAGGGGTCGATGACCCGATGGCTACCCTCACAAGGTATGGTAATTTAGCCGGCTTGTGGAAGCCTTGCCCGGGGTGTGGCCGCTGCCACATTCTAGCAGCTAGTAGGAGCCACAAGTGAGAGCTGGGTGTCAGGTGGGGGTCAGAGGCTGGAGAGCTGCCCTAGGAGGGCACGACAAGCCTTCCATACCAAAGATATTACTCCTCCCTGAGGACCCCATACACCCCATAATGTTCTCGATGAATAAATGATTAAGCACACAGTCAGCAACAGTGAACAGAAGAGAAGCAAGCAATTTCCAGAGACTTGCTGTACAACAGCATTTGCTCACCTGGGTCAGAACATTTGCAAACATCAGGATTGGTTCAACAAAAATGATGGAGAAATTCACAAGCTGCCAAATGAGAAACTCCATAGGGTTTATCTTCAAGATTGCTCATCTGTCTCCAAGAAGGCAGTGTTTAACTCCATCAAAAGCAAAATGCAAGTAAAGCTTAGAGAGATACAGGATTCTTGGCTGAGCTCAAAAACAGATGAGATTCAATTTTATGTCCACAGCAGTGTTTCCAAGCACAATTATGAAGCCCTGAGAACTATTTATGAGCCAAAGACCTCTCAATTACCCAGTGCTAATAGCTCAGTGACAAGAACATGATGCTGGAGAGATGAGTCGAACACTTCCATAGTATTCTTAACAAATTGTCATCAATAAATGCTGAAACCACTGATCATATGCCTCAGGTTTTAATCAGTTTCCCTTTTGCTGAGCCTCCAACAGAAGTAGAGGTGCTGAATGTTATCAAGCTTCTCTTGAGTTCCAAAGTACCTGGTGCTGATTCCATCCCCAAAGAGATCTACCAGACAGGGCCTCCATTGCACATACAACTATGTACAGAATAGTTAAATAACAAAGTAGCCTGGGATGTGGGCAGCAGAGTGCTGGTAAATGTTTAACAACCGTATTTCCAAAGAAAAATAATATACCACACACTTTTCATCCAGACTGGATGGATGGACATTTTGTCCATCGTGTTGTCCATCAGTAAGTCTATAGACAATCAACAAAATGATACATCTACCCTTGATTTGCAATGTTTGGTCATACTGATAGGCAATCTGGAACAAGTCTGAGCTGATTCTAGAATTCCCCTGAAGGGAGACCACTAATTGGGTGCAACAGGAAATGTTTCATACAGAAGGTGGTAATGGAGCTTAGTCTGAAAAGAAGAGGAGAGAAATTGCATTGTAGATACTGAGGGACAGCAAAAATGAGGGAAGGAGAAAGGGAATGAAAAGTCTTGTGTGAAGAACAAAAGGAAGCTTAGTTTGACTGAACCACAGAATAAAGAAGGGAGAGTAATGTCTGATGAGGCTGGAAAGTTAGGTCTGAGGGGCAAGGAAGTGGCTCGCTGGACAGAGTGACAGAACTGGAGTCAGGAAGACCTGAATTCAAATATGGCTTTGGACACTTTCTAGCTGTATAACCCCAGGCAGATCACTTAACCTTGTTTGCCTAGTCTTTGCCCTTCTATCCTAGAAATGTTAGTAAGGCAGAAAGTAAGGGTTTAAAGAAATGAAGAAAATTTAGGTTGAGGTCTAAAGAGTTTTAAAAGGTTTTAAAGGCTAAACAAAAATAGTAATTGCTTCTAGAGGGAATTAGAAGCCACTAAATCGATTGAAGAGGTGAGTTACATGCTCAGATTGGCACAAGGTCAGATTGGCACTTAAAGATATTACTTTGGAACATACATATGTGCATGAACATATACATATGTGAATATGTGTATATAAATCTGCATATATAGAAGGAAGAGAGGATGAGTTTAAATATATAGAGAGAATCATTATATACATGTATGTATATTATATATATATTTATATATACTGAATATTCATACATATAAAAGTAACTAGATGGTACAGTGGATAGAGTTTTGAACCTGGAGTCAAGAAAGATTCCTCTTCCTGAGTTCAAATCTGGCCTCAAACACTTACTAGCTGTGTGACCTTGGACAATTCACTTAACCCTGTTTGCCCTGTTTTTCTCACCAAAGAGGAGCTAGAGAAAGAAATGGCAAATTACTCCAGTATCTTTGCCAAGAAAACCCCAACTGGGGTCAACACAACTGAAAACAAATGAATGATAGCATATATAAAATATATACATATATATAATTATAAACAAATGCATGTATATATACTTATGTAACTCATATGATCTTGGGCAAGTCATGTAATCTCTTCTCTAGGCCTTCAAGATTCCTTCTAGCTCTAAATCCTATGGTCTTATGCAAAATTAAAAATGATGAATATAAAAAAATATAAGGCAATATGGGAAAAGTTCTACCAAGAAGTACAAAGAGAAAAAAGCAAATCAGATGAAAAGTATATATATATTAATCTTAACTTTATGCATAAAATGACTGTTTAATATGAAGATATGTAATATTTTAAATACATTTATATGCGTGCATATACACACACATACATAGCTAGATGTGTGAAGATTGGATTTAGCTATCTCCTTATTGTAACAATGAAGACACTCTCTTTACTAATATCAGGAATGTCTACACTCATACTTAGGGATTAAGTATTCAGGAGGATGGCCTTTAACAGACATGTGCAGAAATAGCTGACAGACCCCTGGGCTGTCCTAAGTCAAGCTAAGCTACCATTGGTACAAATGAGATGCAGGAAAGTGATGTAAAAAACATCCATATATTTCACATCACTTCCTCTCTTCGGCCTCTTTCCCTAGAGATGTGGCTCTGGCTGGCAGCATGCTAAGCGTTCCGACATCTTGGCATGGTGGCAGCTATTTGTCTGGGTTTTGGCATGGGTTTGCCCTTGTGCTAATTCAGGTTCAGGCATCTTAGCTGAGCCCTCTTGGAGTTCAGGCTGATTCTTTCCTCCTTTACTCTCCAAATTTTATCTTCCTAGAAGTCTCTAATCTTTCTCATGGCACAGGCCAGGCGGGAGAAATCCTACACCTTTTCCTTCTTCCTTCTCCTTAATTTCTTTCCTCTATATTAATTAAATCGCCATGAATTTCCAGCTGTCTTGGGTATTTTATTTGGGATATCCCATGGCGACCAATAATTAATATAGTTTAGGTCACAACACTAAAATTATCCTTTACAGATGGTACACTGGAGAGAGTATGGACTTGGAATTAGGAAGATCTGAGTTTAAATCCAACCTCAGATACTTACTAGATATGTGACCTTGGACAAAGTCATTTAATTTCCCTCAGCCTTGATTTCTTCCTCTATAAAATGGAGAAAATAACAATACCTATTTACCAAGATCGCTATAAGGATCAAAAGATAAAAATCTCTGCAAATTTAAGCAGAAAATCTACATCTTGCTAAAAGGAACCATTGACCATGAAGTAATATCAACATCAAAACATTTGTACCAAATGATATAGCATCCAAATTCCTAAGGGAAAAATTATATTAATTACAGGAGGAAATAGATATTAAAACTATACTAGTGAAGGGACCTCAACTTTTCTTTCTCAGAACTAGATGTATATAACCACCAAATAAACAAGAAAGAAATCAAGGAGATGAATAGAATTTTATTTGATTAGATTTGATAGTTATATTGAATAGATCTCTAGAGAAAACTGACTAGAAATAAAAAAGAATATACATTTTTTCTCAACTGTTCTTGTCACCTTCACAAAAATTAACCAACACACAAAAACCTCACAATCATATGCAGAAAAGCAGAAACATTAAATGCACTCTTCTCAGATCATAATGAATAAAATTATGTTTAATAAGAGGCCATAGAAGAATAGATTAAAAATTCATTGGAAATTAATTTAATCCTAAAGAATGAGAAGGTCAAAGAATAAATCATAGAAAATCAATAATTTCATTAAAGAGAATGACAATAAAGAGGTATTCCAAAATTTGTGGGGTACAGCCAAAGCAGTACTTAGGGGAAAATTTCTAACTCTACATGGATACATCAATAAGAGAAAGAGAAAAAGTAGGCCAAAGAACTCACACACACACACACACACACACACACACACACACACACACACACACACAGAACAAATTTTAAATTCTCAATTAAATACCAAAATGAAAATCTTAAAAATCAAAGGAGAGATTAATAAAATTGAAAGTAAAAAATATCATTTGACTAATAAGCAAAACTACAAGCTAGTTTTATCAAAAAGTATTAGTTATTTTGATTTTTAAAAAGGAAACCAAATTACCAGTATCAAAAAGAAATCATAAAAATTATTTTGAGTTATCTTGTCTCATTATATGTCAGAAAACTGACAATCTAACTGAAATGGATGAATGTTTCTAAAAATATAAACTGCCTTTAACAGAAAATAAAATATTTAAGTGACTATTTTAGAAAAAGAAATGTAACAAATTATAAATAAGCTCCTAAGAAAAAAGCCTTCAGAACCAGATGGATTCAAAAGTGAATTCTACAAACATTTAAAGAAAAAGTATACTATACTATACTATAATACTATATAAGCTATTTGAAAAAATAGGTAAAGAAGGAGTCTTACCTACTCTTTATGATACA
The DNA here is from genome assembly GCF_027887165.1 of Monodelphis domestica. NCBI lineage: Eukaryota > Metazoa > Chordata > Mammalia > Didelphimorphia > Didelphidae > Monodelphis > Monodelphis domestica. The sequence continues at coordinate 294,724,861 of NC_077230.1, forward strand.
AATATGGTTTTGATATCTAAACTAAGGAGAGAAAAAGAAACAGAGAAAGAAAACTATAAACCAATTTCCTTAATGGATTATTGATGCAAATTTTGCCTAAAATACTAGCTAAGAGATTACAGCAATATATCACAAAGATCACACACTATGACCATGTGAAATTTATACTGGGACTATAGGGCTGGTTCAATATTAGGAAACCTAATAGCATAATTGACCATTTCAATAACAAAAATAGCAAAAATCATATGATTATATTAATATTCAGGAAAAGTCTTTAACAAAATACAATATTCATTCCTATTAAAAACACTAGAAAATATATAAACAAATGGAATATTTCTCAAAATCATAAATAATATCTATCTAAAACCAAGAGCAAGCATTACTTATAATAATAAACTTGAAGCCTTCCCAATGAAATCAAGGGTGGAGGAAGTAAATCCATTATTACCACTACTATTCAATATTGTACTAGAAATGCTAGATATGGCAATAAAAGAAGAAAACTAAATTAAAGGAATGAAGATGACCTAATGGTATACTTAGAGAACCATAGAGACAACAACTAAAAAAGCAGTTGAAACAACTTCAGCAAAGTTGCAAGATATGAAATAAATCCATAAAACTCATCAGCTTTTCTATACTAACAACAAAACCCAGCAGTAAAGAATTGAAGGAGAAATTCCATTTAAAATAACTATAGACAATATAAAATATTTGAGAATCTTCCTGCTGAGATAAACCCTGGAATTATATGAATATAATTAGAAAATCCTTTTCACACAAATAAAGGCAGATCTAAACAAGTGGAGAAATAGTAATTGCTCATGGGAAGGCTCAGTAAATATAATAAAAATGATGATTCTACCTAAGTGAATTTACTTATTCTGTGCCATACCAATCAAACTACCAAACAATTATTTTGTAGAACTAGGAAGGAAAAATAAAATTTATCTAAAAGAACAAAAAATCAAGTATATCTAGAAATCAAATAACAAAATATGAAAGGTGTCCTAACATTTCCATATTTTAAAGTATATTATAGACTTCAGCCTCCAGAAGTCAAGATGACAAAGTGAGGTACCCTCTGAGCTCACCTAACCCAACTCCATACAAACACATGAAAAAGTCAAAAGCACCTCGAAATGAATCCCGTGGAAACAAAAGTAAAGCAGTATCCCAGTCCAAGTCAGCATGGAGTAACAGCAAGGAGGGTGCATCTCACTGGCATAGGAGGCAAGAATGTAGTACAGCCCATTGAGTTGGACCTTGGATGCAACCCAATTTAAGTTCAGGGAAATAATCAAAGCCCAACAAGTTCCAGCCTTGAGAAAGCACTCTCTCCACTACAGGAGCAGTCAAAATTCAACCTATAAACAGGCTAACAATAATAGCACCACCCCATCATGAACAAAAGACAAAGAAAAAGTCTGACCTCAGAAAACAAATTCAGCAACAGGGAAGATTGTAGGCTCAGAAGAGGGCAACAATGCATAAATGGAAGTATGTGAAGTCTCAAAGGAAAATGTGAAAGGAAGTCAGGTACAAAATGAAATCCTGGAAGAGATTCAAAAGAGAGTCACAAAACAAATAATGAGAGAAGTAGAATAAACATTGTAAGAGGAAATGAGAGACCTAAAAAAGGAAGTACAAAGTATAAAGCCTCAAGCAAGAAAATAACTCCCTAAAAATGGAAGTATTAAAAAAACAAGAAAATGGTTTTCTAAAAAATGAGAATTGGGCAGATGGGAACTAATGACTCCATAAAATATCAATAAAATAAATTATATTTTAAAATATCAAAAAATCAATAAAATAAATTCAAAAGAATGAAAAAATATATAAGAAAATGTGAACTATATCACTAGAAAAACCTGACCTGGACAGATAACTTAAGAATCTTCAGATTGAAAGTTATGATAAAAAAAATAAACTGGACACTATTGCAAGAAATTATCAAGGAGAACTATCCTAATGTTCTTGAACAAGTTGAGACAATAGAAGTTGAAAGAATTCACTGATCACTTCCTGAAAGTGATCCCAAATGTTTTAATTCTAGGACTATTATAATCTAAATTCCAGAACTCTCAGGCCAAGGAGAAAATACTACAAACAGCCAGAAAGAAAGAAAAAACAAATTAAATATTGTGAACCCACAGTCAGAATTACATAGAACCTAGCAGCTTCTACATTAAAAGACCAGAAGATATGGAATATAATATTCTGTAAGTCAAAGGATATAGGACTACAATTACGAATGACACACCCAGCAAAACTGAGCATAATACTCCAGGGGAAGAAATGTATATTTAATGAAATAGAGGATTTCCAGACATTCCTGATAAAGATCAGAACTTAAAAGAAAATTAATCAAATTTGACCCTCAATAGAAGCATAAAAAGGTAAATGAAAAATCGAAAACTCAAGGGATGCAATAGGGATAAATTACTCATATTCCTACATGAGAAAGTAATAGCTAGGTTACATAAGATATCTTGGATACAAGAGATACTTAAGGTACTTAAGGTACTTTAAATAGTCACATTACTTCATGGGAAGGTAATGATTAAGATATTTAACATATTTGTGATTCTTGATATACCTAAGATGCTTAAACTACTTAGAATTGTTAAGGTACTAAAGATACTTAAGAACTTTATCAATATTAGGGCAGTAAATAGGAGCAAAATAGAGAACAGGGAGTAAGTGGAACATGATGGAATGATATGTATAAAAAAATTAAGGTGGGATGGGCAGAACCAAGATGGTGGAGAAGGTACATAGACCTCATTTTATCTCTATGAAATTACCCTGGAAAAAACTTATATAATTCCTCAGAACAGATTCTGAAGTAGCATGACTCACAAAAAGATTAGGTTAAGTAATTTTTCAGCCCCAAACAACTTAGGTCAGTACAAGGGATCTAATGCACTAAGGTGGAGGTGGAGTGCAAAGTAGCCCATGGGAGCAGGTTCCATTGCAACAACAGGACCCGGGCACAGATGAAGCAGCTGCAAAGGCTTCCAGGTCTCTCAGCCACAAAAAGTAAGGAGGAGGGAGTGACATAACTACTTGGAAAGAGATTGCAGGGATCTGGATGCAAGACTCTTATTGCATTGCCCAAAGGCAGAACCAGAAAGTGGTCCTGGAGCTTGTTTTCAGATTGAGAAGAAACGCTAGCACACACCAGCACTTGCCACCATAAGGGCACAGGGGATGTAGTTCATAGTTCCAAGGGGGTAAGAGTGCTTGGAGTTACTCATAGACCAGAGCACAGGCTCGAAGAATATTAAATAGACCTCTCCTTACATCATACCACCCTGAAAGAACCAAAAGCAGATAGATCCCCAGAGCCAGAACTGCAGGCAGCTGCACAAAGAAGCTGAATTTTGGAACAGTGCTCCCTTCACCACAATTACAGAGGCCAATTTTAACAGGTTTTTTTTTAATTAAAAGAAAAGAAAAAGGCTAGGAAATGAGCAAACCTCAAAAAAGAAACAACATAGAAGAACATTTTGGTGACAAGGAAGACCAAAAGTCAATACTTCTGCATCCAAAACTTCCAAGAAAAATATGAAATAATAAATAAAGGTAAAAAGCAAGAACAGAATCTATTATGATTCTAATCTAAAGTAAAAAAAAAAACAGGGGTCACAATTATGGTCTCATACAAATAAAAAATGAAAACTGATCTAATTAAAGGAAATAAGAAAAGAAATAACATTTTTAAAAGGTACTATACATAATGATGTAACATTAATATTAAATCCACATGCCCCAAATGGCATAGCATCTAAATTCCTAAAGAAGTTACATGAGGTACAAAAGGAAATAGAAAATAAAACTATATTAGTCAGGTACAATAACTTTCTCCTCTTAGAATCAGATAAATCAAACAAAAAGTAAACAAGAAAGAAATTACGAAGGTGAATAGAATTTTAGAAAAGTTAGATTTGATAGACTGTTGGAGAAAATTGAATGGGAATAGAAAATAATATACCTTTGTCTCAGTAGTACATAGAACCTTCACTATATAATTGACTATATAATAGGACATAAAGGCCTCTGTAAACCTCAAATTTCCTTAGACTTATAAATGTTGGAAATTTCACCATTGGGATATTTCATACTTGGAAAATTTCTTACTGATAGTCTATTGGAATGGGAACCCCATTGGCATGGGAGGTTCCTTCTCTACCCTTCTTCAGATTACTTTAGGACAGAAACCTTTTGCTGAACAATGGAAAGGACTTTGACCTATGCTTAAGCATAGAACAGGAATTTCTTTGAATCATGATTGATTTTAGAATTGATACAATGGAGATACTTGGAATAAATCTCCACCCTATTCAGTCCTAACAGGATTGAGTAAGGGCTGCAGCCTAGATCAAAGATTTAATCATTTGAAAATATGACCTTCAACAGACATGTGCAAAAGCCAGAAACCTCTGGGCGGTCCTGGGTTAAGCTAGAGCCTCCATTGGCACAGGGAAATTGATGAACAGTGATTGGTAGAGGGGAGAACTGAGGGGAGGAACTTGGATGGTTTCCTTAAAGATAGGGGGTCTGAAGACTCCAGGAGAGGTGGAGAGAGCGTAGGTGTGGTTCCTGTGGGCTCTGAGAAGGCTTGCTCTGAAGGAAGCTGAAGGTGGGGGCCTCTGAGACTGTTTCTCCATTTTGGACACGTGAGTAATAGGGACTGATCTCTTTTCTTTGCCCCAGCTATCTAAGGGCTTGGGCCTTTTGGCCCAGCCTAAACAGAAGGGGTATTTAAGCCCTATTCCCTTCTCTCCCTTTTTTTCTCTCTCTATCTCTAATTCCTTTCTTACTTCTATTGTAATTAAACTCCAAAAAAGGCTGACGGCTGACTTGAGTTTTTCATTTAGGAATTACATAGCTGATTCCTTGGCGACCTTAAATTAATATATATCAGTCTTTTAAAGTGATTCCCTTGTAACACCTCACTATACATTGCAGAAAAGTAGAAATATTAATGCAACCCTTTTGGACCATAATGTTATAAAAATTATACTCAACAGAGGGCTTCAAGGAAAAAAAAGACTAAAAATTAATTGGAAAATTAAATAACTTTATTCTAAAGATAATGTGCATCAAAAAACAAATCATAGAAAAACTCAACAATTTCATTAAAGAGAATGACAAGAAGACAACAAACCAAAATGTTGGGGACCAGGGGGAAAACTCATATCTCTAAATGCTTAAGAGAAAGGGCAAATCAATGAACTGAATAATTAATTTAAAAATTAAAAAAAGAACAAGTTAAAAATTCTCAATGAAACACAAAATTAGAATTTCTGAAAATGAAAGGAGAGATTAATAAAACTGAAAGTAAGAAAACCATTGAACTAATAAAATAATAAAAAACCAGCAAAATAGATAAACCTTTAGTAATTTGATTTGGTTGTTTTTTTTTAAACCACTAAATTACCAATATAAAAAATGAAAAGGTCAAATTCACAATTGATGAAAAGGAAATTAAAGCAATGGATAGGAGTTATTTTGCTCAATTATATGCCAATAAATCTGACAACTTAAAATAAATATTTTTAAATAGAAAATTTCCAGATTAACAAAACAGGAAATAGAATACTTAAAAAACTCAAGCCCTCAATGAACTCCCTAAGAAAAAGTCCCAGGGTTAGATGGATTCAGAAATGAATTTTACCAAATATATAAAGAACAATTTATTCTAATAATATATAAATCATCAACTATTTAGAAAAATAACTGAAGAAGGAATTCTACCAAATTCCTTTTATGACCCAAATTATGTTACAAAACAGTAATCACCAAAGCCATCTAGTACTAGCTTAAAAAAAAATCCACTGGTGAATCAGCAGAATAGATTAAGTACACAATAAAACAGTAGTACATGATTATAATAGTTTAGTGTTTGATAAAAGCAAGGATCCAAGCTTTTGGGATAAGAACTCAAGATTTGATAAAAATTGCTGAGAAAATTGGAAAGTAGTTTGGGAGAAATTGGGCACAGACCAACATTTCACAAGTTAAAATCAAAATACATAAATGATTTAGACATAAAAATGATATATTTTTTAATCCTTACCTTTTATCTTAGAATCCATTCCAAGGCAGAAGAGTGGTAAGGATTAGGCAATGGATCTTAAGTAACTTACCCAGGGCCACACAGCTAGGAAATGTCTGAGGCCACATTTGGACCCAGGACTTCCTGTCTACAGATCTGGCTCTGTCCTCTATACCACCTAGCTGCCTCTAAAGGGTGATATCTTAAGTAAATGAGAGAAGCATGAAAAAATGGCAAATCTATGTATAAAGAAAAAGTGTATGACCAAATAAGATATAGAGGACCACAAAAAGTACAATTTTAATTACCGACAATTAAAAAAACTTTTGCACACACTAAACTAATGCAGTCAAAATAAGAAGGAAAACAAGAAACTATAGGGAAAAGTTTACAGCAAGCTCTCTGATAAGGGCCACATTCCTCAAATATATAGGGAATTGAATAAAATTTCTAAAAAAATAAGAGCCATTCTTCAGTTGCTAAATAGTCAAAGGATATGAACCAGCGGTTTTCACAAGAAGAAATTAAAGATATCAATAGTCACAAAATGCTCTAAGTCACTAGTCATTAGAGAAATGCAAATTAAAACAACTCTGAGTTACATTTTCACGCAGATCAGATGGGCTAACATGACAGAAAAAGAAAATGAAAAGCACTGGAGGGGATGTGGAAAATATGAGATATTAATATACTCTTTGTAGAGTGTGAATTAGTCTGACCTTTTGGAAAAAGGTATGGAACTACACACAAAGATCTTAAACTGTGCATATCATTTGACCCATTAATACCACTATTAGGCCTGTATCCCAGAAAGAAAATATTTATAGCAGCTCTTTTTGAGGTGGCAAAGAATTGGAAATTGAGGGGATACCCATCAATTGGAGAATGGCTAAATAAATGGTGGTATGTGATTGTGATGGAAATGACAAATAAGATGAACCCAAATAAACCTGAAAAACTTAAATGAAGTGATATAAAGTGAAGTGAGCAGAACCAGGAGAATGTGGACACATATAACAAAAATAATGTATTATAATCACCTATGAATGACAACTATTATCAATAAGACAAGGATCCAGAACAACTCCAAGTGACTCAAGACAAAAAGGATATCCACCACCATAGAAGGAATAGATGGGATTTAAATGCAGATCGAAATATACCATTGTTCACTTTATTTTCTCCATTAAATTTTCTTTAGTGTAATCAGTGTGTCTTATTTCATAATTTATTATTGATTTATAACAAATCAGATCTATTATAGTATAGTTATTGTTGCATATTATATTGTTTATATATATATATATATATATATATATATATAATAAAAAGAAGTGGTAACCAAAAAGAAAAAAGAAATAATGAACAGTATAGTTTCTGAAAAACCTGGAAAGACTTATATGAACTGCTGCAGAGTTAAGTGAGCAGAACCAGGAGAACACTCCACACAGTGATAGCAGTATTGTAAGGAATGATTAAGTGAAAGATTTAGCTATTCTAATCAAAACAATTCCAAAGGACCTATAATAAAAAATGCTATCCACCTCCAGAGAGAGAAGTGATGAACTCTGAATACAGAATGAAGCATAATTTTTAGCCTAATGTTGATTGTTTTTAATGGTTTCTTTTACAACATGACTAATGTGGAAATATATTTTACATGATTTCACATGGGTAATCAATATCAAATTTCTTGACATTTCAAGGAGAGAAGAAGGGGGAAGGGAAATAGGGAGAGATAATAAGAATTTGAATTAAAAATTTTAAAAATGCTATTGTTAAAATTTTATATACAGTTAGGAAGCATTTAATGAAATAAAGAAAAATAAAATTTTAAAAATCTTGGCAAATTTTAAAGTGTTATATAAATACTATAAATACTATCACTACAACTATTTCTACTACTAGTATTACTACTTCTACTAGTCCCATTCTTCTTCAAGACACTTTCTAGTTTATTACTGTCCTTCTTAAAAAGTGATATTCAGAACTGAACATAATACTCAGAACTGGAAAAAGTCCAATAGAAAGATCACTTATATTTCCTTTTTATCATCTTTTCCATAGAGGATTGTTTGTGCATCATATCTTCAATTAGACTATAAACTCTATGAGGGCAGGGACCTGCCTCATCTTTTTATCTCCCCTCCTTGCCACCAGTACATAACATGCTGAATACTTCCCATCCTTTAAGATGAATTATTTAATATTTCTTTATGTTCCTCACATTTATTATTTTTGTGGTGCATGGATCATAGGAGGAGTGGATTTAGAGATAGAATAGAACTTAGACATCTTCCAGTCCCACTGCCTCATTTTTCAGATGAGAATGACATCCACAGAAGCCCAATGATTTGCCTAATGTTCCTCAGGTAATAAATAGCACAACTAGTATTTGAACTTAGGGGTTCTCTTTCTATTATTATAATATGCCCTAGTGCAGGCAAGTGATACAATGGGTAGAATACCAGACCTGGAGTCAGGAAGGCTCTCTTCCTGAGTTCAAGTCTTGCCTCAGATACTTATTAACTGTATAACTCTGGGCAAATCACTTAACTCTGCCTCAGTTTCCTCATCTATAAAATAAGCTGGAGAAGCTGATGGCAAACCACTCCAGTGTCTTTGCCAAGAAGACCCCAAATGGGGTCATGGAGGATTGGACACAACTGAAGAATGTCTTTTTTGTTTTTCTCTTTTAAAATACATCAGACCTCTTCAACCCCTTCAAAGTAATTATCCTGCATCATCTGGGAACTAAATCTTTTAACAAGAAGGAGCTGAAATTTGTGCTCAGCCAGCACCACTTCTGTAGCCTACTGAGGGGTGAGCTAAGCCCCTCTCCTCAGCTCAGGGCCAGCAGCCCAAGGGACCCTATTTATTAGGCAAAGAGGCCCTGGGTTATTTAAGAGAAAGTCTGACTGGTTACTCCATTTACCTGATGGTAGATTTGTGATTGCCTAAGAAGAACATGCTTGCTTGGTATTTCTACTCAGTGCTTTACATACACTAGCTATTCTTCATAAAAAGCCCATGTGGGGAAGGAGATTTTCACTAACCAGGACAGTGCCTTTTCTTTTTAAACTCTTACCTTCTGCCTTAGTACTGATTCTAAGAAAGAAGAGCTACAAATGCTAGGCAAGGAGAATTAAGTACTTGCCCAGGGTGACTCAGCTAGGAAGTGTTAAAGGTCATATTTGAACCCAGGTCCTCCTGACTACAGGTTTGGCACTATCTCTGTGCCTTTTAACACAGAGAAGCAGAGCCTGAACCATTGTCAGGCTTTGCCTTTTCTCTACCACCCACCCGTACCTAGAGTGATCAAATGAACACAAGTAGTCTGCATCTTCCCAGTCCTTACCTGATGTTGGCCCACTTGATTGAGGCAAATTGACCCTTTGTTGCTCTTTATAGACAGAGACAGCATTGTGTCATGGCTAGAATATTGGATGTAGAGTAGGAACCCCAAGTTCAAATCCCACCTTTGGCATTACTGGTCATGGTCAAATCAGATAATCTCTGCATTGAAAATATTCTGAATTAATTAATTAAATACCCCACCACCACCAATAAATAATGAAACCCAGTGGAATTGCACATCAGCTACAGGAGGGGGATAGGGGTAGGGGAGGGAAAGAACTTGAATCTTATAACCATGGAAAAATATTCTAAATCAATTAATTAAATAAAATCCTCCCCCCAAATAAATAATCTCTGCATTGTTTGGGAAACTCTCTAGGATATATGAACTAAGACTGCTGCATCAGTATGACTATGGAAACGGGCTTGACAAGCCTATTTATGGGACAGAATGATAGAGGATTAAAATGAGAGAGGATTAAAAAAGGCCAGCCCATTATATCAGTCCCATAGATCAAAGGAAAAGAAGGGTACTCCCTTGAGAGAGTGTCAAAAGGTGTTCTAAAATTTTATGAGGTAGAGGGAAGGGTGTCTGAGAGGAAAGAATCAATTCATTCATTTTTGAAGTAAGAAGATGTAGCATGATGAGCAATAGGGGACTCTTCTGCAAAGAAGAGCAAGTGAGTGCTGGGATCTGGGGGAACTTTGAATCCCATATCCCAAATTAGAACAGCTCTAGGGAAAGTAGGACAGATGGGTGTCCTGAGACAGAAAAAAGGAAGACTATTCAGAGGATTCCAGATGAGGTCTTTGCTTTATAGTCCAAGGGTCAGAGCTTGGATATCTTAAGGAAGCCCAGCTTCTATAGAAAACCTTGCATCTAGTAGGAACTTAATATATATTTATAAAATTCTAAATGGACAAATATCTCTCTGTAGGATAAGTATTCACTCAGAAAGACTTCCTATTGTTTATTAAGCTTTTTCATTAGGGAACATTTCTTTAAATCTAGTTTCTGTTTATTCTCTCTATTTTTTAAGGCTCTTTTTATCTTGTGCTGCCAATAGTAGGGACGGAAAATGAATGGGCAGAGCATTTGGGTGGCTCAGTGGATTGAGAGCCAGACTTTAATCAGAAGGACTCGGGATCAAATCTCATCTCAGATGCTTCTCAGCTGTGTGACTCTGGGCAAGTCACTGAACCTTCTTTGCTTTGGTTCCTCATCTGTAAAAGGAGCTAGTGATGAAATGGCAAACTGCTCCAGTATCTTTGCCAAGAAAACTCCAAATGGGGTAATGAAGAGCTGAACAAAACTGAAAAATGACTCAACAACAATAGCAGCACTAGAGCAAGGCTCACTCCTTCTCTTACCTGCCCTGCCTCCAAGGCAGCAGACTCATCTAGACAGGTGTTATTCGTCTCCAGCAGCTTAGAAACCTTGGAGGGACCCAGAGAGTGTTTTCACCCCTTGGCAGCTACACCCAGGATAATCCAAGTCACCCCACCAAGCTGCCACTTGCCCTGAGAGCAAAAATGTCTAGTCGTGGCTCAGCTTCTGGATGTGGCATGATATTATGATGTCGAGGAGAGGTTAGCATCTCCATATTCCCAGGCTTCCTTAAATCCCCTGTTCTTTGTCAAGAAAAGAGGAGAGCAACAATTCACAAACTAAGTCAGCCTCCCCCTTAAGAATGAACACAGGGTCCAAATACCAAGAACAGTGATAATTAAAGTGCAGTTAAGTAAGGTGAGATCCAGCATGGGAAAAATCAAGTCATGATACAGAAGTGAAGAAGAATTCCAAATACAGTAATTAATGGGAAGGAGATAGAACATTTGGAAAATAGGAACAGTGAAAGAGACCTAAGGGGGATGAATGAGGGCCAGAAAATTATATACAAGCTTGCAATGTGATACAGCAGCAGCCACCACACAAAACCCATGTAATTCCAAATTGCATAGCTGAGGCATGGAGTCATAGGCCATGGAAGTGAGAGCCCTTCTCTTGATGAGCCTAAGGAGACCACAACTGAATGTTATGTGGAATTTGGGGTTCTCTGACACCAGAAAGACTCTGATGAAGTGCAGAGATTTGGAAGAAAAGTAACCAGAAAGACAAAGGCACTAAAGGAATTGGTTTTAGAGGAGAGATGGAGGAAATTTTTTAAAAATAATAAATTTGGTTAAGCAAAGCAATGAATAAAAGGAGAGCTGCCAGCTCAAAGCACACCAAGGGGACAAGGGTCAGGTTAGTAATAGGACCACATGAAGAAATGATACAGCCAGAAATTAATGAGAGATAATTAAAAGCAGAAGAAACCTGCCACAATTAGGAATTGTTTGCGTCTTCCCTGGAAAGAGGATTCAATTTGGAATCAGAGGTACTGGATTCTAATCCTTACTCTTTCACTTCTCAGAGTATGACTTTGAGTTTAAGTTACTTACTTAGTTTCCTTAATCATGAAAAGAGAGAGTTGAGCTGCATGATGTCTAAGATATCCTCCAGCTCTGGATTTTGGAAGATAGAAATAAAAAAACTGGAGAACAAGAACAAAAGGCTAATTAACTCAAAACTTATTCCCCCAAATGCCTCCTCCCTCAACTGTAAACTATATAAGGTCAAACACTTCATAATAAACCAAGAAATACCTTCCAACTCCCTGTATGTGACCCTGGGTAAGTTACTTAACTTCTGGACCTCTACTTACTCATTTGTAAAATGAGAAGCTTGACAGATCGAGTCACCTACCAGCACTGGGAGTAGGAAGGGAGGAAGGGAGATAAATTCGATCATATAATTTAGGAAAACTTATGTGGAAATTTGTTATTACATGTAAATGGCTTAAAATTAAATAATAAAATAATAAAATAAAATTAGACTGAAAGTCAAAAAAATGAGAGGGTTGAATCATGTGACTTCTGAGACCTCTTATAGCCTTGTATCTATGATCCTATGATAGTTATAACAGTGACAAAATTCTAAAATAGTGACCAAGAATACTAGCTGGGGGGGATCAGGGAGAGGTTAGTAGGAAAATAATGTAAGATGCAAAATGGCCCAGAATAGAGATTCAGGAGGAATCTGTAAGGCCCCTGTCTGCCCATCAGGCATCAGAAACTGATTTAATTCTCTGCATCCTTGCCACAGCTTAGGGAAGTGTCCATGATTCCCCTTTTGCCAGTGAGTCTCCTAGTTCTGAATTCTGGGTTGGTTCCTTAGCCCAGGGTGTTTTATCCATTGGGCTTCCAATTCCCAAATGTTGCATCTCCATCAACAGGGAGGTTAAGGAGCTGGCAGCCCATAGCATAGATGAAGCAGGGCAGCCCCCCAAACTGTTGTGTGCTATAGCCTAGCTTCTTAGCCTTCCTCCCCAATGGGTCACCTTCTCCCCAGCATTCACCAAAACTCTCGGGCCAGGAGAGGCACAGGGGGCACCACAGTGGCTGAGGGCCCCAGAGCACAGTCAGCCCAGTTTTCCTCCACGTTCTCACTTCACCTATTCCCACAGAGCATTTCCATCTGCCAATCCCTTCACAATCCAAGACCAGACTCAGCAGGCTGATGCCGGTGAGAAACCTTTCCTTTGAGGAATTCTGATTTGGGAAAAGATGGACTTTATCAAGGATTGGGACAAGAGGGTTCTTAGCACATGCCCACAATGGCTTCCACCTAAACCCCTGGAAGTGGCCCCGAGCTTAATAAATAACAAGGGACCTCGGATCCAATAAAAGTCTTCCCGTTTTCCCTCATGATGGATGGGACTTCCCCAGAGCCTCTCCTCAACTGCTTTTCTTTCAGACTTCATAAAAGTTACAAGCTATTTTGTCAAGTGATGTTTGGAAATTCTTGAGATCTCTTAAAAGGTGGAGGTTTTTGGAAAGTGTATATGGGGAGAAGTCCAGGAGGCATAGAAGGGAAGAATGGCCAGGTTAGCTGTTTCTAAGCAAATGGCCTGACAGCTCCATAGCCACGAAGGGTTCTGGGAGGAGAAAAACCGTGGCTAGAATAGGAACAGTTCAGGGGAAAAAAATTCTCAAAGGTCAGGAAACTCTACACTTTGCTTCCAACAACAGCTCGGTTCTGCCCACACATTCCCGGCTAACCCTTCCCTGGCAGGCTGAGGCTTTGCCAGAGGCCACATGAAAGATAGTGGTTTGTTCTGCGCTCCCTAGGATTGCGAGTCTGCAAAGGAAAGCCTTTGATAGATGATCGTCAGTGACGCAACACCACTCACCCCACGGGGCCGCCTGAGATACCACGGGGGCGCCCTGGGACCCCGCCAGGGGTCAGTCAGGGGCATGGCTTAGCTCCGTACCTGTGGCGCAAGAGCACTTCCTGGGGAATGTGACAGGTTTACAAAAGAACAACAATTTATGTTTACATCTGGATTAAAGCCTGCAGAGAGCCCTTTCCTTGCAATAATGCTGAGAGGGAGGCAGAGCAAACATTCTGGGCCCCAGGTAAGAGAGGACTTTCGGCTCCAGTCCCTCTCCCAGGCAGATGTGCCCGGCTCTCTGCTCCAGGGAAGTGTTCTGAGACAGACCCTGTTTATCAAGTTTAGGTTACTTTGTCCACTTTAAAGTTGTGATGATAAAGCCAAAGCTTGGAATGGTTCTTTTAGCTGAAGTAAGCCCCTTGGCCATCTACACAGATAAATTAACTGGAAGAATATCAGATTTCCTAGTTATTCGGTGTCATGTCAAACTTAAAGTGAATCTTTGGGTTGGAATTACTTTCTGCTTGCAAAACTCCAAATTGTCCAGGTTTCTGATTTCTGAGACGTGATATAGATATGGTTTTAATTAATAGTAAATTTAGTCATTAGAAAAGTAATGTGCATATATGGCTCAAACCTCTGTGATTCTGCATCCAAAATGGACACATTCCAGGTGATCTTGGGTATGTCCTCATTCCTCTAGAGGTAGCATGGCGGTGAGCTGGAAGGGGTTGGGGAGGAATAGTATAAAGGTGACCATCTTGACCAGCTCCATCTGTACTTTTTCAGTCTTACTCACGTGTTTCTATGCATGGCAACCAGGAGAATTATGGAGGTAGAAAGGAGTTCTACAAGCAAGGTGTGAAGAAATGCCTAATAAACTTGAGAGGACTATAAAGACTTGGCCATTGGTTAAAGGTCACAGACATGCCTCAGGGGTCTATGTTAAATCTCCCAGCAGTGGGAGAACTCATCAGTTTGTGGGAGTTGAGGCCAGAAACTGCCTTTGGAAGAGACCCTGGAGGTGTGGAGGGAAGATTTCTCTCTTGTCTCCTCTCATTCCTTCCCAGCTGCCTGTACGTAAGTTTAAATCTCTCCTATCCTGAAAAACCCTCACTAGAACCTACCATCCCCTTAAGCGGTCCTAGATATCTCCTTTTCACAACCAAACTCAATGAAAAAGCTGCTTATACCCATTGCTTTTGCCTCTTCCCACTCATTTTCCACCTTTTCTAGAATAGCTTCTAGCCTTTTTACTTCACTGTTCCGGGAGTTACCAGTCTTGATGACTAAATCTGCAGCCTCTGACACTGTTGATCACCTTATCGAACTGGATACTCTCCCCTCCCTGAATTTTCACAACATAATTCTCTCTTGGTTCTCTTCCTAAATCTTTGAACAATTCTTGGACTTCTTTGCTGCTTCCCTTTTCATATCATTCAGCCTAACTGAGATTATATCCCAAGACTCAATGGGTATGTCCACAGAGCTCTTCTTTTTCTCTTTCTACTTTTGCTCAGTTGATGAATTAATCAGCTCCCATGGGTTAATTATGTTCTTTATGCAGATGTTTATATATATATATGTATGCAAATATATTAATGTATGGACTGTATATGTGTGTATACATATATAACATATTATCTTCCTTCCTTCTTCTTTCTTCCTTCCTTCCTTTCCTTCTTCCTTCCTTCCTTTCTTTCTTTTCTTTCTTTCTTTCTTTCTTTCTTTCTTTCTTTCTTTCTTTCTTTCTTTCTTTCTTTCTTTCTTTCTTTCTTTCTTTCTTTCTTTCTTTCTTTCTTTCTTTCTTTCTTTCTTCCTTCCTTCCTTCCTTCCTTCCTTCCTTCCTTCCTTCCTTCCTTCCTTCCTTCCTTCCTTCCTTCCTTCCTTCCTTCCTTCCTTCCTTCCTTCCTTCCTTCCTTCCTTCCTTCCTTCCTTCCTTCCTTCCTTCCTTCCTTCCTTCCTTCCTTCCTTCCTTCCTTCCTTCCTTCCTTCCTTCCTTCCTTCCTTCCTTCCTTCCTTCCTTTCTTCCTTCCTTTCTTCCTTTCTTTCTTTCTTTCTTTCTTTCTTTCTTTCTTTCTTTCTTTCTTTCTTTCTTTCTTTCTTTCTTTCTTTCTTTCATCTCTCCTGAGTCAACATGAACAAAAAAGGACTCAATCTCTAATCTCTTTCCTTCATAATCTACCAAATTCTAAACTTCCTTATTTCTCTTGAAGTCACTGTCATCCTTCTGGTCACTCAGGTGCACAAAATCAGTGTTTCCTTAACTCTTCACTGTACTTCATCCACATATCAGGTGCCAGCTCTTATTGGTACCTCCACAATTGGCAGATAGATGGCACAGTGGATAGTGTCAAGCTTGGAGTCAGGAAGACCCATTTCCCCGAGTTTAAATATGACTTCATACACTTACTTGCTTTGTGACCCTGTAAGTCACTTCACCATGTTTGCCTCAGTTTCCTCTTCTGTAAAATGAGCTGAAGAAGGAAATGGCAAACCACTCCAGTATCATTGCCAAGAAAATCCTAAATGGTGTCACAAAGAGTCAAAAACAACTGAAAAATTACTGAATAGCAAAACTTCCTCAATATTTTGTCCCTTCCCTCTATCACACAGCTACCACTCAAGTCCAGGACCTCATTACCTCTTGCCCAGCTGGATCACTGCAAATTCCTGCATAACAATTATTGTACTTCAAATTAATTTTTACTCCAATCTACCCTCCACCTAGATGCCAAAGGGAGTTTTTAAAGTGTAGAAACAATCATGTCACTCAGTAAAATCCAATGCCTTCTTAGTGCTTCTAGGATCAAATGTAAACTTCTCTGTTTTTCACCTAAATCCCTTTACAACCTACATTTTATATCTAAATATATGTTACTTCTGTTCCCACAATTCCTTTATCTACAGGCTTGACAAACTGGTCTCTTTGCCATTCCTTATACACCCATTTCCATATTTTCTGAGCTTAAGCACTGACTGTCCATACCTTTCCACCTCACCTCCACCTTTTAAGGAACACCTTCTACATAAATCTTCCCTGATTGTTCCATCTGCTAATCCTTCCATCCCTAACATTTTCCATTCAGCACATCGATAAATACAAATGTACAAATTCTCTCCTATGATGGAATGTAATATCCTTGAGGAAACATGGAGGAAGCATTATACTTACTGACAGGTAGATGATAGATACTAAAAGGAATTCTATGTCCTAACTCAGATAAGAGTTTAGACTGGCAGTCATACTGTATTCTGCCACTATCAGGTCACATTTGAAGCACTTTGTACTTCACATCCAGAATTCTGGATGCCATGTTTTTTGAAAGAACATTGGCAAGCTAAAGGACCGCCAGAGCATGGTGACCAAAAAGCTAAGGCATTAGAGACCATGTTATATTTAGGAATTATGGAATTTAGGTGGGACATGATAGCACTCTTCAAGTATGTGAAGGTTATTTATGTTGAAAAGGGATTAGACATGTTCTTCTTGCCCTGAGAAAACAGAACTTGGAGTAATGAGAGGAATTTGCAGAGAGGCAGATTTAGACTTAATGCAAGAAAAAAAAAATCATTGCAACAACAAAAGCTGTCCAAAAGTGGGGTGTGCTGCCCTGGAATACAGTAGGTTCTAACTTATTCAAGGCCTTCCAGCAAAGGTTCAAGTTCCATTTGGCATGGACAGGGTAAAGGTTTGTTAGAGAGGAATTGGACTCAGCCTGTCAGAAGGAGGAGAGAAGCAGATTTTGCAGACTGAAGCTAGATCAGGGGAGGGGCAGAAGAAAGAATGGAACCTCCCCTGCTAGGTCAGGACCAGAGTGAGGTAGAGATGGAATGGAGTCAAGTATAAAGAGAAAGGGGATGGATTGATTTTCCTCTCTCTTCTTCCTGGCAAACCCCACTCTGACTGCTTTCAAGATCACAAACTTCTGTTTCCTCAGACTTGCTTGAAGCAATTATAATACCAACAGCTTCTCCCTCTCTGAGGAGAGAAATGTAACTTTCCTCCCCCCCCCCCATCTCCCAGTCTCCTTCCTTTCTTAGATACTATGAAGCCATTCTCTTGCTCTTTATTCTTAGGGAACAAATAAAGGGGTGGGACAATTGAATTAAAAAAATAAGGTAATGGGAAAGAGGGAATGGGAGGTCCCTAAAGTAACTGAACCCCTTCTCCCCAAAGTCTGGCAGGATCAGGCTTTGCTTGCCTGACCCCCTGGGGTCAGTTGTGAAGGTGTCTTGACTTTTCTAGCTGCCTTGGCTATTATAATAAGTTCAAAGACTTTCAAGGGATTCAGAGGAAATCTTCTTATAGTGAACAGCTTCCAATTGAAGTCCTGTTCACTCAGCTTGTTTCTCTGGAAATTGGGTCAGGGGTCATAGGAGGAGAGTACTGGTTCAGAAATCCAATTAGGTCCTCCTTTCTGTTAGGCTTCCCAGAAAGAAGTCGCCTCTCCAACTGTCCAGATCTTCTTCCTTCCTCTTCCTTCCTTCAGAATTCTCTCTCCTTCCTGCTCTTCCCCTGTTCCAGCTGGTCCTTTAGCTTGCAGAATCTGCTTCTCTCTTCCTTCTGACAGGTTGAGTCTAATTCCTCTTTTACAGGTTCATGTTTGGGTGGGACCAGATGACTTCCAAGGTCATTTCTGATTCTGAGATTCTGTGATTTTGTAAAATATTGGTTCATTCTGTCTTCCCTTCTTCATTCCAACTGGCCTTTACAGGTTTAGTTAGTTGGGAATATGGGGTCTGGTGAGGCAAATATTTCAGTTGCACTACTGTAGTGGTGACCAGTGGGTGTCATGAATAGGCCACTCTTTCAGTGAAACCACCATAGCAGTCTCAGCTATGAGTCATGCAGAGCTCAGCAGTATGTACCAACCCATCCAGAATCTCAGTGGAAGAGGGGGCAGTTTACTGTTACTTATACATGCCTGGAGGGACTGGGGGGAGTCTTGGACACAAGGACCTCTACACAGATCCACTAGTCAATGATTAAGAATGCTTTGACCCAGTATGAAAGCTTGATGTTACCCATTAGTCTAAGCTTAACATTTCATTGCCCATTGGGTACAGGAAAGGGGTAGGAGGAGGGGAGGGAAAGAACATGAATCATGTAACCATGGAAAATTTTTCTTAATTAATCAATAAATAAAATTAATATTGGAAAAAATAAACAAACATAACATTTCAGCCCAGGCTCTCTCCATGACACATGGCATGGTGTATACCATTTTTACCTAGAATTCCTTCTTTTTTCTGTGTGTGTATACACATGTACTGTGGGGGGAATAAAAATTGTGGCCCATGTTGCCATTTATATTCATTATAAAAACTGAATTTATCTTGCTAATATCTGAATTTTGTGTTCCATTGTAGTGGAGATGTGATTCTAGGGTATCAAAAGCTAAAGATTATACCAGTAGAGTAGACACAAGATCTGGCAAGTCCTCCCCAACTAGAAATGCATGGGTTTGACACTGGCAAAG
The DNA here is from genome assembly GCF_027887165.1 of Monodelphis domestica. NCBI lineage: Eukaryota > Metazoa > Chordata > Mammalia > Didelphimorphia > Didelphidae > Monodelphis > Monodelphis domestica. Next base: position 294,743,988 of record NC_077230.1, read on the forward strand.
GATTGTTCATCACTTCTGGACTAATATATCTAATATATCTTAAGTTCATAAGAAGACTTGTCACTACATGATGAATTTTTACTAATCAGAGCAATTATGAAATAATTTACTAAGGCATGGAGGGGCCACCATCAAGTTCTTTACTACATGCCAGTCACTATGCTAAATACTTGGTATAAAAAGAAAGGCAAAAAATGGCCCCTGCCCTTAAAAAGCATGTGCTCAAATGTCATTGGGAGAAGTGTTCCTGCCATAGATTCCTGACTGATTAAAATATAGACCCTATGTAACAGATATTTCTTAACAAGATGAAAAGAAAAAAATTAGTTTGGCTGTGTACAAATAATGAGCTTTTTGCCATTTGTGAGCAATGTCCAAGTATTGCAATTACTACTATGTACTATTTTATTTGTTTGTAAAATAAACTCCATTCTTGTTCAGTCTTCAAAGGAAAAATGAGAAGAGGAATAGTTAATAGTAACTCATGTAATATGAGCTATAATCATCTGTTTATAACTTGAAATCAGATCATTCTCTCCATCAATTTATTTAAGTTTTTGTTTGATTTCACCAACCACTGAGAATAGAATAGAATACTTTCTTCAACTCTTCAGGAATACAACTTTTTTGTTGACTGACTGATTAGTTGAAATGTCCTTCAGCAATAAAGAAGGTTTTTTAACCTAAAATTAAAAAGAACCTAAGGATGGAGCATTTCTATATTGATCTACTGTTTTGGCAGATAAGTTCTCAAGAATGCCACAGAATTTACACACATATACTTTCCCCATGAATGCCCATCATACTCATCCCGAAATGATGGCCAACAAGACAATTTGGCTTGCCATAGTCTTCGAAGACAAAGACCTTCATTATGAGGCTTTATTTAAAAGTCGGCTATCTTCTCATCCAACACTTCAAAATGTCATTTACTATAGGATACAGTATTGGCCAGTAATTAAGTGACAATGAGGCCTACTTAGTGTAAAGGATAATTTTAGTGTTGTGACCTAAACTATATTAATTATTGGTCACCATGGGATATCCCAAATAAAATACCCAACACAACTGGAAATTTATGATGATTTTAATTAATATAGGGGAAAGAAATTAAGGACAAGGGAGAGGGAAAAGGTGTAGGTTTTCTCCCACCTGGCCTGTACCAGGAGGAAGATTACAGGCTTCTAGGAAGATAAAGTTTAGAGAGTAAAGGAGGAAGGAATTGGCCCGAACTTCAAGAGGGTTCAGCTAAGATGCCTGAACCTGAATTAGCTCAAGGGCAAACTCACTGCAAAAACCCAGACAAATAGCTGCCACCATACCAAGATGTCAGGAAGGTTAGCACACTGCCAGTCAGAGCGCCACATCTCTGGGGAAAGAGGCCGAAGAGAGGAAGTGACTGGAAATATATGGACGGTTTTACATCACTTTCCTGCGTCTCATTTGTACCAATGGTAGCTCAGCTTGACTTAGGACAGCCCAGGGGTCTGTCAGCTGTTTCTGCATATGTCTGTTAAAGGCCATCCTCCTGAATACTTCATCCTTAAGTATGGATGTAGACATTCCTGATTTTGTTAAAGAGAGTGTCTTCATTGTTACAATGAGGAGATAGCTAAATCCAATCTTCACATTAGAAAACACAGATCTGACAGCCTGGAGAAAAGGTACATTTTGTTCCTCACTTGGGAGATTAAAAGTCAATGCAGGTGACGCAGCTATACAGAAATGGAACATAATTGTACCTGGAGGCCTTAGAATCCCGTAAATTGCAATATCTTGCATAGACTGCTTATTAAATCTCTCCTTTAATTTCATTTTCTCAGGGAGGAATCTTCTGACTATACTTTTTTTCTTCTTAATTTTCCAAAGCAACTTACCAGTTGATCTTTGGTTTGTATAATTTGCCATTAATGAGATTAGAAAAATATACCTGGGAAGTCATAGGCAATGAAGAAGAAGCATCTTTGAGGAATTCACGAATACTGCTATGGGCTTTTTAAACACAGTAGTAGAATTTGCAGCAATCCCACCTTAAGGTAGATCCTTCCCTGCCCTTTTTCCCCCTATACCCTACAAACCTATGATTTTACTCACTCACATCTTTTCTTCCCTTGGTCAGTCCTATTTCAATTCAGCCCTGGCTCATCATCGCTGGTCTGCAGGATTTCTCTTGGAAGGAGAGATCACTGGGGCAGGGCGGTGTTTGGAACCATGGTTTTAATTTGTTGAGGATCACAATAGCAGAATAAACTAATTCTCATCCTATCTTTCCAAGTTGTCAACAAGTATTTATTAAGTGCCCATTTACCAGGCACTGTGTTATACACTAGGCATACAAATAAAGGCTAAAAACAGTTCCTGATGACTGAGAAAACTGAGGTTGAGAATTTACAGAACTTCACCAGAGTTCTCTCAAACTCAAAACTCAAACCAGAGTTTGAGGGAAGATTTGAACTCAAATCTTTCTAATTAAAAATTCAACACTCCAAGTCTACTGTACCATTTAGTTGGCTCTTAAAAGAGAACTATTTGTGCATTTCATTAAGAGAATCTTAATGAGTAATTCCAGTGCCTAAAGTAAGTAGAAAGTTGACCTCAAATCAACTTTAAAGACAAATGTAGTTGAGGAGTAGGGGTGAGAAGATTTATTAATAATATTGTATTCTTTCTATGTCTAAGTAGTTCTAAGTAATGATTTTTGTCACTGAGGCTTTGTTGGTGTTTCAAGACTCTTTTCTCATTCCTTTGTCCTGACATTCTCTTACTTCCATTGTCTCAGAGCAACTTCTAAATTGGTAAATAAGAACTGGCTCAAGCCATATATGTCTGTGGGCAGCAGGGCAACATCCTCATGTCCCTCATTGAAATGAGCAATGGAGGTCAAAATTCAATCAGACCCATCACAATTTCCCATCTAGATCACCAATGGCAATTAGAATGATATAATCAGGTGTGACCTCCCCTACTATCATGAAAGAATCTGGGAGGGATTTTTAAAAATTAGTCTTCCTCCTCATTAGCTATTCACCAATTAAAGATGTGTGCAGGCTGAATAATGAGCTTCCAAAATTGAATTGAATGACTCAATATGCTGAATGTCTGTCTTTGATCACCAAGAAAGACCACTGATAAATTAATTTATTGGTTATTGCTAGCCTGATCAATAAACTGATTTCCTTATCTAGAACCAGGTCTCTCAGAATTTTTAATCATCATGGGGAAGAACTTGGAACATTAGGCCATGTGGGAGTAAGGAAGACAGGACAAAGTCTCTGGAGCACAGGCCCCCATAGATGTTCCTGGGAAGTCACCATCAAAGAAAGAATAAGGACAGGGTTGGGCAAATAAAAAAAAAATTCGTTTAGGATATAGCTCCCTAGGGGAGTAAATGTGGCATTTATGGTCTTCCTATTTTAACTAGTTATAATTACTAACTAGGTACTAATCTCAGTTATTTCTATAAAGTGAAAAGGAACAAACAATACCTTATGTGGATTTCAGTGCCCTAAAAGATAGCCCTAGTTACTAGTTCCCCATGGCCCCCATTCAGCCAGGAATTTATCAGTGGAAATGAGATTTGTACATGGGGATAGGTGCTAGATCTGTGATTTCATTAATAATAGGAATTCCTAGATGTTGAAACTCTCTCAATCAAGTCAATTAGCATTTACTATGTGCCAAGCACTGAAAATATAATAAAATTAAAAAGAAAGACAATCTCTATCCTTGAGGACATGCTAATGAGGGAAGACAACACATATTGTTGTTGTTGATCCTTTCTTTTTGAAGAGGCCCAATAACATCATGGAGGTGATATCTTGACTTGTGGATAAGTTGGATAAAATGAGGCCATTTCTGGTTGGGCAAAGTCAGTGGCCTCATTCTCTACCAGAATCATCAAAATCTAGAAGCAGAACAAAAGTTAAGACCACTGGTGATGAAAAGGAAGTGGAAATGGGGGAAAAGGATGGGGAAAGGAAGAGAAAGTTCAAAGAGTGGAAAATGAAGCCTAGAAAGGGATGAATATATGGCTAATCTAGGCTTTTCCCTTAAAAATGGAGGTTCTTGAAGGAACAAGTCAATTAGAAGTGATTGCAGTGATGGAGGGTATGTCCAGTATAAGAAGTTCAGGAATGGAGGGAACTTCCTGGCCAAGGAGGCTTCTGGGGGGGGGGGGGGGGGGAGGGATGGGAAATCCCAGAGTTAGGAGTGGGTGGAACCTGGAGAGGGACAAAGACCAGTGAGAGTCAAGCACCTTCTCTGCAATTAATAGTTGTCCAGAGCATTAAGGGGTGTTAACTGCCCCAGGTCAAATAGTATGTGACAGAGGCAGACTTTGAACCCAGGTCTCATTGGCTTAAAGTCTGTTCTCTAGCCATTATATGATAGATGCCTCATCGGTACTCATTATAGGCACAAAAATAACTACAATGGAAATTTAATATAAGGAGTCAAGCTCTAACCTTAAGTTAGCTTTCTGAGATTAATTCCCATTTATATTATATTAAAATATACATACAAATAAAAATATATAAATCTTATACATACACAGTTATTTGTATGCTAATTCTCTCATTAAATGCAAGCTTCTTGAGGGAGACATTTTTTGCCTTCCTTTGTATGCCTAGTATTTAGCACACTCCTTGGCATATAGTAAGTAATTGCTTAACTAATGCTTTCTGGCTGACACCCAAAGACTTTCAGAGTCATGAGAGAATTGAGAAGGGGGAAAACTACCTCCAACTGAACAAATCAGGTGTTTTAAATAAAAATTAATCTTGGAGACTTCATACTAAATATTAAGTATTTTTTAATAAAAAGAAAGAGAGAAATAAGGTTTCCAGCTTTTCTAACTTCAAGTAAATGCCTAGCTGAGTTATTTCTGCTCCATCAGGTTCTAAATTCTTCTAGATCAATCAGATAGAAATGGCCCTGGTCTGTTTCACAAGTGGGGGCCAGAGGGCCTGGCTACCCACATGGTCATGCTAGACAAATTAAGGCTAGCCAAGGATAGGATTTGAATTCAGGAAGGGACCAAGCCCCAAAGTTCCATGGTTCCCAGCACAACTTGTCAGAGATGGCTTACATAGATAAGCCCTGGGGCAGCTGAGAGAGCTCCTTTCTCAAGCCCCCAAAATGGCAGAGGGAGAATGTGACCACTCCATTTCACTTGCTCACTTCCCAAGCTCAGGACACACTCTCCCCTAAGATCCTCCAATTGTCCACGGTATCACCTCAGACCCCTGACTTTGGCTGGTCCAGAATCCTACCTGCCATGCTGGCAAATTAAGATACATGACTCTGACCTTTCTGGGTGAGACTTCTGGGACTTGGTCTTTTCCTAGATGTTTAATTCACACACAGGGATTATGGAAGAGAAATCTGTGAAGTAGGTCCTAGGGTAAGTGGGAGGGTGATCCGGAGGTTTGTGTATCACAGTGGCAAGGATAGTGAGGGTGGTATAATCAAATAGCATGAACTTCTAAAGAGAAGAGTCATTCATTTCTAGTGACAGGGAGAAAACTTGGAATTGGCTACTAGAATCAAGGAAAATGTGAATTCTTTCTAAAACTATAAATAGGGAAGTGGAATGGCAGCATTGTGGAAAGTAAGATGTCCTCATAGGCAAGGCTGGCTAGAGTTACTATAAGGAAATAAGAGCAATATTGAAAGTTCCAAAGGACCTGGTAGAAAGGGGCAGGTATTAAGGCAGACAGAGGAAGGCAAAACTGGAGGACTTGGTTAAATAGGGATATGAGGATGGGAGGAAGGAATGTGCATCTGGGGATGTAGTTCTGGATAAAAGGGATCAGGAAAGTAATAGAGCAATAGTCTAAAAGACATGGTAGCTATAAGAGAAAGGAATTTGAGTAGATGGAATTTTTAAATGGAAGATGTATAATTAACCAGTCCAAAGTATCTATAAAACTAGTAGATTTTTAAAAATGGCTAAAAAAGTTTAAACCAACCAACATCAATAAGGAGGGACACTCTTAGATGAGGGATGAGGATGTCTGAAACCAAATCTCTTTCTAATGTTGCTTTTAGGATTTTCATATAAGGCTATCAGACATGAAATTCAAGATGTTCTTTAGGTCTTCCTTCTTCCCTCCCTCCCTCCTTTCTTCCTTCATTCCCTCCCTCTCTCCCTCCTTCCTTCCTTCATTCCTTCTTCCTTTCTTTGTTCCTTTGTTCGTTCATTTGATCCTTCCTTCCTTCCCTCTCTCTGTCTGTTTCTGTCTCGTTCCTTTCTCTTGGGGTTAGGGGTAAAGGAGACCTGTATTTGAGGCTCCAGTATTAAGCTGAGAGAAAAGGGCTTGGGGACCTCTCTTTCCCTTGTCTTGGGCCATAACTAGCTAGGGAAGAATTTGGAAGAGATGAACTTGGGAAATAACTATTCTAGGTCCCAATGACATGTTTGTTGGTTTACAAAGTTCTCTCCTTATCCACCAGCCCTGCCTAGTAAACAGTACAAATAGCATTACCTTCAGTTTACAGTTGAGGAGACCAAAGTTCAACGAAGCCAAAAATTTATAGATTCAAATGGGGTTGAAATTTTAAATTTTCACTGAGAAGTATGTAGGAAACAAGAAATACCATTGTCAGCCTTCATGCCCATGAAGCAGGGATATGTCCATGTTAGAAAGCATAGAAATATTTGACCGTAGGAAGAAATAAACAGGCTTCTAGTTTCTAAATAAGAAGCTGTGGATTCTTCATCTCCATCCAGAATGGGAAGGAAGAATGTTGGGGGATTTGTTTAGGCATAGAGAAGCATTTCCATCAGTGAGGGGCGGATGAAAGCATTTCCATCAGTGAGGGGTGGATGAAAGCATTTCCATCAGTATGAGGAGACTCAAAGCATCCACCATTAGTGAGGGGTGCTAAATACTGGATTTCTGAACAACAACAAAAGGCAGTGGTACCTCCACTGGGCAGGTCTATAAAAATAGAAGAGATGCTCATCTGTCTGGGTTTTTTAGGTGTGGCTCTGCCTTGAGGCCGGGGAGGGCCTGGGTGAACTCTGAAAGTCCCTTCCAGGCCCATCATTGGGGATTAGGCAAGCTTGGCTTTGGGCATACTATCCCCCACCATCCCAAAGAAAATAAAAAATAAAAAAAGGTCAAACAAATCTGAAGGGTGACCTCAGGAAACAGCCCTCTCTGTGGGAATCCAGCAGCCTTGGGATTATTCTGCCCCCATCCTGGAATGGGATCGGACATTCTTTGTCTCATTTAGATAGAAAAGCCAGGACAGCTGGTGCATTTTTAGGCATTGTGGGCACTTTTGGTTTCCCTCCAACGCACATTCTTTCTTCAAAAATATCTGCTGGCCCCTCCTCCCACCCCCACTTGTCACAGCCTTCTACATTATCCTCACCTCTCTGGGTTGCTGCAGAGCCATGATCCTCCTCCCCAGATCCAGGGCCTCAGAGCCCGGAGGATTTCTGCTTTCCAAGGGCCTTTCCACCCAGGCCCATGCAAGGTGGTTCTACCCTGCAGGAAAGATCTCTTTCAGTCTCTAGAGTGCCAGGGAAAATGGGCTCAGGCTTTCCAAGTCCCCTTCTTCCCAGCTCCTTCCACCTACCCACTTAATGATGGCTAGCATTGGCGTAGAGATGAAAGGTTCTGGAAACATTCTGTCCGATCCTCACGACCCCTGTGGAGATGGCTTTAAAAATTGATTTTATTCAAATTTTTATTAATCATAACACAATGATGATCCTCATTTTACAGATGATGAACTGGAGACTGACAGGTTAAATGGCGCTCCTAGGATCACCCAGCAAGGAAGTGTCTGAGGTGGGATTTGAATTCAAGGCTTCCGGATCTCAGCCTCAATGTTCTATCCAGCATATTGTGCCTTTGACTTACTTTCAGAGCCATAGTGAATGCTCCTGGGTTTTCCCTTCCTTTGGAGGTTTGGCATTGGAAGTTGTGCCTTCTAGAAGTTATTTTAATTCCTCTTTGATATTATGCCTGAGAATCAAGTGAGCTGCCACCCGGGGCATGCTGGTTGGATGATCCAAGCCTCCCTCATGCAGATCAGCCGGCTTTCCCTCAACTTTTTCTCTCAACATTTATGAAAAAAGTTATGCATAAGCAGTTACTTGCTGTTAAAAGGAAGTCCATATACAGCTGTAGTCATCCCAACGATTTGGTATTATTTATATAATAGTAGATCAGAGAAACCAGCTCTAAGATGGACAAGAACAACTGAAAATAGCCAGCTGCTGTTCAATAAATACAAGAATATCAATTGCTGGGGAAAAGACTCCCTTTTGGACAAGAATTTGTGGGGAAATTGGAAAACAACTTCTTATAAATTAGGCTTAAGCCAACAATTTGGACCTTAAACCAGTATCTGCTCAAAACTGATATGCTGTCTGAATAATTTCAAAATAGGTCATATAATAATAAGAAAAAAATAGAAAAGAGTAAGATTAAATATCTTTCACAAGGTAAAGGAAAGAATATATCACAAAGGACAAAGTAGACAACTCTAACCTCATAAGATTTAAAACTCACCTAAACAAAATCAATGAACAGAATAAGAAATTATGAAGTACAGAAAACATTTGCACCAAATATCATCAGGAAAAGACAAATATCCAGGATATTTAGGAAATGGGCACCAATCTGCATGGTTTTGACCAACAGCCATGCTCCGGTAGATAAAAGATCAAAGGATATGAACAAAAGAATAATTACAAACTAGAAATAGAAAAAAAATTAAAGTAAAATTAAAAAATTAAAGTAAAACAAAAAAGCCCATAGAAATGGCCATGTGCAAATACTCCAAATCATGACTGGTATGAGAAATGAAGGTTAAAACAATTCTGAGGTTTCCTATTATCCTAGCCATAGGGGGGAAATGGGAACAGTGAATGATGGGGAGGCTATGGCTTGTTAGCGGAGCTCTGATGTGGTCTATTTGTGGTCCATCTAAATTTGGAATTGGGTGGCACAGTGGATAGTACATCAGGCCTGGAGTCAGGAAGAACAGAGTTCAACTGAGTGACTCTGGGCAAAACACTTAACCCTATTTGCCTCAATTTCTTCAACTGTGAAATGAGCTGGAGAGCAAACTGCTCCATTATTTTGTCAAGAAAACCCCAAAGAGTCAGATAGGATGGAATGACTAGACAACAAAACAAAGAAGACTAAACCCAATATTCTTTGACACAGAAATTCCACTACTGAGTTTATAATCCAAGAAAGTAATGATATCACTCATAATTAATATTTATGTAGCATCTGCTTTTGCCAAGTGCATGCTTTATAATGACTTTCTCATTTGATCCTCACAACATCCCTGGGAGGTAGGTGCTATTATTATTTCCATTTTATAGATGAGAAATCTGAGATAGAGGTGAATTGTCTTGTCCAGGGTCACACAGCTAGTAACTGCCTTAATAGATTTGAACTCAGGTCCCATTGCTCTGTCTACATTGCTCTCTAGAAGCAAAATGAAAAGTAGAAATTTTAAATTTTAAAATATACTAAAATATTCATAGCATACTCTTTGTGACATCAAAGAACTGGTAACAAAGGAATTGTCCATCATCTGACACTGGCTGAAAAAACTAGTATATGAATGTAATTGGATATTCTTGTTCAGTGAGAAATCATGTACATGAGGAATCCAATGAATCATGAAGATTTGTGTGAACTGCCATATGGTGAAATAAATAGAAATAAACGAATAATGTACATAATACTACAGTAATGTAAATGAAAGATGCCTAAAAATAAATGGAATTTTGAATAAGTGAAACATCACTAAAAGTTCCAGGGAACAGATAACAAAACATATTTTCTTCCCTTTTTATGAAAAACTCTTACCTTCTTCTGTCTTAGAATCACTACTAAGCAGAAGAGGAGAAAGGGCTAGGTAATGGGTGTTAAATGACTTACCCAGGGTCACACAGTCAGGAAGCATCAAAAGCCACAATTGAACCCACATCCTTCTGACTCCAGGACTGGCATTCTATCTGCTTGGCTATCTAACTGCCCCTACAAAACAGATCTCTTCCTGGCAGAGAAGTGTCTACTAGGTCAGAAGGTTGTAAATATAATTCCTGTATCAATGTTAGCTTAATTGCTGCTCTATGCCACAAGTGAAGATTCAATCTGGAGGGGAATGTGGTTTTCCCCCCTTCCCAGAAATTAATTAATAAAATCATATTCTCTAAAGAAAAGAAAAAAGGGAACAATTGATGGAAATATTTTAAAAGAATACCAATAGTTAAGTTCAATGGTATATATATATATATATATATATATATATATATATATATATATATATATATATATTTTCTCACTAATATGTAATAACTATTAATCACTGATTAATCTAAACCAAATCTTAATAGAACACTTTGAATATTTTCTTGGTGTCTGAAGTGTGTGTTTCCACAGATTTAGGGCAAAGTGGCATCAAAAGCCTTTGTCAGGGGAACAATTAAGTGGTTCAGTGGATTGAGAGCCAAGCCCAGAGACAGGAGGTCCTGGGTTCAAATATGATCTCAGATACCTCCTAGCTATGTAACCATTGCTAGCCTAGCCCTTCTCACTGTCCTGCCTTGGGACCAACAGGTAGTATTGATTTAAAGACAGAAGATGAGGTGTTTGTTTTTTTTTTTTTTTAAGAAAAAAACAAAAACCTTTGCCAGCAGGATTTTTTCTATCCTTTAGATCTCTAGTAGTATGTCTTCTTTCTGGAGAAGAGCTTCGTTAAGGAAGCCAAAACCTCTTGCCCAAAGGCTTACCATTTGGCAATAAATTCTTGAGTCATGGAAACCCATGGGAAAAAAATACAAAATATCCTTCAGTCTTTTGTGGTTCTCTGTTTCACTTTTATATAATGACAGTGTCTAAATAGCAGAAAAGGATGCAGAGGGTGCTGAAAATCTCAACATTTTTAAACCTTCTCTAAAACATTATTTTAGCTACTGGTGCAGTGGATAGAATCCTGGGTTTGGAGTCTAGAAATCTTGATAATTACTAGCTGTGTGACCCTAGACAAGTCTCTTTAATCTCTTCCTCAGTTTCCTCAACAGTAAAATGGAGATAATTATAGCACCTACCTTGCAAAGTTGTTGTTGGCATCAAATGAGATATTTATTTAAAAAGTGCTTAGCACAGTGCCTGGCACATCATAGGCTCTACATAAATGTTTATTACTTTTACCCATTCTCTTCAGCTACTAAAAGAACTGAATGGAATCAACCTTGACATTTTTTCTATACAAGAAACTAGAAGAAAGAAGGAAGTAGCAATTAAAGTTGTAGGATGATTCTCAGGTTCTTCTTGAAGAGACAAATAAAGAACTTGGTTTTATCAGGTATCCAAATTTAACTAAAAACATCGTTTCATGAGACATATATATATATACATGTATATATATACATATATGTTACATTCCATTCAATTCCATAGTATTGCAAAAAAACTATCATGAAAATAAATGCGGCTTATGTACCAGCCTTTGTTGCAGATGATAAAAAGGTATATATTCTATGATGAACTCAAGGACTCCCAAGTTTAATCATAATATTCTTTGTCATTTAATGATTTCAAATATTAAAATGGTCATAATTCAGGGAAAAATATCTTGGAAAATATGTTTGAGATATAGGGAATGAGAGAGCCTAAAGATATGCAGAGTATGGGGAAGCCTTGTGCTTTTGAAAATATTACTTGTAAATTCTTTAGGAAAATAAGTATGCCCTACTTATTTTAGATAAATAGATAGAGTAATGGGCAGGAAAGGTTTCATTTCTGATATGGTAGACATTCCTAGGGTGTACAAACCACTGACTTGTCAAAATTTCAAGATCAGTATGAATAAGCTAGAAAAGAGGAGAAAGAAGAAAAAAGATGATGAGGGTTTCAGAAGGGTGAAGGAGGAAGAAGTAGAGAAGATGGAAAAGCAGAAGGATGAGGAGGAGGAGACATGACTTGTAATTAAAACAATTTAAACCTAAACTGATGTAATCAGTTGCCATAAAGTAAGACCAAGAGAGGCTAAAAACCTTCCTAGTTAGCAACACTTGATCTACTTGCCAAGAAGAGAGTAGCCTGGGGCAAGACTGATTTAGATTATAAACTTATTTGTAAAATCTTACAGAGGATAACGGTGGAAGTTTATGAGTAATATCTCCTCATAAAACAGTATAACTGGTGGAGGGAAAAACCAGTTTGAATTAGCCAAATGGTAGGATGGTTGTTTTTTTCACAGTCTCATCCTATCAAAAGGCCTCAAATAAAGGAAGAAAGAAAGGAAAAGAGTGAAAAGGAAGGAAGGAAGGAAGGAAGGAAGGAAGGAAGGAAGGAAGGAAGGAAGGAAGGAAGGAAGGAAGGAAGGAAGGAAGGGAGGGAGGGAGGGAGGGAGGGAGGGAGGGAGGGAGGGAGGAAAGAAGATAGAAAGATGTGCATTCTATGTAGAATTCAGTAGAACTGAATCAACCACACATAAACACCTTATCAGATGAGCCTGGAAAACAGAAATATTTAAATCTTCCATTTTCCATAATTTCCCAAAGCCCACTCATATTCCAGGCTCAGTCAGACAACCTCATAAGCTTGTATTTTCAGACTGTTGTGACTAGTTCCCAGTCTTCTTCTGCAGCAATTCAGGATTATTCTTCTCTGTTCTGCTAGATGTAGGGCACAATGATACTCATCTACTCATGCTACAAAAAGAGAGTGCTGATGAAGTTGGGCAGCTGGACAGAACATCCTTCTTATGTAAAGAGCAGGGAGTTTATATGCTGGAGGAAAAGAGGATTAGAAACCTACCAGAGGTCTATCCTTTGACCATGAAATGTATTCTAGCTAGCAGCCAGGGATCCAGGATCTCACATACTTTTATTCAAGGAGGCAGAGGAGTCTCAGGCCTAGGTTCTGAATAACAGTGGAAGAGGTAAGGTTAAAAAGAAAGGGATGGACTTCCGGGTAATCATGGCTGCAATCTAGACGCCGCACGTTTCCTCTCCCCAGCACCGAACGAAATAGACTACATCAAAGGAGCATAAAATCACCTTTGGAGGAACAGAAGGACTCCCCAGTACCCCACAGAGGCAAAGGTACGTGGGGCTTGAACATTTCCACACTAAAATAAGAAGGAAAAGCTTGCACAGAAAAGTGAACTGAGCCGCCCTTCCCCCACCCCACCTCCCCCACTAAACCAGAGTGAGCTACCTGAGCGCTCACCGGGACAGCGAGTGAGTGGGGAGCGTCTCTGTCTGGGGGGGCACTCCAGGGTCCTTGGGATCTGGGGACTGCCAGGAAAAAACGTCTCAGGGCGCTTTCACTGGAGAAGCCAGCGGACTTCGGGCGGGCTGCGCTGAACAAGGCGCACGGATTATCTGGGCGGAGCTGAATACCTGGGCTCGGAGGCTGGGAAGAACTAGTCTGAAGCAACCTAAATTCACAGAAAAACCGCTCTTATAACCCAGACCCCAGACCAAAAAGGAAAGGGAAATAAAACCACCAAAGGGATGGCTCACATGGCCCAAAATCAAGCCTCCAGGAAGAAAGGGAAAAAAGTGACTATTGAAAACTTTTATGGTGGAAGTACCCAAGGGAAAGAGGAGAATGAAGAGGAAATCCAAAAAAATTCAGAACACGCCTCCCAAAATGGAAACTATCAACAAGCTCTGGAAGATCTCAAACTGGAACTTATCCAAAAGATGGAAACCTTCTGGAAAGAAAAATGGGAGAAAGAGATCAGCTGTCTGACAGATAAGACTGCTCAATTGGAAAAAGAACTCGAAGCATCCAATACAAGGGCAGACAAGGCTGAAAAGCAAATCCAGTCCCTAATGACCAGAATTAAGGACCTCGAAGAAAGTGAGATGATAAAACAGCAAGAATCAATAAAGCAAACCCAAATAATTAATGAATTGGAAGAAAACAGAAAATATCTCACTGAGAAGGTCACGGACCTGGAGAACAGAGGAAGACGAGAAAATCTCCGTATCATCGGTCTCCCAGAAAAACCAGAGGTAAACAACAAATTGGATTTTATTCTAGAGGAGATTATAAAAGAAAATTGCCCCCACGTTCTGGAGCAAGGGGGCAAAATAGAAATAGAAAGGATTCATAGAACACCTTCTATACTAAATCCCCAAAAGACAACGCCTAGGAATGTAATTGCCAAATTCAAGAGCTTCCAAGTAAAGGAGAAAATCCTACAAGAAGCCAAGAAGAAGAGCTTCAGATATAAGGGGGCTCCCATAAGGATCACACATGACTTAGCGGCTAACACACTAAGAGACCGCAAAGCATGGAACACGATATTTAGAAAGGCAAGAGAGCTGGGTCTCCAACCAAGAATCAACTACCCAGCAAAACTGACTATATACTTCCAGGGGAAAGTATGGGCATTCAACAAAATAGAAGATTTCCAAGCATTTGCTAAGAAAAGACCAGAGCTCTGTGGAAAGTTCGATATCCAAGCACAGAAAGCAAGAGAAACATGAAAAGGTAAATATGAAAGAAAGGGAAAAGGAGATAAATCTTATCTTTCTCTTTAAGTCAAACTCTCTTCTATAAGGACTACATTTACATCTAATTATATATATTAATATGTGGGGAAAATGTTTTGTGTAACTCTCATAAATTGTATCATCATAAGAGTAGTTAGAAGAAACATGCACAGGGAAAGATTGGGGAATCAAGAAGATTTGGGGAAAGTTGGGGCAAAAAAAAGGAAAAGGGAGGGGGGAACCGTGATAATACTAAGATTAACTTCAAGAAATAGGGGGGGAATCAATAGAATAAACTTTCCCATATAAAGATACACATGGGAAGGGGAGGGGAAGAACTCTCATATGAGAAGGAGAGGAAGAGAGCGTGAAGTGGAAGTACTTAAACCTTACTCTCAGTGAAATCAAATCTGAGAGGGAAGAACATCTAGATCCAGTGGGATCCTGAATTCTATCTTATCCATTAGGGCAAGAAAGAAAGGAAAATTAAGGAGGGGGAGGGGGGAGGGAGCACAAAAAGGGAGGGAAGGAGAGGGGGGAGGGGAAGGGAGCATAAAAAGGGAGGGGCTAGAAAGGGAAGCATCTCAAGGGAGGGGACTAGGGGGACTGACCTAAAGTAAATCACTGGTTCAAAAGGAGAAAGCTAAAGAAGAAAGGTCAGAACTAGGGGAAGACATCAAAATGCCAGCGAATCCACAAATAACAATCATAACTTTGAACGTGAATGGGATGAACTCACCCATAAAACGCAGACAAATAGCAGATTGGATTAGAACACAAAACCCTACCATATGTTGTCTTCAAGAAACACATATAAGACGGGTTGACACTCACAAGGTTAGAATTAAAGGTTGGAGTAAGACCTTTTGGGCCTCAACCGATAGAAAGAAGGCAGGAGTTGCAATCATGATATCTGACAAAGCCAAAGTACAAATAGACCTGATCAAAAGGGACAGGGAAGGTAAATATATTCTGCTAAAAGGAAGTATAGACAATGAGGAAATATCACTAATCAACATGTATGCACCAAATGGTATAGCATCCAAATTTTTAATAGAGAAACTAGGAGAATTGAAGGAGGAATTAGACAGTAAAACCATATTAGTGGGAGACTTGAACCAACCACTATCAAATTTAGATAAATCAAATCAAAAAATAAATAAGAAAGAGGTAAAAGAGGTGAATGAAATCTTAGAAAAATTAGAATTAATAGACATATGGAGAAAAATAAATAGGGACAAAAAAGAATACACCTTCTTTTCAGCACCACATGGCACATTCACAAAAATAGATCATACACTAGGTCATAGAAACATGGCACTTAAATGCAGAAAAGCAGAAATATTAACTGCAGCCTTTTCAGATCACAAGGCAATTAAAATATTGATCGGCAAGGGTACATGGAGACCCAAATCAAAAATTAATTGGAAATTAAATAACATGATACTCCAAAATCGGATAGTTAGAGAAGAAATCATAGAAACAATTAACAATTTCGTTGAAGAAAATGACAACGGCGAAACATCCTTTCAAACCTTATGGGATGCAGCCAAGGCAGTACTTAGAGGAAAATTCATATCCCTGAGTGCATATATTAACAAATTAGGGAGGACAGAGACCAAGGAATTGGAAATGCAAATCAAAAAACTTGAGAATGAACAAATTAAAAACCCCCAGAAGAAAACCATACTAGAGATCCTAAAAATTAAGGGAGAAATTAATAAAATAGAAAGTGACAGAACTATTGAGCTAATAAACAAGACTAGAAGCTGGTACTTTGAAAAAACAGACAAAATAGACAAAGTACTGGTTAATTTAATTAAAAAAAGGAAAGAAGAAAGGCAAATTAATAGCATCAAGGATGAAAAGGGGGATCTCACCTCAAATGAAGAGGAAATTAAGGCAATCATTAAAAACTACTTTGCCCAACTATATGGCAATAAATTTACCAATCTAGGTGATATGGATGAATATTTACAAAAATATAAATTGCCTAGACTAACAGAAGAAGAAATAGTTTTCTTAAATAATCCCATATCAGAAATTGAAATCCATCAAGCCATCAAAGAACTGCCTAAGAAAAAATCCCCAGGGCCTGATGGATTCACCAGTGAATTCTATCAAACATTCAGAGAACAGTTAACCCCAATATTATACAAACTATTCGACATAATAAGCAAAGAGGGAGTCCTACCAAACTCCTTTTATGACACAAGCATGGTACTAATTCCAAAGCCAGGCAGGCCAAAAACAGAGAAAGAAAACTATAGGCCAATCTCCCTAATGAATATAGATGCAAAAATCTTAAATAGGATACTAGCAAAAAGACTCCAGCAAGTGATTAGAAGGGTCATCCACCATGATCAAGTAGGATTCATACCAGGGATGCAGGGCTGGTTCAACATTAGGAAAACTATCCACATAATTGACCACATCAACAAGCAAACCAACAAGAATCACATGATTATCTCAATAGATGCAGAAAAAGCCTTTGATAAAATACAACACCCATTCCTACTAAAAACACTAGAAAGCATAGGAATAGAAGGGTCATTCCTAAAAATAATAAACAGTATATATCTAAAACCATCAGCTAATATCATCTGCAATGGGGATAAACTAAATCCATTCCCATTAAGATCAGGAGTGAAACAAGGATGCCCATTATCACCTCTATTATTTGACATTGTATTAGAAACACTAGCAGTAGCAATTAGAGAAGAAAAAGAAATTGAAGGCATCAAAATAGGCAAGGAGGAGACCAAATTATCACTCTTTGCAGATGACATGATGGTCTACTTAAAGAATCCTAGAGATTCAACCAAAAAGCTAATTGAAATAATCAACAACTTTAGCAAAGTTGCAGGATACAAAATAAACCCACATAAGTCATCAGCATTTCTATATAATTCCAACACAGCTCAGCAGCAAGAACTAGAAAGAGAAATCCCATTCAAAATTACCCAAGACAAAATAAAATACTTAGGAATCTATCTCCCGAGACAAACACAGGATCTATATGAACACAACTACAAAACACTTTCCACACAACTAAAACTAGACTTGAACAATTGGAAAAACATTAACTGCTCATGGGTAGGACGAGCCAATATAATAAAAATGACCATCCTACCCAAACTCATCTATCTATTTAGTGCCATACCCATGGAACTCCCAAAAATTTTTTTTACTGATTTAGAAAAAAACATAACAAAGTTCATTTGGAAAAACAAAAGATCAAGGATACCCAGGGAATTAATGAAAAAAAATACAAAGGAAGGGGGTCTTGCAGTCCCAGATCTCAGACTATATTATAAAGCAGCGGTCATCAAAACAATTTGGTACTGGCTAAGAGACAGAAAGGAGGATCAGTGGAATAGACTGGGGGCAAGCAACCTCAGCAAGACAGTATATGACAAACCCAAAGATCCCAGCTTTTGGGACAAAAATCCACTATTTCATAAAAACTGTTGGGAAAATTGGAGGACAGTGTGGGAAAGATTAGGCTTAGATCAACACCTCACACCCTACACCAAGATAAATTCAAAATGGATGAATGACTTGAACATAAAGAAGGAAACTATAAGAAAATTAGGCGAACACAGAATAGTATACATGTCAGACCTTTGGGAAGGGAAATACTTCAAAACCAAGCAAGAATTAGAAAGAATTACAAAATGCAAAATAAATAATCTGGATTACATCAAATTAAAAAGTTTTTGTACAAACAAAACCAATGTAACCAAAATCAGAAGGGTAGCAACAAATTGGGAAACAATCTTCATAAAAACCTCTGACAAGGGTTTAATTACTAAAATTTATAAAGAACTAAATCAATTGTACAAAAAATCAAGCCATTCTCCAATTGACAAATGGGCAAGGGACATGAACAGGCAATTCTCAGCCAAAGAAATCAAAACTATTAATAAGCACATGAAAAAGTGCTCTACATCTCTTATAATCAGAGAGATGCAAATCAAAACAACTCTGAGGTATCATCTCACACCTAGCAGATTGGCTAACATGACAGCTATGCAAAGTAATGAATGCTGGAGGGGATGTGGCAAAGTGGGGACATTAATTCATTGCTGGTGGAGTTGTGAATTGATCCAACCATTCTGGAGGGCAATTTGGAACTATGCCCAAAGGGCGATAAAAGACTGTCTGCCCTTTGATCCAGCCATAGCACTGCTGGGCTTGTACCCCAAAGAGATAATGGACAAAAAGACTTGTACAAAAATATTCATAGCTGCGCTCTTTGTGGTGGCCAAAAATTGGAAAATGAGGGGATGCCCCTCAATTGGGGAATGGCTAAACAAATTGTGGTATATGTTGGTGATGGAATACTATTGTGCTAAAAGGAATAATAAAGTGGAGGAATTCCATGTGAACTGGAACAACCTCCAGGAAGTGATGCAGAGCGAAAGGAGCAGAACCAGGAAAACATTATACACAGAGACTGATACATTGTGGAACAATCGAAGGTGATGGACTTCTCCATAAGTATCAATGCAATTTCCCTGAACAATCTGCAGGGATCTAAAAAAAAATACTACCCACAAGCAGAGGATAAACTGTGGGAGTAAAAACACCGCTGAAAAGCAACTGCTCGACCACAGGGTTGGAGGAGATAAGACTGAGGAGAGACTCTAAATGAACACTATAATGCAAACTCCAACAACAGGGAAATGGGTTCGAGTCAAGAACACATGTGATAACCAGTGGAATCATGCGTCGGCTATGGGAGAGGGAAAGGCGGGGGGGGGGGGGGGGGGGGGGGAGGGGAGGAAAAGAAAACGATCTTTGTTTCCAGTGAATAATGTATGAAAACGACCAAATAAAATAATATTAAAATTTAAAAAAAAAAAAAAAAAAGAAAGGGATGAAGCAAGAGGACAAAGTAGGAATTTTTTTAAAGGATGAAAAATGACTGATTGAAAAAACATTTATTAAGCATTATTATTATTAAGCCTATCACCATGCTTTGAGGGCTGGGGATACAGGTAGAAAATCAAAATAGCACCTATTCTTTTTTTTTTAATCATACAAAACATACTTCTATATTGGTCATTGTTGTAGGAGTACATTCATATAAACTGCCCTCCCCCTACAATAAAGCCATAAATACTGTTGTGAAAGATAGTATGCTTTGCTCTGCATCCATTCAACTCCAATAGTTCTTTCTCTGGAGATGAACAGTACTGACAGTCCTAGATCATTGCATTGTTGAGAATAGCCAAGTTTTCAGTTGATCATCATACAATATTGCTATTACTGTGTACAAAGTTCTCCCAGTTCTGCTTATTTCATTCTGGATTAGTTCCTGAAGATCTTTATAGCATTTTCTGAAATCAACCTGATTGTCATTACTTCTAGCACAACACTATTCCATCACCATCATATACCACAATTTGTTCAGCCATCCCCCAATTGATGGACATACCCATAATTCCCAATTCTTTGCCAACATAAAAAAAGCTGCTATGAATATTTTTGTACAAGTAGGTCCTTTCCCTCTTTTTATTATCCCTTTGGGATATAAACCCAGTAGCACTATAGCTCTTTGGTCATGGTTCCAAATTGCCCTCCCGAATTGTTAGATCGGTTCATAATTCCATCAACAATGCATTCGTGGCCCAATTTTGCCACGTCCCCTTCAACATTTATCACTTTTCTTTACTGTCATATTGTCCAATCTGCAAGGTATGAGGTGGTACCTCATTTGTTTAAATCTGCATTATCAAGAGTAATTTAGAATATTTTTTTCATATGATTATTGAAGGCTTTGATTTCTTCATCTGAAAATTGCATGTCCATATCCTTGGACCATTTGTCAATTGGGGAATGGCTTATAATCTTATAAGTTTCTCTTAGTTCTTTATAAATTTGTGAAATTAAACCTTTATCAGAGAAATTTATAAAAAATTTCCCCCACTTTGTTGTTTCCCTTCTTATCTCAGTTACATCAGTTTTGTTTCTACAAAAGTCTTTTAACTTAATATAACCAAAATTATTAATTTTAAATCTTATAATGTTCTCTATCTCATTTGGTCATAAATTTTTCCCTTCTCCAAAGATCTGATAGGAAAATGGTTATTGGTTCCCCTAATTTAGCTATAGTATCACTCTTTATATCTAAATCATATACCCATTTTGACCTTATCATGGTCAAAATGGGTGTGAAATATTAGTCTATACCTAGTTTCTGCCATACTAGTTTTCCATGTTTTCCCAGCAGATTTTGTTAAAGAATGAGTTCATATCTCAAAAACTGGGATTTGGAGGTTTATCAAACACTAAATTGCTAAGTTCATTTATACCTGTATATTGTGTATCTTATCTATTCCATTGATCTACCATTCTATTTCTTAGCTAGTACCAGACTATTTTGATGATTATTGCTTCATAGTATAGTTTGAGATCTGGTACCACTAGGCTACCTTCCTTCATTTTTTCCCATTAATTCCCTTGATATTCTTGACATTTTGTTCCTCGATGAATTTTGTTGTTTTTTTCTAGTTCTATAAAATAATTCTTTTATAGTTTGATTGCTATGGTACTGAATAAGTAAATTAATTTAGGCAGAATTGTCATTTTTATTATGTTAGCTCTGCCTACTCATGAACAATAATATTTTCTTAAATGTTTAGATCTGACTTTATTTGTATGAAAATTAATTTTAAAAATTAGAAGGAAAATCTAAATTAATATATTCTTCTGTAAATGAAGCACAATCTTTTATGGAAGTAACCACAGTGTAGTTATTCAACCAGAAAAAAAGTTAGGCAAGAGACAGATGGGAGCTGATGTTATACCCTGAATACCCTGACCCAATCCTGAAAGTAAACAGAAGGAAAAATAATTTATTTAATTCTTTAGTAAGATTGAAATGCTATGGCAGAAAAAGGGTAGGGTGTGTAAACCTTAAAATTTCTTAGACTTATGAATGTTGGAAATTTCCCCATTGGGAAATTTCATACTTGAAAAATTTCCTACTGATAGTAAGAACTCTATTGGAATGTGAAAACCCTTGGCATGGGAGGGTCTTTCTCCTCCCTACTTAAGACTACTTTAGGACAGAAGCCTTTTGCTAAACAATGGAAAGGGCTTTGACCTATGCTTAAGCATAGAACAGGAAGTTCTTTGAGTCATGATTGATTTTAGAATTGATACAATAGAGATACTTGGAATGACAGAACCAGGTCTTGGAACTTACAATCTCCACCCTACTCAGAGTAACAGGATTTAGGAAGGGCTGCAGCATAGATCAAGATTTAATTATTTGAGAATATGACCTACAATAGACATGTGCAAAGGAAACAGACCTCTGGCGGTCCTGGGTTAAGCTAGAGCCACCATTGGCACAGGGGAGACATTGACAGTGATTGGTAGATGTGAGAACTGAGGAGAGGGGACTTAGATGGTTTCCTTAAAGATAGTGGGGTCTGAGGAGAGAAGGAGGTTTTGCTCTGAGCGAGGTGGCTCTGAAGGAGGACTGAGGAGGTTGCTCTGTGGGAGGACCAGGAGAGAAGGCTGGCTCTGAAGGAGGAGAATTCTCTGGAAACATTTCTTGAAAGGAGGCTCTCTTGAAGGTGGAGCCTGAGGTTGGCATGAGAAGCCTTACCTAGAGAGATCTTGGGTGAGTGATAAAACCAACTGACTGATTTATTCATTCTTATTCCTTTCTTACTTTCTCTTTTTCTATTGATTAATCAGTGTATTATAAATTAAATTTCTCAATAAAACCCAGTTGGCTTGGGCATATTCATAAATTGGGAATATATTACCTGGCGACCATCTTACCAAGACACAGTAGAAAACATATTTCAGCGGTCATAATTGATATATATATTTTCCTTGCTCCCAAACATTTTAATTATCACAGGTGAAAGCAATGGAGGGGAGATAAGTTTGGCAAGAATGGGAGATGAATTTCACCCTAAAGGAGGAAATGAAAGGGTGAAATTAAAGAATGTTTCCACATAACTGCAGAAGGGATGGAAGTCTATATCTATGGTGAAAGAAAAGGAAATCTCAAAATGGGTTTTGTGGGAAGAAATGGGTAAAACAGAAAACCATCTTCTCTGGACAAAGGTTAGACTTTCTAAGATAGCATTCCACCCTAGGGGAGCAGGTATATAGATTTCATGAAGCAACCAATACTCAGACAGGTAGGAGATGGGTCATAAAATCTGAAACAGGATAACCTGACCTTGAGTGTACTGAGGCATCAAAAAGGCCAGGGCAAGGACTAAGTCTCATGACTTTGAATAGAATCACTCTCACCATATAATATGGTTTCACGAAATAACTTTTCTGAGTGAGATTCAGCAGAAATAGTCTTCTTCAAAGACAAAAAAAATAAACTAAGACCCACAAAGAGAAGGAAATAGGGCTTAAGACCTATACATTCAATAAAATAGAAATGTGATTAAGAAAAGAGCTCAAGAAGCCCTAAGTCTCAGTAGGGACATGGAGAATAAAGGAGGAATAAGTTAAGACTATATAGTGCATGAATGGGAAAATAGGACTTGGAATAGACTAGAAGGGAAAAGAGTGAGGACAAAGTAAATGAAAATTTCTTAGAAAAGGGTACCACCAAAGAATGAGTTGGGAAAGAGGGATGATCTCAAACCACTCATATTTCTGAGTGGGGAAAGTCAACAAAAGGGTTAAAAAGAGAGGATAATGTAGTAGGAGGGAGAGGAAGGAAGAAAATGAATAAGTAATGGGAAAGACCTGGCAAATTTTTACAGTATATTTTCACTGTGTTCTATCTCCAATTCTTTGTACAGATTAGATTGTCCATGCCTGAAATGCAGTTGGAACCCTACATCTTAGAATTTCTACCTCTCTATAAAGTTCAATTCAAAGGTCATGAGACAATTTAAAATTCCAAGGGACTTTGGGTAAGAAAATAAACTTTATTGATTAACCAATAAATTAATAGATCTTTCTGGTGACTAAAGACCTTGAAGTCCCTTTGTGCAGATCCATAAACAGATAGTTTTGGAAGTACATTATTCAGCCCCTCCCTTGGACAGTTTAGGACATTTCTAACTGATGAATAACCAGTGGGGATGTGGTCCATTGAAATTCTCAACTCTTCCCTATCTTGTGGTTGATGGCAGTAGTCACATGCAGATCTCATATTCCCCAACTACTGGTGGGCAAAATCTAGTTCTTCGCAGTCATAAGTGCTTTTCTTCAGTGGTTTTTAATGAGTAGTCCAAGGACTTGTTTCTGATGCATTTGGCTGGAGCTGGCTAGCCAGTTAGAACTGACAATGTCAATGTTCCACCTGCCTATGGTGGGAGATTTAAAAAAAGATACACTGTAAGGGAGAACCCATCAGCAGTACATTTGCTCCACAGGTAGATATTCTTCCTCAAGTTGGGTGGACACTTTGTGGAAAATTATGTGAGGACATGGAAAAGTTTCAAATCATGGGTTATCTGCTTTATTGGAAAGAATACTCACATAGATAATATCACTAATTAAAAAGATGATAGTCTAGGGATGTGTGTGATAGCTTAAGCTCAGTGAATGCTAAGTGAAAACAAAGTGTCCATCCTGCACTTAATATATATTAGCAACATTTCATTATTTTCACATTTGCCACTAAATTTCTTGATTTCTGCTCCCATAAATAATAGGTTTTACATTTGGACACTAAATATGTATAAACATTTATATAGATGCAACATTGCTTCATCAAGAACCGATTGGGGGAGGGGGAAAGGAAAGAGAAAAAGCATTTATTAAACACCTATTATGTTCCAGGCACTATTATAAGCACTTTGCCAATATCATCTCATCCTCATAACCACTCTGGGACACAAGTGCTATTAGGATATCCATGTTTTTTCAGTGGAAATGAAGACAGAGATTAAGCTACTTACCCAGAGTCATGCTTGAAGCTAAATTTGAACTCAATTTGTTCCGTCTCTAGGCTCAGGGCTCTTTATTGTGCTCATGACCCACCTGGCTGTTCCCCTAGACTTCATTATTGTCTCCAGAAATTCATCTTCTTGTACGAGTGCATCAGCTCTGAAAATCACATTTCTTCAGTACTTCCTGCACCTTTGGCCCCTCCTTCCCTCTAATTAGAGAGGTTGAAGGATGGACTTCTGAAGGCTCCTTCCAGATGTTCTGGGCTCAGGGCAGCTGCTTCATCATTTCTCACCTGGCTGTAGGACTTAATCATGCCCTTCAGCAGGCTAGTACCCTGCCCTCCACCCCCATACATCTTTAATTTCTTGTTTTGTGTTATGTTCTCCCATTAGATTGAACCTTGAGGGCAGTCACTGCTATTTCTTTGTGCCTCCAGAGCTTAGCATAGGTTCTTTTTTTGTTTTGTTTCTTACCCCTTACCTTCCATCATAGAATCAATACTGTATATTGGTTCTAGGGCAGAAGAGGGGTAAGGGCTAGGCAATGGGGGTTAAGTGACTTGCCCAGGGTCACACATTGTGTAGATAGAATTCACTCCCTAAGGCTGGTCTGACCCAGCTCATCTTACCCAGTATCCCATTTGCATGCTTACACTGTGTGAATGCTGCATGAGTGGATGTGTGCCTGTGTGTATGTGCGTGTGTGTGTGTGTGTGGGGGTAGTGGAGGATAAAAGTTTTGGTGTGGCACCACTGTCCTCTCTCTGTGTTTTCTGGAACATGGCTGGGGAGCCTGGCTAAGAGCCAGGTGGTGGACAATTAGGTTATATTAGGCTTTAATCTGCTTTGATTATCTTTAATGATTTTAATAAAACTCTATGGAGAATAAGAACCTGGAGTTACTGTTATTAATTTAAATTTTATAACAGCTAGGAAGTGTCTGAGGCTAGATTTGAACCCAAGAATTCTTGTCTCTAGGTCTGGCTCTCAATCCACTGAGCAACCCAGCTGCCCCTTACATAGTTATTTTTTAAAGCTTATTAATTATCCACTGGGCTACCTATGTACCTATTACCAATTATGCCCAACTAAGCTAATTTCCTTCTGACAGGGATAACAAAATGGGCAATCAAGAGATTGGAAGAGATAGAGTACACCTGAATTTCTGCAAAGCCCTTAACAAAGTCTCATCACAATTATCCTTGTGAACAAGATGGAAATAAGGTTGGATCACGGTGAAGCTAGGTAAATTCTAAGGCAATGGAGCAGGAAGGGCTAGGCAATTGAAGTTAAGTGACTTGTCCATAGTTATACAGCTAGGCAGTATTTGAACCCAGGTCGTCTAAACTACACTCTATCCACTGTGCTACTTAGTTACCCTCTATTTCCACTGATGCTAAGCAAAAATGTTTTTATGAATTTTGAGTTGTACAGAATGAACTTTAATTTTGTATTTTAGTGTAAGCTACTTTACAAACTTAAAACAATAAACTGAAGCCATGCACTAGACTCTATTCTTTGAATATCTGCTCATTTTCAGAGCCTTCTCAAAGCCAAGAGGACCAATAATTAGAAGACAATTATTCCTTGCAAACTTAACAGGAAATTATGTATTAAAGCTACCATCCTGACTTGGTTCCCTCTTTGGCATGTCTGAAAATAAAAATCTTGTTAATATACCCCACTTAAAAAAAAAAAAGCATTCCATTTGATTTGAAAACCACAACTCATTTTCTTTGTTGCTGTATGATTAATGAACTTTCAAGGGCGTATTTTAGATGTATGGTGCAATGGATTAGTCAACTTTTATAAAAACTGCATGTGTAATCCTTCCAAAGAGTACTAAAATTGTGTCTAAGTCACTATATAAGAAGTTTTGTTTTTAATTAAGCTCACCAATTTAAACAATTAAAGATCAATGGGACAGTACAATTGTACTAAAGACATATTCCTAAGGAAGTGCCCACACATGAAATTTAATAGCTTCAAGTTTAAAGATTGTTTGTACTTACTCTGAGAGGGTAGTAGTAATAGCTTCAAACAGACTAAGATTTCTGTATATCTATGAAATTTGCCAGTCAAGATGAAAGTCAATGTCATTATTCATTATAGAACAAACTCTTTATTCCAAGTTCTAACAAGGATTTACAGAAGTTGTTATGTAATATAAATGAATACTGAAAGTCAAGAAGAAGTTTTCAGAGCTGTGCCATTTCCAGTACAGTTAAGTAGATGGTTTTGTATGAAAAATAAATGAGTTATTTCCACATTATTCAAGAGTCCATAAAATATGTTTCAAAGTCCAGATCTAAGTCTGACACAAGAGCACCCACAAAATCTTCAATGGAGGGACGCTTCTGAAGCATACCTGAAGAAATAAAAGGGAAAAATGTTCACTAAGTAATCTATATTCTTATATATTCATGTAAAAATATCATGAACTTTTTAGGAATTAAAAATTATTATTTTAACAAAAATAAGATCAAATCAGATCAAACCAAGAGATTGTTCAGCCTTTTGAAATCAAAGACTGATTTGATAACTGGTGCTCAGAAAATTTTAATACATTTACAGTGTGAAAGAGAATTTACACTCTTTGTTTATTTTAACTCAATCAATCAAGAACTTGGAGTCCCCTGTCTTTCACACTTAGTCATTAAGAGTTAGTAAGAACCTTTTACTAGAAAAGGAAGTTCATACCCTAAAAAGATCACAAGCACTGCCCCCACATACACACACAGTGCTAGGCAAATTGGGAGAGTGTGATTGATTCCTGAAGTGTGACTAGGAGAGCTGATGGGTGGAGAAAACTGCATATAAGCGGGAGCCTCTGGGACCTTCTTTTTTGAGGTCTTCTGCCTCGTAGGTGTGAGCTCTGGTAAGATTCTTTGTGGTCTTTTGGCACCTCAGCAAATTGAACTCTTGATTGGCTCAGTGTCTTTTGCAGCTTCAGATTTTGGCTTCTTGATTCAGGACTTTGTTTCTGCTGAAGATTCTGTCTTCTGTTTTGGAGACTCGGGCTGAGGAGGGACGCTAACTCGGGTGAGATGGCTCTTTGTGGCTCAGCCTCTTTGGTGTCCATCTTTGGTTGCTGAAACGCCTGGCTGGAGACATTCTTGTGGGCTGGTGAGATTCACATCCAGATTCACATTCATGGTCTGAAGGCACTCAGATCCAGACTTAGGGGACCTTTAGCCAGGCAATATTTTCTACCTCTTTCCTACATTTCCCTCTCTTGCTATCACTAGTTTGTTGTAATAAAGCTATTAACAGTCTCATGACTTAATATTTAATTATTATAAACAGTGACCATAACTTTTTAAAATTCTTATATTTGTCAAACCCACTTTGATTATTATAATGAAATGGGAACAAAAGGGAAAGGAGAATGACAAAGTGAAGAAAAGAAGCATTAATACAGTGCCCACTATGTGTCAGGCACTTGTATTTTTTTTTCCAATCTTAATGAGAACTTATTTATAGCAATGAACATCTGTGAAAGGCCATGCTTAACATGTAATTTTGGTATAGTAAAATAGAAGACAGAAGTTCAAGCGACAACCTGGAGAATGTTAATAAGACACAATGATCATTACCCTAAGTCAGTTTTAGAATGATGAACACTTCCCCATCAAAAAAGTAGAAGAATTTCTGAAGATAAAGGCTACTGGATTTAACTGGTGTAGCTGGAAGTAGCTTATCTCTATGGTGAAGATGTGAAAGGACAAGTTTGAAGAATGAAATAAATGACCCTCTGACCACTCTACTGGGTCTGTATCCCAAAGAGATCAGAGATAGGTGAAAAGGACCTACTTGTACAAAAATATTTATAGGGGCTCTTTTTGTAAGTGGCAAAGAATTAGAAACTGAGGGGATGTCTGTCCATCAATTGGGGAATGGCTGAACAAGATGTGGTCTGCGGTTGTAAAGAAATACTATTGCACCGTAAGAAATGATGAACAGGATGAGTTCAGAAAAACCTGGAAAGATTTATATGAACTGATGTGAAGTGAAGAGAGCCAGGAAAACAGCGTTTACGGTAACAGAAATAATGTATAATGATCAACTGTGAAGGTCTAAAATATTATCAGCAAAGCAAGATTCCAAAATAAACCTAAGGGACTCATTTAGCACTTTTTCAAATATTATTTATTTGTTCCTCACAACAACCCTGTGAGGTAGGTATTATTATCATCATTTTACCACAAAAGGGGTAACAAAGAGTCAGACACAACTGAAAATGACTGAACAACAACAGTTTGAAGAAAATGAGGTAGAGATGAAGCAACTTGCCTGGATCACATAGGTTGGAAGTAGTCAAAATCAAATTTGAACTCAATTCTTTCTGACTCCAGGCCCAGAGGTCGCCTTACTGTATTACTGGCTGCCTCTGACAACATCGAGATTAAGAATCACTATTTCTTGTGTTTTGGGTTTTCACCAACTTATTAGTCCAAGTTTGCCATTTCTGGCAAGAAGACTCAAAGGCGCAAGCCTGGTACTTTACTGTTTTAACTATTACATTCAGAAATACTGCATTCTGATGAGAGTGTTATACTTGAGGACAAGTTTGGTAGATCTTTCAACAAGATACAGAGTTTATGAAATGTTACATATCAGTTATGTACTGATCCTGCCACAGAATAGTTTTACTGGAATCATTTCTTTCTTTCTTTTAGGTTGCAACTTGTCAATAATTCAATCTAATACACCTTTGCCTTTTGCTAGGATCTTGCTATGTAATAAGATACAAAATTCATATAAGCAACATTCCTTGTCCTCTTGGATGTTAGAATATAAAGGGGTAAAACATATATAGATAATGTTTTATTTTTTAAAAACCCTTGCCTCAGAATCAATATTGGTATCAGTTTCAAGGCAGAAGAGCAGTTAAGTGCTAGGCAGTTGGGATTACACAGCTGGGAAGAGTGTGAGGCCAAATTTGAATTCAGATCCTCTGGACTCCAGGCCTGGCATTCTATCTAACTTTTATACATAATAATACCTAGAAAGGGAAGGGAATAGGTTATTCATATAGTACCTACTGTGTGCCAAGCACTGTGCTAATAAGCTCTTTACAAATATATTAGAGAGATTAAAGAGGTGGAAGCAGGATAAGTTATTACCAATTGTGGGTTGGTGGTGGGAACAGAAGTTTCATAAAAGATGAAATTATTGTTTTTCCCTCTAATTTTACTCATCTTGTCCTTTAGAGAATGATTCAAGAAACCAACCTTGTTGCAACACCCCAAATTCCTGAAAGTCAAGAACACTTTAGGTTTGAACAAGATCCTTAGTGTCCTGGCATTAAATTTCAGGGGTGGACCATGTAACACAGCACCCAACATTGTTATGGGAGGAGGGGATGGTGGAAGCCTACCTCTCATTCCTCTATTATGCACTCAAAATTTTATAAGAATTATAAGTAAATATGAAAAAGTACTTTACTGACTACCACCCAGTTTTTCCTAAAAGACTTTAAAAGTGAGGGTGGGTCTACTACCTCCTGAGGCACAACATCCCATTTGGATTTCAAAGCTCTCCAAACATCTTTCCTTTTGATCTCAGCTCTGCCTTGACTGGAAAACTCATCTGAGACACTAACATTGAGAATTCCAATTACTTGTAGTATAAATAATTTCTAAGGAAGCAAATTTGACAGTCCAGCCATGCTGGACCAGCTGTCATTGATGACCTAATGCTTTTGCACTAAAATTTATAAATGGTAAATTAGCATATATCCTTTGGATACTTAACCAGATAAACTTAGTCTGAATACAAGTCAGAAGGACTTTTTGGGTGGAAAAAAAGGACTGGAATTTGGTGCTTCAGTCAGTAGTGGATAGCTTGTTATACTTTTTATAGAGAAAACATGTTTTCTGTATAAAACAACGGGGGTTTGAGGGTATAAGTTATTTTTAGCTGTTGTGTTATAACATACAGCATCAAACTATTAGCCTGTTTTTCTTCCTTTTAATATCTGAAATATTTTTATGGTGAAATGACTAGTTACCGGAATTGTCATAAGTTAAATCTAGTTCATTCAGAGCTAACCCTTACTGTTAAGTATAACCCTCATGTTTCTTTGAAGTGGCTCATTTTCAACTCACCAAACTGCCAATATAAATATGACCTTACCCTACCCTCTTCCACAGACACACCTAGGGCACCTCCTTCTCCAGTTTTACATGTCTTCAAACCATTCCTTTTTCTCAGAGAATGATAATAATAGTAGGCATAATGAAAGAAAAGTACTTTTGTTGTCTCCTTTTAATAAAGTCTGGCTAAAGCCAACTGGCTCAGCTCAGTTAGAAGTGATTCTGCATGTAATGTAATAGTTAAAGATAATAGTTAAAAAAAAAAAAACCTTCCAGCAAGAAAAAGCATCAAGACTTGAGGCAATTGGGAGCATTTCCTTGCTCTGTTCTCACAGCATTCTGACTTTAATTAGATTTAAGTGTGTTCTTCAAGTACCAACATGAGATTGGTGAATTAAAGACAGTTAACAAATTCAAAGAAAAATCCAATGCTTACAAACTATTAAAAATATGAAATACAAAGTTGGTTTTTACTTGGGAGCATGGTCAAAAGGAGTCCATAGGCCTTGATTTTTAATTGTTGATGAAGTTGATCTTTTTGGTTTTGGAGCTTCATTACTTATAGACTAAAGACTATGTTTTGGAAGAAAAACTCAGGAATAATGCAGATGTTGGATTCCACAGTGAATGGTGCTTAAAAAAAAAAAACAGATTCAACTGTAGAAATCATTAAAAATAGGAAGAAAAAATTCAGTCTACTTTTGATCCACAGACCTGAAGACTACTTTTTAACATAGAGAAACTTAATAGCAAACGTGAAGATAGGCAAAACTGTGCTATGCTTATCTTGAAATATTAACTCTAAAGAAGGAAATACCATAACAAATAAGGATGGTTATTTATTTACTTAACACAATGAACTGAACTGTATATATAGCAAGGGAGTGAAAAGACTAAGGATTTCCTCCATTTTCCTTAAATGATCAGTAGACTAACCAAGAGTTCCTGTGAATTAATACATTTGTGAATTAATGATCTGTGTGTTTTATTCAATTTTGCAATTTTTATAACTCTAAGGTAACAGGGCAACTGCTATAGAACAGACTAAAATAAATGATGATATTCAAAGAATGTCAAGTCTTGTTATTGGTTTTCCCAATCTGTACCAGATTGCATCTCTTTCTTTGTAATGTCTGTCAACCTACAATAGAGATTAAGTTATAGATAGGGGAAATGGGAACTTGACCCCTTGGAAGATGGTCCACTTATCTTTTGTTGTTGTTAGAAAATCAACCGATCCTCATTGTGTCATAAATGTAAAAATTGGAAAAATAAATCAAGCTGGATTCCAGTGCCACATGCACTTTCAAATTCCCTTCTTAAACTTTTCTTTATGTATGTCATAAAGACACTGCTTAAATCACCATCATTCATGGCAATACACTTGACCAAATTTTAATTTCAGTTACTACCCAATTAAAATGATGCTACAGAGTTCATTCTACAATTAGCCAACAAAGCAGTATTTCCAGGCCACAAAGGCTGGAGACAAGGGGAAAACCTTTGCAGAAAAGTAGTACAAGCTAGTATTAACAAGACATGAGGAATAGGACAACATTCAGACAGGTACTTTTGGAAAAACATGATTTGAGGGTGTTCTGAATTACAAAGTATAGAGCCAGGCAGACAGCGAGAGCTCAATAAAGCTGTTGCTTCAGGGTTCCTGCTATGGCTTCAACTTGAATGTTGGCAGCTAATAGATTTATACTTAAGATGTTTTCTGAGTGCCCTCCAGGTATCTATGCTAATGCTTCACTTTCAGAAGTCTTTACATGTTCAAGGGTCTTCTAAATATGCATACTTCAATGCTATCACCAGGAAAATATTCTCTCAAACTCAGAAATGAGGTTTAATACAGATACAAAGTGATAATACTGCAAATTTCACGTGGTTCTTAATTTTATGCTTTCCAATTCTCCAATATATAATCTAAAAAGGTCCACATTTAGATGGAAACAAATTTATAAATAGTTATCTGTTTAACACCCTCTTTGAGTACTTATTTGGATACACAATTGGCAGTGGTTGGCAGCTGGCATATACACACACACACACACACACACACATATGTATGTATGTATGTCTGAATGTATGTATGGCCCTAAATGTCCCTCTAGAACCTTAGGTAGATCAGACCTTGCTTGAATCCTGATACTGACTATGGCTTATCCCCAGGTTTTACCAATTCTTGAAGCGAGAAAGCCAAATCATTACAATTAGAGAAAGGAAATGAATATTTTATCCACAGATTTACTATCTGGCTAAAAAGAAACAAAGAAAAAAGGCCAGTGTCAGGACTTCTCCAGAAGATGGGGAATTTTTTTGAATACTTTAACTGGCATCACTTCAAGCCCTAAATTTAACAGTGACCTCTACCTGGGAAATAAAATGGAGGTGGTTAAATCGTATCAATGATCTCTGCTTAGGTAAATACTGGTATTCGTATCAATGATCTCTGCTTAGGTAAACACTGTTATCATATTAGTGACTATAATAAAAGCAGAGCCAATTTAATTATGCAAGAATTAATAAGTGGCTTATTAGGCATAGAATGAGGGGCTAGGGTTCTAAAGGGTAAAAAAAATTCCTTTCTTTAAAGAGCTTATAAGAAGAGAAGCCTGAATTTAAAAGCTTTATGGATACTATTGATGGAAACCTGGAAAGGGGAAACTGTCTCAAATCCAAATTTTAGTTCTAATATGTGGCTAGTTGTTTAACAGTAACAAATCTCCTCTGGGACTCACTTTCCTCATTTGCAAAACACGAAGAATAACACCAGTACTAACCCCTAACAGATCATTATGAGGGAGATACTATATAGAATGTCCCCAAAGTCTTAGTGCAATGTAAAACTTTACTTCATTATTACATTAGTTTATTATAATAATCAATTTAAGAATTATTATTATTAAACTTTACTATGAATTATTACTTTATTATGATTAAATATTAAAGCTACTTATTAACCAAAGGAAGGCCTAACTAGCTAAGGTTCTAGAGATTTATTCAGGGCCATATTCTAGCTGTCAAATAATCTCTCAGTTGTATATTCAAACTTATACCAAAGGGTTAAATAATTTAATTATTAAATTTGTTAATATAGCTTTAGTAGCCTAAAACTGCATTCACAGTTTTGGGAGGCCTCATTCATATAAAGATGAGCCTTATAAAGAGGGCATTAAAATGTGTTGGGCTGAATTGAAATCATAAATTGAAGTTACTAAGAATATTTCTATGGTTTTTATTCACTCAATATGTCTTTCACATTCTAGTCCCAAAGGCAATATCATCACCAAATGGTGTTTGCTAACTATTTGTATATGGCATATTAGGACTTTTATGAAGACCTGACAATGACAAGGAAACTAAGTGAAGCTTCTCCTATGTGTTGGTAGATAATATCTCTATCATCAGTAATGGAGGAAA
Source organism: Monodelphis domestica (assembly GCF_027887165.1). Lineage (NCBI taxonomy): Eukaryota > Metazoa > Chordata > Mammalia > Didelphimorphia > Didelphidae > Monodelphis > Monodelphis domestica. The sequence goes on from NC_077230.1 coordinate 294,777,898, forward strand.
AAATAAAGGAGATTTAATTTGAAGAAGATAAGTCAATTGGAGATCTTGGCTATCTTCAAATATTCAAAGAGTTATCAAGTGAAGAGGGCTTAGATTTATTTAGGTTAACTGTAGGGAGGAATCTTTCAATAATTACAAAGCTCCCACAATGAAATAGACTATTTGTTAATCTGATGAATATTTTGGGGTGGGGCGGTGGCATATGGGGGAATGAGAAAGGTCTGAGAGTAACCTCTTGTTAAGGAAGAATATAGAGAATGTTTCTGTACCAGGTGAGGTTGGATTAGATGGATTAGATCTAAGGTCTCTTCCAAATAAAACCCAGATTTTATGATTACTATATGATATTGTATAAAAAGTTAAAATGCTAAATAAGGAAGATTTATACTGCTATTTTATTCAATGAAACAGAAATTTTATACTACAAACAAAATAGGAAGGATCACCTTACCCTTATGCAAAACCATGGTATTTCTGGTAGTAGTAATGCAATGTGAAATTTTGGTTGTCACAACTTAAGTGACTTAATGGAGCTGGAAAAATGCCAGAACTAAATTATATGATCATGAGGCTAAAATGGCTTCAAGATGAAAACAGGTTAGAAAGATTAGGCCTCCTCTGTTTGTAAGAAAGTAACAGCTGACAAGTAATAGGATCTAAATTGATAAAATCATGAAGGGAGCAGACAATTGAAACATAGATTTGTAAATCAAACTGTAAGATACTAGAAAAAGGTGGCAATTTTGGAAGCTTAAAGGAGGTGGTTCAGTACAGAGAAAATGCAGATTTTGATTGGAAATAGTAACTGATTTTATTTAAAAGATATACAATAAAAAAAAACAAACTTAAGAAAGCCTCTTTGCCACCACCACCCTTATTGCCCTTGAACTTCAGGTATGAGTTTAACTAAATGAATTAACCAAATTAGCTCCCAGAGGAGAGGATCTTTAGTATGGAGGGTGTTGTTGCCTGAGTAATTTCTCTAAAAGAGAGGTAGCAAGGCAAATAATAATACTTTACATGTATATAATTCAATCCAACAAGAGCCTACTATGTGCTAAGCACTGTGTAAAGGGACTGGGAAGACAAAAACAAAGCAAACCCCTCAAATCCCCAAACAGTCCTTGCTCTCAAGTGTCATTTCTACATTCTTTTGTGAGGAAACAACATATACCCAAAAGTACCTTACGAACTACTGGATGAGACTTGTGGTTTTACTGGTATAGAAAACTCCGTCCACCAATGTAGACTGACATACACTACAACTTCTAGTCTCAATGGGCTTCCTGAGAGGTTAATCGATAGATATGCCCAGAGTCACCAACCCAGTATGTCAGAAGGATTTCAACCAAGGTTTTCCTGACTCTGAGGAAGGCTACTATGCCATTTTGTCTTTTCATACAAAATGCAAAGATAAAAAATATTTTTTTGGATAGGTAAGCTCAATAAATGAGTAACCCTTGAAAGATTTCTTGTCTGATTCCAAGAGGATGATGAAATGAGGAGTGTATTGTGTATTCGTATATATACACACACACACTCACTGCAAGGCATATAGGTCATGTTAGCAAGAGTGGCAGCAACATCTAAGACAAAGTGTAGCTGCCCTGGGGAGCTGGAACCTCCAGGAGGCCTCCTTCATTTGACTTCTTACTATTCTATCTTCTGGCTCTTTGCTAATCTCAGAAATGCACCTCCCTAATTCTGTCTCAAGCTCCTGACCTACTCCTCTCTGAGCAAGGGGGAACAAAGACTTTGGAAACCAAAATATTCAAAAAGTTCTAGTCTACTATGGTATGCTCACATATCACAATTTATGTGTTATGATTTACAAATTGTTTTACAGAACAGAAAGTACTTTCATCCTCAGAGTAGCCCAGCGAGGTAGGTAGGGCAAGTTTTATCACCTTCCTTTTACATATGGGGAAACAGAATTAGGGATGAAATAACTTGATGATCCTCCTCTACCGCTGATATATGAATGAAAAAAAAAAAACAAACATTAATCACTATGTGCAACTCACTGTGCTAAGCAAAACGGATCCAACAGATAAATAAGAGTCCTGGTTCTCAGATAATTAAGAGTTGACTGTACCTGAGAAAAATATGCCTAGATTCATTGTGGGTTAAGGAATTCCCTATGTTATAGCCACCAATAAGAACAACAGTCATCAAAATCTTTAAAGGACATTTTATAAATGAAAATAGCTATTCATGCCAAACTGAGATCAGACTGATTTCAAATTGTAGCCTCAAAGACAAGCCTAGCAGTACGTAAAACTCTCAAGTGAATTTTATGAGATCAGAATTCTCATTCCAGATCTGTGTCACTCCCAAGCCTAGAGCAATTATATGGTTCATCTCTTCTTTGAAGTGTTTTTCCTTGCTTACAGTGCTGTGGTTACCCATACATTTATTAAAGATAGTTACCCACTATCTTCAATCACATATAGTAATTGTGAAAATCAGATTATCTGTCTGAAAAAGGACATTCCTTCCCACAGAGATACCTGGACTCTCATAGCTTATCTAGCTAGACTGGGCTGAATTACTGTTGTCCTTAAGTAAGGTCATCACCTTGTGTCTACCTTTTGGAACTTCCAAACTGAAAGTCAAGTGGAAGATCTGACTGTTTGGCATGAATATTGATGCAGTGAGTATATATACTCACACAAACACATACATATATACACATATACACACATGTTCTCCGTTTACATATTAGTTTATTTTAATTTCATTGTAGGATTGAGTAATTTCCATTTAAAAGTAAATTCTGGATTACAGAACTTTTCTTTTTTTGAAGCTCAATGTCTCTCTTAAATAAACATATATACACACCCACACACTAAACACATACACACCCTGTTTAAAAAAAATCAGTACATTTGTGAAAGGGAGGTCTTAACTTTCAGAACACAGGTGCTCTCAACAATTTTATTCTTCCAAATAGCTCTGAGCTATTTCAAAGTCTAAGTTAGGTAAATAACTAAACAAGCCAAAGATTTAATTTACTTGGCTATTATTCTCTGTTGCCATTACTTCTAGTACTGAAACTATGCTGTAATCCTGAAGCTCCTCAAAATGCAGTACTCAGTTTCATAACTGTACCATGTATACAGGAGAAAAAAATGCTTCTTCCAACTGAGGATGCTCTGGTCTTAAAACTTGCTATAATGTTCACCTGGATGTAAAGACCTGGATACAAATCTGGCATCAGATACTTCCTAGCTATATGACCCAATTGTGTAGCCCTTACTATTCTTCTGCACAAGAACAGTTACTTGTATTGATTCTAAGATAGAATGCATGGATTAAAAAAAAACAACTCTAAAATTAAAACCAAATAGTTCCTTGTCTTCAAGGAGTTGTCATTCTACTGGGGAGAGATGGGTGATTTATTATGCAAACATTTAATTATAAATATGCTAATTCAGGAACCCCTAGGGTAACAATTGGAGGAAATCAAGTATACCTTTCCTCAGGAGGTGGTACTTGGGATGAATTCTGAAGTTGAGGATGCTAAAGCACAAAAGTGAGGAGAAAGTACATTTCCAGCATGGAGAACAGATTTCGCAAAGGCACCAAGGGTGAAGATGGAATTCTGAGTTTAGGAACAACAAGTATGCCAGTTTGCCTGGAATGGACAGTATGTAAGCAAAGGAGTAATGTGCAATAAGCATGGCAAAACAGTGCAAGTAGTTAGGCTGGAATCAGATTATTTGAAAGGCTTGAAAAGTTGATCTGGGTATGACCAAGAGCAAGTTTTAAATTCATATTTATGATCAAATAAAAAAATACCCTAAGGTTCTTTGATTAAATACATACATACATAAGTAGGACCTCTAAGAGATTGCTGTCAAAAGGTACATGTGAACTTTGAAAGGCAGGGAGAAAAAGCCTCTTCTATTAACATAATTGTGATGGCCGGGCCATGTGACCAATAAGATGGACTAGAATTTTCGTCAATCTCCATTAACTTTCAAGCCTCTTCCCAAAAATAAAAGTAGAATTATGTGCCAGAGGTAGAGCAGTTACAATTATATCCACAGGACAAGAAAGAAGTCCAAGTAGGTAAAAGTTTTATGAATTAGCAGAGGAAACACCAAATTTTAAGGCTGTGTGAATCTTAAAACTGCTCAGACTGGACCTTAGAATATTTGGTTAAGTTTTTCCTCTATTGTAGCAATGGAGATACTTGATCAGGAATGTATTGGGAACTTTTAAAATTACTCCACCCTACTCAGACAGTGCCTTAGGGGAAGATAAAGTTGTAAACTCCTGATTGAATAATGAAAGTCCCCAACTCATACCTTATAGTAAAACTAAAAGCTAGGTCTATTTTTAGATCTAATACAAAAAGGTGTTGAGTACCTGTAAAGGTTAAATTAATCACAAAAAGGTCAAGTAACTTACAAAAGGCAAGCTTAACAAAGAGGTGTGAAGTACTCAGAAGATTTAATCTAACCAGAGAAGGTGAAAACTAAGAATGGGCAGTCCTGGAAAAAAGCATCTACTGTGATTGGTAGATGTGAAAATTTAGGGGAGGTGACATAAGAGAAAAAACTCTTTAAAAGGAGGCGAAAGAACAGTTCAGGAACAGTTGAATTCAGTTACAACTGAATTCAGTTTGGAGAGTAATTTCAGTTCGGAGTGGAAGAACCCAGCTTGGAGACGATCTTGTGGTGAGTGTTAAAGACTGACTCACTCTCCCCTAGGCTCAGGCCTAGGCCATTTTGGCCTAGGTCCTTTTACTACTGCTTGGCTCAGCCTGAGCCAGAGCAGTTTGAATGAATTCTCTCTCTCTTTCTTTCTCTCTCTCTCTCTCCTTCCCTTAATTCCTTCTTTCTTCATTAATTAAAATCTCCATAAATCCCAGCTGACTTGGGTATTTTCATATTTGGGAATTTCCCATGGCGACCACTTATTTTAGATTTTAAGTCAAAACACTAAAATTATCCTTACAGTTTTGGTGTTTACAGTTTTGGCATTTACAGCTGTTACTCAGAACCCAATACATATGAGCTTCTATACTCTAGCAGGTCACACAAACCAACCTACAGGCTTCTCCTTTGCAAACTCCTGAAGGAATTTCCCTGCTACTATAGTTTCTCTTGTTATACCCCACCCTTGCCCTTCTTCCACTGACCTGTTACAACTTGTAGTTAAACACTGATTGTGCCTCTCCACCTGGAGGAACTTCCCTTCTGTCTGGGGCAGTATCTAGCTTGGGAACTTCCATGGCTACTGAAGCTTGCCTAGAATACAAGCTTTACCTTCCTCCAACACTGAAAAAGCTATGGATGTTAACATTTTTTATTCAGATGAATAAAGAATGATGAGAATTTGGGCAGGACTAGTCCCAAATGGATTACAGTTTCCTTTACTTGAAACCTGGCATAGCCACATGCATGGGTCAATCCTGTTCCTCTAGAATCTACCTAGGGCCAGGGCCAAGATTGTTGAAATTTCTCAAGTGTTGGAAGAGGTTGAAATAGCACTAGGATTAAAGCACTATCAAAATGGAGAGAGTAAGAAAGTGGAAAATAGTTTAATATAAGGAAGAAATTTCAATGGAAAAAAACCTAGAACACAGCAGCTAAATCACGAGAGAAGTGATTCAAAGGGAAGATGAATAAAAGACCATCCAAAAGATTACAAACTTTTCAAAATAAGCATTTCAAGGCATTATAAACTGAATCAACACCTGATGAAACACAAAGAATATGGTGAGCCCCAAAAGAACATGGAGCCATCGCAGAATGGATCAAGAGAAAAATCAGAATATTGAGAGAAGTTAGAAGGGAATAAGTAGGAGAAAAAACTCGAACCCTACAAGGTTGTTTCCAAAGAAACAAGCAAGAAGAAAGAAGCTGTAATTGGGAATAAAAATAAACCCAAGTAAAAGACAATCTGAAAGAAAGAAGCAAAATTCAATAATGTTAAAAGAACACATGATTTCTATACAAGCAAAACACTCACTCTGGAAGACAGGATGTACAGAGAGAACTTAAGGATCAAATGGCTCCCAGAATTATATGAAAATTCAAAAAACCTAAACACACGAATGTAAGAAATAATATAAGAAAACTGGCAGGAACTTCTGAATACAGAAAATGAAGTTAGAAGTGAGGTAAAACATTAAAAAAAAAGAGTAAGGGAAAGATCTATTACAGAAATTAGTTATGAGAAGAAATTTAAACTTTATACTTTAGAAACTTTAAATCTACAAGAAATGCATAGAAGTTCAAAAATTTAAAAATGCAATATAAATTATGAATAAAAGATAAATCATAAACCAAAAAACAGCTCAGAATGGACAGAAAGGAAAGAGAATTAATGAAAAAGGGGAAGGTAAAGAAATCCTTTTTGAAAAAAGGGCAAATAAAAAGTATAGAATCAAAAGAAGTTGAAAGGAAGGAGGGGGAATTGTGAAATAACCACTTAAATGAGAGTTAAAAATAAGAATGGTGGGGGATGGTGGAATTAAATAACTTGAAAGAAAAAAGAACCTAGGGAAAGGGTTAACAAAAGTGATGAGGAATTCAGGATGGGAGTAGATTAAACAAAATTAATCATAGGTACAAAGTATTGATTTAAAAGAAGGGTGAAAAATCTTCTTAAAGGGAATAAATAAAATACTAGAAACAGATGAAGAAAAATATAAATATACCTCTCACAACTTTAAATATAAATGGATTAAATATTGTAATAAAGTGGATATTTACAAGTAATTCTTCAGATATTAAGTCTGTAGCTGTAAAGAATATTCTCTTTACACTTTTCATTACTTCATATAGGTCTTGCCAAGTTTTTTAAAAAATTAATCTGCTCATTTTATCTTATGATGAAGTAATATTCCATCACAATCATATACCACAAAGTGTTCATCCATTCCCCAAATTGATGGACATCCCCTTGATTTCCAGTTGTTTGCTACCACAAAAAGATATGCTATAAATATTTCTGAACATATAGGTTTTATTCCTTTTCCCCTAATCTCCTTGGGAAACAGACAAAGCAATAGTATCACTGGGTATAAGGGTATACACAATTTTATAATTTTCTGGGCATAATTCCAAGATACTCTCCAAAACAGTTGGGTCAGTTTACAGTTTCTACCAATAGTGTATTAGTTTCTCCATTTTTCCACATCCCCTCTAAACTTTGTCATTTTGTCCTTTTACCATTTTAGTCAATTTAATAGGTGTGAGATAATATCTCAGAAATATTTTGATTTACATTTCTCTAATCAGTATGGATTTAGAATATTTTTCATATACTTATATATGGCTTTGATTTCTTTAACCAAAAACTGTCTTCATATATACTGACTATTTATCAAAGGGAGGATGGCTCTTATTCTTATAAATTTGGTAAAGTTCTCTATATCTGATATAAGGCCTTTATCTGAGAAACTGTCTCTAAAATTTCCCCCCCCCCCAATTTTCTGCTTTACTTCTACTCTTGGCTACACTAGTTTTATTTGTACAAACCTTTTGGAATTAATGTAATAAAAATTATCCATTTTATACCTTACAATGTTTTCTAACTCTTGTTTACTCATATATTTCTCTATCTATAATTCTCTATAATTCTGAGACATACTCCTAGTTCTAATTTGCTTATGATAGCTCTCTTTGTGCCTAGGTCATGCATCCATTTTGTAGTGAATGGTGAAAGATTATGGACTACACCTAGTTTCTGCCAAACTACTTTTCAACTATCCCAGAAATTTTTACCAAATAGTGAACTCAAAACTTGAAACTACACTTTTGTCAACCACATGGTTAATAGAATCTTTTGCTACTGTTGTATGTTATTCCACAGATGTATCTTTCTATTTCTTGGCTAGCATCAGATAGTTTTTATAATTACTACTTTAAAACACAATTTAAAATCTCATACTGCTAGACTTCCTTCCTTTACGTTTTTCCATTAATTTACTTTATATTCTTGATCTTTTGTTTTTCCAAAAATGAATTTTATTTTTTTCTAGCTCAAGAAGATTTTTTTTTTGGTAATTTAATTGGGATGGCATTGAATAAGTAGATTCATTTAGGTAGGATTGTAATTTTAATTATATTGGTACTGCCCACCCGTGAACAATTAATATTTCTTTTGCTTAAATTTTATTTTATTTGTATATAAAGTATCATCATTATATTTATGTAGTTCCTGGATTTTTTTGGCAGGTATGTTCCCAGGTATATTATTCTGTCTGTGCTTCTTTTAAATGAGATTCTTGCAGGTTTTTGTTAGTGATATATAAAAATGCTGATGATTTATGTGGATTTGTTTTATATCCTGCTACTCCGCTAAAATTGATAATTTCAACTAACTTTTTAGTTGAATCTTTAGGATTTTCTCCATATACCACAGTATTATTTACAAAAAGAGATAGCTTTATTACCTCTTTATTCATTCTGATTCCTTCAATTTCTTTTCTTATTGCTGTTGCTACCATTTCTAATACAATATTAAATAATACTGACAATAATGAACATCCTTGTTTCACTCCTGATCCATAAGGAAAAGGTTTCTGGCTTATCCACACTACAAATAATATTTGTGGATTATTTTAGGTAGTTGCTTTATATCATTTTAAGAACAAAGACATTTAAACTTTTGTTTTTCAGTGTTTTAAATACTAAGTTATATTATTAAAATGACCCAGCTTGATACTTAAGCTAACAAAATATTGGCCCTGTTGTCAGGAAGACCTAAGTTCAAATTTCACCTGTTATACTTACCAGTTTTGTGATAGTAGGTCAAGTCACTTAATCTGACTGCCTCAGTTTTTGTCATCTTACTTTTTTTGTCTTATTTTATTTATTGTAAAAATAATTTCTACATGCAATAAATTTTCACTTAAATTTTCTAGTTATATGATCTAAATTGTCTCCCTTCCTTCCTTCCCTCCCTGCTCCTGACCTGACAAGCAATTTGAACTGAATTATACATCTATTGTGCTATCTTTAAAATGGGGATACTATTACCAACTTCCCAGGGGCTGTTATGAAAATAAAATTAGCTAATATTTGCAATGCACTTTACAAACCTTGAAGTACTATCTAAATGTTAGAGTTGAGAAAAAATGCAACTCCCTCCTACCTCTTCAAGGGTGAGCTATAGTGGTAGAAATTTGTCATATGTTGCCAGACTTAATACATGGATTAGTTGGTTTTAACTGATTTTTTCTCTTTTTCTTTTTTTACATCTTCTATAACATTGGATGGAGGAGTGGGGAGAGAAATATTTGGGAATAAATGTGACATTAAAGTAAAAATCTTGAATAAAATAAAATAAAAACATCAGTTATGAACATCTCTAAAGTAATGAAGAGAGTTCTTAGAAATGGAGGTTAGGGACGCTTACAATAAAATAATAATACAAAAAATAATAAAACAACAATGCTGTTGTTATATCTTTTTTTCTGAAGAGTTCCAATGACATCATGGGGGTGATTTCTTGACTTGTGCATGAATTGGATTTAAGTGAAGCAGAGTTGCACCAAGTCTTCAGCCTCACTCTCTCTTCCAGAGTCACTGAAATCCAAAGTCAAGACAAAAGTCAGGATGACTGACAATGTTCCCTCTGAAGTCTAACCAAGCTCTAAGCACAGCACCTGCTTCAGCCAGTCACATTCATGGCCACTGGAACAAATTGTTCTCATCTGCCCATTCCAACAGGGGAAGTCTTTACATGATAGGTATAGACATTCCCCTAACCCATCAATGGGCTGTAGGTCCACTGGATGCCCTCAACCTGGTTTAGTCCATCTATCAAAGTGGTTTTAATGGGGTGTGGTCACTGTTCACTATAGTTCCTTGGAGCCATAGGTGAGAGTTGGGTGAAAGATGGATACGTAACTCTGAAAAGGGTTCAGTAAGCCCTTACATCAGAGGTGCCAGTCCTTCTTACACACCCATACACCCTAGTAATGAGGTAAGCATCAGATACCTAGTGTGAAGGACTGAGTGGCTGAGAACTAATCAAGTATCAAGATGCTAAGGGTGAAAACTGAAATACTGTCAACCAAAAAGACTCACTCTAATGTCTCCTGGGGCAGGACAAATGTGCATATATTTTTGTGTTAATTGTTTTCTGTGTTCCAAAAATATTTTGGCCTTCAAAACACTTGGAAATATTTCTGCCAGGAAGACATAAAAAATGACTCGAAAAACCCAATCATTTCTACACAATGAGCCTTTTTTATCTTTAAGTGGGTTTGAAACCTGAGATACAGATTGAATTTTCCCTTAAATTGAGACAATGAGAAAGGTGGGATCTGGGAAAAGATGACATTAAATGGTGATAAGTGCACCTATTTTGCAGCAAAATGTAGCCTAGATTTAATAATTTGCTTCCAATAACACTATTTTATTTGGCATGGAATTTCTAATGGTTTTATCCTTAAATACCCACTAATTTGTCAAGGAATGGGGTGTCAGAGGAAGGAGAGTGAAACAATCTTCATAACTCACTTATAGATGTAATGATATATCCCAGATTATATACTAATCAGACAATGCACAAATCCCCTGGGCATTTTATAGCATTTGTTTGTGCCTGGACCTCAACACTCCCAGGGGGTATAAATATTGGCTGAGATAGCAGGCATCACATGTCATATGTTAATGCTTATCTACCCCCTTGGAAATTATGCTTCATTAAAGAAAAAAAAGAGCAAAGGGATATATTTTCAGAGCAAACAATTTGGTAATAATTACTCCAAATCAGACTCCTGATTTTCATTTACATTTTTGTATAGATAATACCATGTAGGATAGTTTATATGGTGTGTATATATATATATGTACATATATATATATATATATATGTATCACTCCCAACATTATCTAATTTGCATTTACCATGTATAAAAAGAATAAAATGAGGAGAAACTACATACCAAAATGCAGGGACTTTGCTGAACTTTTCTGAGCCTCAAGGAAGAAAAAAATATCTAAAGCCAAATATTTTTCCTGTAAATTTTTAAGAACATAAATATCCTTAACATCATTAATGCCTCCTTTTCAAGTCATTCAGCACACATTTTGACAATACCAAAAATCAATCCAATTTGTCATCTCAAACAATGACTGTTTATTTAGTTTTCTCTCTACAAATGTCAATTATTCCTTTGGTGATAGGCAGTGATTCTTGCCAGCTACTGTACAAATAATATCCCATCGAGTTGGAGCCAGGAAAGTTCACAAAAAGGAAGTCTTAGCTTGGGAGAGGCCTACCAAAATGTAAATTTGGACAGTAAAGTAATGGAAGAGCAAAAATGAAATAAAAAAAAACAACAAAGAAAAAGGTGTTATCTGGGGACCAGAAGAGGTAAGTAATGTAGCAGCAAAGACACCACAAGAACAAGCAGAAAACCAGGTCCAGAGCAGGTTCAAAGAAGGTGACCAAAAAGAGCATAAGCCAACAATTTACACCTACTTTGCTGGATGAAGCAAAGTGAGAATAACTGTGACCTTTGAGCCTGATGATTACATTACCCTTGATTTTTATCATGGGAAAGAGTTAGGGCTAAGCAGTAGTAGACCCCGTTCTCTAACATAAGGGGGCTACTCTGGAAGCCACTATCTATTAGAACAGTAATATAAGAGTTATGACCTATCTACTCCCTTTTAAAACCAGGTTGTGGGACCAAATCCAGGAAGACTCCTTCTCCTGAGTTCAAATCTTGGTCTCAAACACTGTGTGACCCTGAGCAGATCACTTAACCTATTTACCTCCATTCCTCATCTGTAAAAATGAGCTGGAGAAGGAAATGGCAAATCATTCCAGTATCTTTGCCAAGAAAACCCCAGATGGGGTCACAAATAGTCAGATGTGCCTGAACAACAACAACCAAAAACTTCCAGAAACTCTCCTCTGGCCCATATCCTTCACATTCTACCAGGAGAGAGCCTTAGTCAGTTTGACATTTCTTGGACTGTTTTGCCATTTTATAACAGCCTAGAAAATAGCCTTGCCACTCTGATCTGCATTATGACTCTCTGGCTGAATGACTGTCTCTCTTGGCCCAATGTACCAGGAAGATCCCAGCCATGCTTCATTTCACTCCCTATTTCTCAGGGACCTTCTTGACAATCTCTCCAAATGCCTTGCCTTAAGGCACTTTTCCATATTCACTCCCTTTCTATCCATCCTCCAGTTCTGAAGCCATGATCAAATTTACCCAAATGTTACTGGATAGGGCATGTTACTCTGCTTTCCTCAGACTTCATTCATCCCAGTAATTTTTCAGGACCCCTCCCTGACCGTAGTCTCTTCATTAGAAAACAAGCTTCCTAGGGGCATCTAGGTGGCTAAGTGGTGTGAGAGCTAGACTCAAAAATGGGAGGGGTTCAAATCTGGCTTCAACCACTTTCTAGCTTTGTGACCTTGGGTAAGTCACTTAACTACCTTGTCTAGCCCTTGACCACTCTTCTGCCTTGAACAATAATGATTCTAAGACAGAAGGTAAGGGTTTAAAAAAAAAATACAAGCTTCCTCACAGAAGGAACAACCTTGATTTTGATATTTGAGAGTCCCAAGAGTGATGGCCTCTGATATATATATATATATATATATACACATATACATACACACACACACACACATTTTTTTTTTCATTTTTCATCTGCTATAATGGTCCAAATCAGTTCAAGTCGATTCTAAAGTAAATGCTAGACCAGGATCTGGAACCTACTTTGAAGTCTACTACTGATTCCCTCCTCTGTCCAAATTGGTGAATCCACTGTCTGGTTAGTTCTGCATGAAGGAAAACTGAGGTCACAGAATTTGCTCTCTGGTTTTTGTGACACTGCTTTTTCTTGGTTCTCATCCTATCTCCACCACAGTTCTTCCTGTTTCCTTTGTTACTCATTCATAACATGATTGCCTAACTATGAGTAAATCTTAAGGCTGTGTCCTGGGTATTCTCATCTCTTTTTATACTCTCACTTGACTTCATTAGTTCCTATGGATTTTAATCATTATCTCTAAGCAGATGACTTCCAGATCTAAATATATCTAGCCCAGTATCATTAATTGCTTATTGGGTACTCTGAACTAAATGTTCAATAATCATCCCCTTGCTGCCTAAACAGGTGAACATTACCCCAACCCTTCTTTTGAAAGGCTTTATACATGCTGCTGTTGTTTTTTAAAAGGCCTCATTTCTGTTGAGGACACCACTATATACTTTCAGTCAACTAGGTTCAAAACCTTGATATTGTTCTTAGCCTCCTCACTCTTGTTTACCCTAGTACTTAGAATAATGCCTGGTACATAGTAGGGACTTAATAAATGTTTACTGACTGACTTATGTGTGGAAGGCTTATTTTATTTTTCCCAGTATTCTGAATTCTAAATTCTCTCCTTCCTCCCTTTCTCCTTCCCCTCTCTAAGAAGGGAAGCAATTTGATATAAGCTATACATGTGCAGTCATGCAAAACAAATGTCCATATTAGTCATGTTGGGTGTTTTGTAATTGTGTTCATATAGTTTCTGCGTGTATCTTGGCAGGTGGCTTCTCAAGTATTTTATAGTTTCTGTGGTTATTTTAAATGGAATTTCTCTGTCTCTTTCTGCTGGACTTAATTGGTGATATACAGAAATACTAATGATTTGTGTGGATTTATTTTATGGCCTACAACAGCTTAAGTTGTTCATTGTTTCAATTATTTTTTTAGTCAACTTTCTAGAGTATGACTGACTGATATACAAGCAGATGGAAGATCTCTACCTCAGCAACATCTCTTGCATATATCCCTTTCTCTATATTCCTACAGCCAAAAGCCTAGTTTAGACCCTTTACCCCTGCTCTTCTAAACTACTGAAGTCACACCTCCTAAGTAGCCTCAAGTCTCTCTTCATTCCAATACATTCTACATGTTTCAAAGGAACACAGAAGGTATTCAGTAAATGCTTGCTGAATGACTAAATGAAGTGGTTACAGATTAGGATCCTCTGCAGATGGAGGGAGCCCAGCAAGCATGGCCAACACTGAATTAGAGGGGCTCAGTACTCTGGGCCTACTGAGCAGGCAGGTGCTACTGGGTCATGTTCAATGCTGTTAACAGATATCCTGGAGCTGAGAGGAAAGAGAGTGACTTTGGGGCCACAGTCCTAAATCTTCCATGATGTTGCTCTAGGTTAGATGTACATGGTGCTGGCAGGGCGAATCCAGTTGGGACAGGCAAGTCTCTTGAAGTCTTGGTTTGGGAAAAGTCAGAAGCAAGAAGTATGCTGAATTATATATAAAGGTCAATTAAGAGAATATGAAGCATTAAATATAAATCAAAAGGGGCATCAAGGAAGTATGTACAAAAGAATAAGATGGTAATGTTAAGATAATGAAAACCAACCAGTTAACAAGGAATAGTTGTAGGGCTAGAGTTCAAAGAAACAAGGTTTGATCTTATGCAAAGATTTAACATATACTTTATGTTTACTGAGGTTAGTGTAACAAAGTCAGCTTTAAGAATGGTCATACTAGGAGCAACTAGATGGCTCAGTGGATTGAGAGCCAGGCCTAGAGTCAAGACAGGAATTCCTGAGTTCAAATCTAGTTTCCAACACTTCCTAGTTGCATGACCCTGGGCAAATTCCTTGACCTTCATTGCCTAGCCCTTACTGTTCTTCTTTCTTGGAACCAATACACAGCATTAATTCTAAGACAGAAGATAAGGGTTTAAAAAAAATACCAATATAGAAATGTGTTTTTCATGTTCATACATGTATAACCCAGATTATTTATAATCTCAAGGAAGGAGGGATCTTATAATTTCAGAAAACATGTCAAAAATTGTCATTACATGTAATTGAGAAAATAAAATATTTTTCTAAAGAATGGTTATTTATTGGTTTTGAACAGCTGCCCCTGGCATCTTGTTCATGGAAAACAGCTTTCTGTGAGTGGCAGTTAAAACTGAGTTAAATTAAGACATTTTGTGGGAAGAATAAGAAAATTGCATCTTTAACACTGACATTTATTTTTTGATAATTCATAACTGGCTTTTCAATGAGGTACATCAGATTTTGGCCATGGTCTAATATATATAGTATGGTCACAAGAACTTTTGATTTTCACATTATTGAGTTATGCTAAGGGAAAAAAGGAGGAAAAACAGGTAGAGTACGATATGCCTATGAGTAAACAATTGTAAATCTGTTTTAAGAACTAACTAGTTTTGTTTTTATAAGGTACTAGTTCCCTAAAGAATCAATTTTCAGGAACTCTTTCTAAAGCAAGTTTGAAAAAAAACATGTTGATTGTCTCTCTTTGGGGTCAAGACTCTTCCCACAAATGCTTTCTTTTGGATTTTAAACAAGGAGATTTAATCTCTACTTCCCTTCCTTGGCTAAGTATGACAGTGGGAAAATGTCCTTGCCTACCGGAGCCTGAATTCGAGGATGCTTTCTTATGTCTTGCTGCTTTCTTCTCTTAGCAGAGGCCAAGAAAGAGTTTAACAGACATTTTTAGCCTTGACAGCTTCTTCATGGGTAAATATTCCTGGATTTGAGGCTATAAAATAGAGCTAAGCAACAAGAAGAGAGAATCTTAGCAATGGGCTGAGACTAGAACAAATCTGGCAGATTTTTCAGTTTTCCTTAATATGAATATGGCAATTCTAGCAAAGAGATCCAGACTTTATTTTCCTCTAATATTGTTTCTACCTTGTCAGTAAAAAATAGAGTATGATTTTGGTGACATCTCTTCAAATGAGGTAAAGATGAAAGCTATTGATTAAATATGCTCAAATCTATAGATATTGGTAAGCAGGGAAATATGCCTCTTGGCTTTATCATCACTAATGTTTAAAATGTATATTATCTGTTTGGGATTGCTATGCATAAAGCATGGAAAAATCAGAACTTATATATTATGTCTGTATCAAGAAGTATGTATGCATATATACATGCACAAATATATAATATTTATACATACAGTTATGTACACATGTAGGCACATATATAAATAAGTGTATATAATAAGGCTTCCCTTTAATTTTTTCTACCATTAATAGCAAAGCTAAAAGGCTTTCTTTTCAGGTACACAACAGTCTATCTCTATCCCCTTTCTCTGTGACTCTGACCAGAGTGGATCCCCATGTCTGGAAGGCACTACTCCCTTTTCACATCATACCTACCTGAAAGAACCCCTAACTTTTTCAAAGGACAACTCAAGTGCTACCTCCTATATGAAGTCTTTCCTAATTTCCAGACTTGTTAGTACTCTTCCTCATTAGATCACTTTGGAACACTTTGTACTTACTTCCCAAGTACCTGCTCTATCCTCCTAGGAGAATGTAAAGTTCTAGAAAGTAGGAACTGTTTCATTTTTGCAGTTGCTTCTCCAGTAGCCTGGTACACAGTAGGTCTTTAATAAATGTTTGTTGAATTTAATTAGGCTGCATGTAACATATTTGTGCCTTGGAGTTACACCAAGCAAAACTTAATCTTCCCAAAAAATCTTTACAAAAAGATATCTTATGCACATTTTCTATTTATATATTCAATTATCCTTTTAGTTAATTCAATATCTTTTTCTTGCTTCATTTCTAAATTTCAGAGGTTACTAAAAATGTTTCCATTTTAACATTAATGTAGAGCAGGATCACATGTCACTTTTATTCATTATTCTACAAATACTTATAAAATGATTGTACAGAGTGAAAAAAATGCTGGTTGCTGGAAACAATTTCTTCTGTCATAAATTATTATATGTGGAGACAAAGAAAATAACTAATGAAAAAGAAAATGAATTAAAAGTTATAAAAAAACAAAAAGGAAGAGTAGAGTATAAAAACTGAGAACATTTTTCTTTCTGATTAGAAAAGACTATCACAATGGTTTATACTGTTGTCATTAAACTATATAGCTGTAATTCTTCTGTTTCCAATTTACAGAAATGAGAAAAAAGAAGCAAAGATATCAGTCTTCTGAGATGACAAGGAAATTGCAAAACTAAAGGAGGATTTTTTTTAACTTGACGGATAGGGTAGATAACCTATAACTGAAGCAGAGAAAAGTAACTGATAAATGAGGATAAACTACCAGGAATCAAAAAAATTGATAAGCATTTTAAAATACTTACTATGTGTCAGGTGCTGAGCTAGATGCTAGAGATATAAGGTTTAAAGAATGAAACATATATTATAATATATTCTAATGGAGAAGACATAGCACACTATACTTATAAAGAGATTAAATGCAAGTAAATGCAAAGAAGTTAAATGCAAGGTTATTTGGGATTGGAGGGTTTTAGCAGTTGGGTGAAATAAGGAAAAGCTCCAAGTAGAAAGTGGTGCATGATATGCAGAAGAGAAGGGTTCTATGAGGCAGAGGTGAGGAGAAATAAGAGGGAGAGTGTGTGGAAAAGCATTGAGGTGGAAGATGTGGAATGTAGTGTATGATGAAGAGAGATCAATTTGGCTGGATCACAAGATGCAGGAGGGGAGTAATGTCTGATGAAATAGGAAAGATAGGAAAGATAGGAAGGGATCACATTGTATAGGGCTTTAAAAGCTTTAAAATCTTAAGTTTTTATTTCTTCTTAGGAGCAACAGGACAATGCTAGAGTTGAAAAAGTATTGGGGAGTCACATGGTCTGATCTGGGCTTAAAGAAAATCATTTTACAATAGAAGGTGGACTGGGGTGTGGAGTCAAGGAAAACTAGAAGTATACCTACCAATTACATCTGGAGAGAAAACCTGGGTAAAAGTAAGTAGAAAAGTCCTACCTTTATTAATTGCAGAGGCACCAAGTTTTACCTAATTATTTTACCTAGCACACTAATGCCACCAACACACAAGAAGTTCCTGAAGCTAGCCTGTGGCAGGCTATGCCAAAACTTGGAGATCTGACCTTGAATCTCCTAATCACTTGCCTTAATTAGCAGACCTCAATGTTCCCTTGGACTAACATTATTACACTCTTCTAGCCTCCCCATCCCTGTGATCCTAAAACCCTTGTTACCAAAATTAATAATAATCAACTCCTCTCCCTAAAATGCCAATTGCAAACTCCTTCCTTCCTTCCTCTTCCTCAATGCTAATACCCATAATCCATACTGGCCCACCCCCTTCTACAGTGCTTCACAATGAACACATCTGTATTATCTTAAACTTTTGCCATTATCAGTCCTTTCATCTGCTGGCACCTGTAGAGACCTGGCTCCTGATGGCATAGTATCCCAGCCACCCTTTTCAGGTTATATTTTCACTAATATTCCTCACTCAATCATATATATTTCTCCCCTTTCCTACTTCTCTACTCTCCTACTATCCCTAACACTCAGCAGCTCTCCTTTGAGATTTATTCAATCCAATTCATTATCCATCTAGGTTGTGGTAGTTGTAATCTAAAGATCCTTAAATCATTCTCCCTCCTTTTTCACTAGGTTCAATGTCTGGCTCACAGTCTTTCACCCCCTCCATTTGTGCCCTCCTTCTACAGGATTGAAACATAAATGCTGATGTTCTCTCACTTACCTTATGCTCTCAGTATCCAAATCCCCTCAACTACTATGACTCACCCCTCAGCTCTACCTTGATTTTGAAACCAAAAACCTTCCACTTCTATGTTCTCAATCACTGCATTTTCTTTCTCTGATCACAATCTTTGCTGTTTCATATTCCCCTATGCCTAATTTGCCTAAAACCTACTCCTTGTTCTCACAGTGCTCTTCAATTCCTTTATACTTCAATACTACTAAGGTCCTTACCTTTGTTTGCTCTGTCTATAGCCTCTACCTCTCCTAATTCTGACCTATAGAAGAACCAATTTAATTTTATATCATCCTCTCTATTTGCATCTCTTGTTTCCTTATCACAGATCACATTGCACTAATTCTCAATCCTTTATTACTTCTGCCATTCATCTCCTTTGCTCCTACTCATTTGCTGCTGAACAGAAACAGAGATTAAAAAAAAAATTGATGAGTAGGTCTACTAAAAAGTTATCCTCACTTAATCCCAACTGGGCCCTTGCTGCAGCAAAATATTACTACTATACTTCCCTGTCCCCCAACCATTCTCTCCTCAAGTCTTCCAATGTCAAACCCCAATTCCATTGCTGCTGAGGATGTTATCTCACACTTCATCAAAAATAATAAGGCCATTCACTTAAATTTCTTTCTTCTTTTCATTTCAAACCCCTCCAACATCATCTCCCACAATCTCTTTCACTACTGAGTGAAATGTCTGAGAAGATGAAGCATCTCTTTCAGAAGGCTTTTCTAAGTCCCCACACTGTTAGGGATTTCTTCTCTAAAACTACCTTCCATCAACTTTGTTTTTATCTTATATGTACTGATTTATTTATATTGACTACCTCATTAGAATGCAAGCTCTTTAAAGACAAAGACTGATTTTGCTTTTTTCTATGTGTTCCCAGTGTTTGTGAAAGTATATGAGATGTAATAAGTGCTTAATAAATATTGGGTCTCTGAATTTCTTAAAATCTGCTCTGTAGGTATTAATTATCTTTTAAAAACAGTAATTATTAACCATCATCTATTTTAAAGAGTATCTATTTATTTAAAAAATTAAGGGGTCAAACATTCTAATTTCACAGTTGAGAATATGAAATTTATATAAGATCACTTGGACATAATTCAAGCACTAAACATCAAAGAAACATAGATTATTTTAACTGAAACCAAGAAAAAAAATAAACAGCCTCTTAAGTGAACTTACAAATCTAAATATATAATGTGATGCTAGTAAAGATGTATTCTTGTATCAGATGGACATATCAGTGCTGTCAAATAAGACAAAGACAACTGAAGAACAGATATTAGGAAGCACAGGAAAATGGTAGATATCAAAGTGGCTAATGAGCATACAAAGAATGTTAGATGTTGGCATACTTCTCACAAATTTCTAATCCCTTTGATATTATTATGGAAAGTTTTACTAAATGAAAACAAAAAGTTTTCTTTAAATGGTTTTAAGAAAAGAATAAACATTTTGCTGTCTAGGATCGGTAACATTGGTTAAAATGATTAAAACAGGGGCATAACTTTAATAAATAGTAGGATCTTACATTTTCTACTATTTTTAGAAAACCATATGACTTAAGAGATGGCCTCCTGAGGAATAAACTTGTGAGAGCTCATCTGTCCCCTTCTCACTGATTTATCAAAGATGACATCGATATGTATAGAGACTATTTATGTAAGAATTTTGTGTAAATAGAAAGATAAGTACATGAGTCACCAATTATTGATATCTTTTTGGTTACTCTTTGGGGGAAATAAAGTCTATGATTTTTTTTTCCACTTCAGATATTTGCTATCCCTCTTCCCCCATTTCAATTAATCCTTCAATATCCCCAAAACTGAACTGCTTCCAGCTGGAACCTCCTGTTCTTCCATCTTGTTTACATACAGCAGAAAAGAATTTTTTCAAAAATAGAACCAATGTAGTTACATTAGAAGGCAAACAAGTAACTAGGGGAAAAAAAAAAAACATTTACTGAAAGTTTCTCTGACAATCTGATACCCAAGATACATAAGGAATTAATTCAAGTATACGAGAACAAGAATTATTCCCAATAAATTAATTGGTCAAAGGATATGAACAGGCAATTTTCAAAGGAAGAAATTAAAACTTGGAAAATGCTCCAAGTCTCTAGATAAGAAATAAAAATGAAGTAATTTAATCTCATGCCCATCAAATTAACAAAAAAAAAATACACACACACACATACGTGTTTTTTAGTTAATTTTATACACACACACACACATATATAATAATTTCAGAGGTTACCAGGAAACAGGTACCCTGTTGTGAATAGGTCCAGCTATTCTGGTAAACAATTTGGAACAGAGACAGAATGAAATGAGTAGAACCAGAAGAATAAATTATACCATAACAACATTGGGAGAACTTTAAGATCTCTGAGCAATGAAATGAGCACCCAATCTTTCAGGGAACTAATGAGAATACACACTGCAATTCTTAAGAGAAGTGATGGACAAATTCAAGATGCAGAATGAAGCATACATTTTTCAACATGACAAAAGTAAGAATTTGCTTTGCTTGACTCTATTTGTTACAAGGGTTTTCTCTTTTTTTCAGTGGGGTAGTAGAGACAGAGGGGTTATTGAAGGGTTTGACAAAAAAAGAAAAGAGATTATTGAAGCATTTTTTAAATGTCCAGAAGTAAAGAGAAGGAAGCAAACAAAGCTAAACAAAACAGCTTTGAAACTTAAACACTAATTTTATTATATACTTGAAATGCAAGAATGATGTAAACATATTTGCAGGTTCATGTATGATCTTTTTCTGACCTATTTTGCATACAGAGTGCCCAATTTTTTTGGTATCTGTTCATAATTTTTTAAAAAGTGAAGAACAAAAAAGAATGTTTCATTTCCAGACTGTGACAAGCAGTTTGATCAGTACATATATCTTGAATTGAAATACTGCATAGGCAATGTGCAGAGCCTATAACTGAAAAGGTAGATCTGAGGAGGGTGGATTGTCCTTGGGAAGATATAAAAATCTTTTCAATAACTGATAAATTTCATCCAGAAAAAAGGCCCTTTTAAAAATAATGAATCTCTCTCCAGTGATGCTTTATAACTGTGCCATGAAATGTCACTCTCTCTAAAGAATTAAAACTAATGGTTATATAGAGGCTAATGGAGAGACTTAAAGAGAATGTAAGCAGATTTTTAACACTATTAATGAATGAAAAAATTACACAAGAGTTATTAAAGACCTCATCCAAAAGAAATTAGTGACCAGATATGAAGGTTGGCCAATCATGTGGCTAAAATAAGGGATAAGTGATGGCTAGTTCAGGCACTAGAGGAAGTTGGGTATAGGTGGACCCCTTATAGAACAATTACAGAAAGACATGAAAAAGAAGCACATAGGGATTATATGGTGTAGATGAGTTGTATTCTGAATCACCGGAAACCTTATCCACATTAGCAAAATCAGATATCCATTACCATAACTGAAATTACTGTACCCTTATTATGTAGAGATTGATATAAGAAAACTAAAAGCAATTGTAAAGAGTCATGGGGTGTGAATATGTTTTAAAAATTATAAAGCTATCAAGAGATGTAAAGTAGTGTTATTATGACTGTCTAATGCAAGAACTTTAGAGAACCTAGTCTGGTGGTAATAAGTCAATTTAGTAGCTTATTGCTGAGAATTCTGCTGGTTATACTATTCCTTTAGGAAATTTTTTTAGTGTTATTATCTCGATGACTGGTTTTAACTGAAACTTTAGACAAGTTATTACTTTCTTGCATTATTTCTTGACTGCTTTTGACTAGGAATACTTTTTTTCTTAAAAAGAAGTTTCCTTTTTGGAAAAGGCTATAGTAATAAAATTGCTTGACATTTTAAAATGACCTCTTGGAATGCTAACATCTTGGACTTTAACCTTTCTTTTCCCCTATAAAATCTTTCGTTCAAAGGTTGAAGGGTGAGAACATAGGGAATGCCATAACCAGAGGCATAAATAGAAAAGTGAACTAGTGTGTCATACTCATTTGGCTGTGATGGGAATGTCTTAATCAGAACCACAATGTCCAAATATGACTTGAAACTTACTATAGTTCTATTGTAAAATTAAAGGGAATAGAATGAAAAAAGGAAAAAGGGTATTCTACTGACATTAGGGAAGTCCTAATATCAGTGGAAACTTGATATGAATTGTGGATCATAAATGAAAAATTCAATTGAATTCAATATAGCAAATCTTTGTTCACAATGTTACAAGGTGCCACTGTTGATGATGGCCACGATTTCTGCCTTAAAAGAATTTACAATGCAGGTTGATAAAGTCCACAACTAACTCAGAAAAAGGCAGAATGTATAAGTGGTATAAGAATGAGGAGCAAACAAAGCAACAAAAAATGTGTCTAGCTCCCTAAACCTGAAGTTAAAACCAGCTTTAAAACAAACAGTGGGTTACCCACTAAAAAGTATTCAATTCTAGAAGACAAGAATGACAGATTCACTTGATCTATTCAAGGAGACCTCTATGTGGTTGGTGGATTTCTGAGTTTCCATAAGTATTTTATGTTTATCTCAATTCCATTTGGATCCTAATTCAGCATGTGCCCCAGTGTACCCTGATTAATTCTGGGAAGCAGTTCCCAAGGTAAAAATTTGATAATGGAAAGTAATTTATCCAGCCTCACCCCCATCCAGTCTCCAGGGATAGGGAAAGTTGAAAAATAAATGGCCTACAGTCATTAGAAAAGAGCTATTTTTTACTACTATACATCAAGCACAGGGCTAGGAACCAGGGATAGATACCAAGACCAAAATGAAATGGGTCTCTTCCCTCAAAGAACTTACATTTATTTGTTTGTTTTCAAAATTTTACCTTCTGCCTTTAGAATCAATACTAAGTTTTAGTTCCAAGGCAGAAAAGCAGTAAGGGGTAGGGAATTATTGTTAAATGTTTTGCCCAAGTAAGAAATGTCTGAGACCTGATTTTTTTTAACCAAAAAGCAGTTATTTATTCCATCTGTGATTTCAGATGTTATATAACATGATGGACAAATAAGGCAAATAAAGCAAATAAAGCAAAGCAACGTCCTTATCCCAATTAACAATATGTAAGTGTTATTGAAATCAGGAGGCCAGTAAACAATCCTCTTTCCCTACCACACGCAGAATGGTCTACAGCTCAACCTGTGAGAGTTGCCTTTTCCATCAGGACAATTTGTTTATTATAGTCACAATTACCATTCCTGAAACAGCCTGACAATCAGGAAAATAATATTTTTGCCTATTTTTAGTAATTTTGTAGCTAAATTGACGAAGGATTTAGAGGAAACTAGAAGTCACCTTAATTTGTGTGCTTAGTACCAAACTCTGGGAGCTCCAAAAGGTTTCTTAGAAGCCTTTAAGAACTTCATGTTTCTTATTCAATCTGAATTCTCTTCATAAAAGCAGTATCTCTTAAATACACTTTTTGGCTAGCTCCACACGTTCAACCATTATTCAATCTTTATCCAAACAAAATGGTTGCCATTTAAATACTGGAGTTGCTCCCAGAGCATCAAAGGTGTGCTTCCAGTGTAATAAATAATAATAATAAAGGACTATGTTGATTGGTAATTGACAACTAAAAGATCAGACAGTTATCTTCTTTCTTCTGCTTTCCCTCCTCCCTCTATACCTCCCTTCCTCCCACTTCCTCCCCTTCCCCCTTCCTTCTTCTCCTTATGGTTTCTCTAAATTAACTCAGGGTGAATTTATGATGTCTCCAATGAAAATGTTTTTCTCTTCTTTATCTTAAGTATGAGGGTTTATTTGGGGAAGATAGGAAGGGATAAGGTATGGAGGTAAGAGGGTTGGGGATTTCCCTAATACTACAATGAGTCTTAGGTTGGAGGATATTGGAATATAGTTCAATTGAGAGAAATGGCTGATAGATCTGGAAGTTCAGTCACTATCATCAACAGAGCAAGTCAGAGATATACCTGGACTTTTGTCCTTCTTTCTTCTGCCTTCAAATGGCAAGACTTCCTTCAGCTTGAGCCTCCAAAGTCCAAAAGAGGAAAACTCTTTCTTCCCTCATACAAGCCACACACGGTCCAGCCAGCAGTTGGTTTGCCTCTGTTTTTCCCAGTAACATTCCAAACAGAACCCTCTCATTTGACTGACAGGTCATCACTCAGCTACTGCTTCTGCCTTTTTGCATGCTTCCCAATTTCTCTCTTCCACACCAGGAAAAAAAAGATAAAAACTTTATCTAATATTTAGCAGCATGGATTCAACATTCAGGACAATCTAGTCATCCTGACTCCTGTACTGGTATTTATACCAATACCATTTTATAAGTTGATCACAGCAGAAAAAGTAACATTCTGGTTTTCTGAAAAAAATGTTCTCTTCTGCCATGTTTTATACTGTAAGATGCCACACCAGCTAGATATCATCTAACCCCTGAAAGCAAATAATGGTCTCCACGACTCTTTTGGAAATAAAGAATCTTATGGGAACCTTCCTCTAAAAAGCATATAAAATCAGTGGTCATCTTCAGAGGCAAGAGTCTTTTGGATAACTTGATTTTTGTACCAAAAAGGTCATACTGAAGGCTAGTGTCAACATCAAGAAGAACTTTCAGATTTTTCTTTGCTATGATCCCTGAACTCTAGTTCTTCTATAGGAATCACCTTCTCCTTTATTGCTTTCTGAATGCACTGCTGATAGCACACGAAGAGGTCAGTACAGGGGTCCCCGGAACTTTTGCCCTTGAGGAACTTGGTGAACCACCGATTGAAGCCCTGGTTGTACTCGCACTTCATGTAGGTTCAGGCCTCTCCCATGTAGTTCATGACGATGACTGAGGCCTGATTTGAACATAGGACCTCTTGTCTTTAGACTTGGCTCTTTATCCACTGAGTCAACTAACTGCCCTGGGGAAAACTTTCCTAACATCGGAAATAGGCTATGCAAAGGCTCAGAAGAAGAGGATGTAGCAAGGTATATGAGGCTAAGCAAGAAAGCCAGCTTGGCTAGAAAGCAAGGATTTAAGAGAGAAATATACAATCAGTCTGGAAAGATTAATTGGAGCCAGACTGTGAAGGGCTTCAAATGACAGACAAGGGAGATTTGGGGGTTTTTGTTTTTAAATTCTGGAGGCAATGGGAACCTTCTAAGGCTTCTTGAGTAGAAAAGTGCTATGGTTAGCCCTGTACTTGAGGATTACCAAAGTTGCAGTGTAAAGGATAGAGTGGAAAGGAGAGAGTCTAGATATTTAGAAAGCTATTGTGGTAGTAATTTAGGGAAGAGGTAATAACAGTAGGAACTAAGGTAGAATCTATGTGACTGGAAAGGAAACTGAAATAAGCCATTTTGTTTAGAGAAAAACTAACTCTGAGTTTGTAGTTCTCTCTCCTAATGGATGAGTATTTAAATTCTGACACCAACATGTCAGAAAAAATTTATTTACACAAGATCTGTTATACAGTGATTTTCTAATTAATCACAATAAATGACAAATGGTAAAATGATCATAATAAATCATGAAAAATGCATGTAAACTCAGAAAGAAACCCAGCTTTTGTTTAAAGACTACAGAATACTTCTCTTTAGAATACTTCTCAAAAAAAATCTCTATTTTCCTCTTTCCTCTTTTCCCTCTCATACCTAATGGGGAGACAGTCTTCCTTCCTGCCAAGGACAGAGCCTTTACCTGTGCCCTTCAGCCTATCCCCTCCATAGCCTTGCTTCTTTATGAATCAGATCTATCTTTCATAGCCAATTTCTCTTTTTACTGGTTCTATCCTTGCTGTTTAGCCTCTGCACAAGCCCTATTTGCTCCTAATCCCCAAACTTAAAATTTATCCCCTCTTCATTCCTGAATTTCAAGCCATTTACCTTCCTTATTCTTTATCTCATTCATAAAGCCTTTTCTAATTCTCCATGGCTATTTGTGTTCTCTTCCTTCTCAACTATTCCTACAGCACTTTTTCTAATTTCTCCTTTATCTGCTTCATTCCCTCATTTTATGAGACATATCTGCTAATCATCCCCTGGTAATCTAAGCTTCTCAAGGGCAAGGACTATTTCATTTTTGTTTCTTTAGCCCCAGAACCTAGTATGGTGCCTTGTACATAGTATATGATTATGAAATATTAGTTAAATTGAATTAAAATATGCTCAGCTCCCCACTATATTATTAGCTATTAGTTTTTCTCAGTCTTCTCTCCATTACTTCTGTGGATCTGCATGTACCATCTTCCATCTCTGGGATAGACTCCTTTCATACGTCTGCCTAGGGAAAATCCTTCCTTTCTTCAAGAACCTGCTGAGGTTCCACTTTTTCTATGCCATTCTCTCAATGACCCTTCACTTGTTTAAGAAGCTTTGTATTCCTCTGTTTAATCTCTAATATATATGCATTCTAACTTAAGTTATATTTATTCTATATTTTTCATTCCTTTTCATTCTTGATGCCCAAGCTACAGACTCTTCAATAGGGCCATTTACATGTTTCTGTCCTCAGTACAAATAACATAGTCTCATGTATAGCAAATGCTAAATAAATACTGGTTGAAATGAACTGAAATAATCCTTACTTCCTGTGAGAAAAACCAGGCACAGTGGACTGAGCCTGGAGTTAAAGATTTGAGTTCAAATCCAGCCTTGCTGTGTAACCATGGACAAATCACTTAATTACTACCTGCCTCAGTTTCCTCAACTTGCAGAGTTGTTTTGGCAATCATATGAGGTAATATTTGTAATGTGCTTTAAGCACAGTATCTTAATGACACTTAATAAATGCCTGTTTCCTTCCACTTCCTTTCCTTCCCTAAATGTTTTAAGAAACAATGTCCAGAGAGACAAATAGGCTTAATTCTTTTAAGAAGCATCTGGCAACAATCCAGGTTATTGGATTTAACTTTTTTTTTTTTTGCCCTTTTAAAATATCTGTTAAAAGTAGGCATTGGGAAAATGTAAATTAGAAAAGTATTGAGTAATCTGAAGTTCTGGAGTTTGAAAAACAAATGCCACAGCTCCTGAATGGGGACACATTTTCCTGGATTGGTGGCAGAATCATTACAGGAAAGGAATCATTTATAATACACACTTCCACAGTCCTTGGGGTTTTTCTCTTGAGCTTTAATGATAAGAAAAAGTTTCCTAAAACTGAAAATTATGTATTTATAACTAAGCTTGGACCTGGAGAAAATGTGACTCCTTTCTTTGCAGAGTGCTGAATACTATGTAACTGATGTGTTAATTATTAATATTGCCAAACTTCCATTTCTTTCCCCTCTCTCTTTTTTTAAGCATTTACTTTCAGACTTTGAATTGATACTGTGTATAAGTTCC
Source organism: Monodelphis domestica (assembly GCF_027887165.1). Taxonomy (NCBI): domain Eukaryota; kingdom Metazoa; phylum Chordata; class Mammalia; order Didelphimorphia; family Didelphidae; genus Monodelphis; species Monodelphis domestica. Next base: position 294,805,732 of record NC_077230.1, read on the forward strand.
AAAGAAGAAGAGTAGTAAATGCTAGGAAATAGGAGTTAAGTGACTTGCTCAGTCACCCAATTAGTAAGAGTCTAAGGTCATACTTAAAATTAGGAAAATGAATCTTCCTGTATCCCAGCTGAGCACTCTATCTACTGTGCTATGACTAAGAACCCTAAAATAATTGCTACGTGGCAAAACAAGTTGGCCCAAAAGGTTTTCTAACCTTGAGAAAAGGACCAGAATGAATTTGCAACTCTATGTCTCTGAGCAAAGATAAAATAGTTATTGATTTTAACATTATCAAGAATCATAGTGATTTAGTGACTTGTCTTAAGGTCACCCAGCAAAGCTCACTTAAGCTCAAAGAAACCATTTGACTTAAAATCAATGATTCTATTTGACTCCTAATATTCTCAGAAAACTACAAATTCACCACAAATCTCCTCTCAAGTCTAGAAAACTTCTTGGGCTAGTGTCTGTTCCACAGTAAGTAAAGGTTTCTTGAAATTACATCTATAATTTGGACAGGGCTTTGGTTATCCTCTCAGAGTTTTAAAACATTCAACGAATCTACAAACATTTTTTCATAGAATGATATTCCTGTAAGGAAATCCAGAATATTACTAGGTCCCGTATCATTTCACAAATGAAGAAACAGAATTTTTTTAAACTCCATCCATTTCCAAAGATTTTTGACCTACACTATCCTACTTTCAAAGTATGCTTATTAATAGATATGGATGCTTCACACAATACACAAAATTGTATTACATTACATTAGATTACATTATGTAAATTAGTAAAATGATAAACATTTATTAGCTGCCTGTTATGGTACTATACAAAACACTGGGGATACCAAAAAAAGTCAGTCCCTCCTCCAGAGAGCTGATAATCTAATAGGGAAGATAGTATATTAAAACATTAGTACAAATAAGTTATATGCAGGATTAACAGGAAATAAATTAACAGAGGAATGGCACTGGAATCAAGAGAGATTAAGAAAGGGTCCCTGTAGAAGGTGGAATTTTAGCCCAGAATTAAAGAAAGTCAAGGAAACTAGGAGGCAGAGCATTCCAGGTATGTGAGACAGCCAAAGAAAATGCCTGAACTGGGAGGTGGAGTGAATCAAAAGAAGGCCAGTGTTATTGGATCAAAAGTGTATGTAGGTGTGGGTGGAAAAGTGGTAAAAGGTATAAGAAGACAGTAGGAGGTGATATTATGAAGAACTTCAGGAAAATCACTTTGGTGATTGAATGGAGGATGGACTAGAGTGGGAACAGGCTTATGGCAGGTAGATCTAATGGCATGGTTATTGTAATTGTCCGGGTAAAATGACATGAGGGTCTGCACGAGAGTGGTGACAGTTATCAAAGAGAGAAGTTGTATTCAAGAGATGTTGCAAAGATTATAAATAGACAGGTAACAGATTGGAGATGGAGGGTGAGATATAGTAAGGAGTCAAGGATGATATCTAGGCTACGAACCTGGGAGAGTAGAAGGATGTTAGGAACCGAGAGAGTAATAGGGAAGTCGAGACAGGAAGAGGTTTTAAGGAGAAAGAGAATATCTTGCCCTAAAATGCATACAATCCTGGACATGCTGAGTTTAAGATGTCTACTGGACATCCATGTCAAAATATATGAAAAGCAGTTAGAGATGAGATTGGAAGACAAAAGAGGTTAGGGCAAGATAGGTAGGTCTGAGAATCAACAGCATAAAGATGACAATCAAATCCATGGAAGCTGATGAAATGACCAAGTGAAGAAGTTGAGAAAAAGAAGAGGAAAGGAGCCAGGATAGAGTACTATAGGTCTCCCTTGCTTAAGGGTAATAAACTGGGTAAAGATTCAATGAAGGAGATCGCAAAGTGATCAGGTAGAAGAGATCCAGGGGAGAATGGTGTCCTAAAAACCTAGAGAGAAAAAAGCATAAAGGAAAAGAGTTATGAATAGTGTCAAAAGCTATAGAGGTCAAGAAGGATGAAAACTGAGGTTATTGGGTTTGACGATTAAGAGATTACTGTTACTTTGGAGAGAGCACTTGTGGCTAAATGATGAGGCAGTATGCCAGATTGTAGAGTGAAAAAGAGAAGAAGAAACGAAGTTAGAAGTGCCTACTGTAGACAACTTGCTCAAGAAGTTTGGCCATAGGGGGCAAAAAAGATACAGGATGAGAGCTAGTGAGAAAAGAAGAATCAAGTGAGGCAGCAGGGAAAGAACCAATATGCAGGAAGAAACTGAAGATAAGTTTCATCCCAAAACTTCCTTTAGTACCTGGGGCCTCCTTGTCCTGGAATAGCCTATTTCTCCCAGGTTCACTTACCATGAATTTGCCCTTTGTGGCATCCTGCTCCTGTCTTCCTCTGGACTACAGAACCATTATCTCTCCTCTATCCTCTCCCATTCCCATTCTGCATACTTTAATGTATTACCTTCATTTTTTGGAAGTATCCGCCACCTTGCTTTCTCCCTCTGATTAGATATATCCTCCTGGAACCTCCATTTTATTTCTCTGCTTTGTCTCTCATATTGCAGGAGTTTAGTAGACTTTCTTGCAAAGAATTTGTATAATGTTGGAATAATTCTTTGAACATTGAATAGAATTCACTTTAAAATCCTGGGTGGTTCAGTGGATTTAGTCAGGCCCAGAGATGGGAGATCCTGGGTCTAAATTTAACTTCAGACACTTCCTAGCTGCATGACCCTGGGCGAGTCACTTATCCCAGTTGCCTAGCTCTTACTACTCTTCTGCCTTGGAACCAATACACAGTTCTGATTCCAAGAGGGAAGATAAGGGTCTTAAAAAATTTAAATAAAATCTATTTGGTTATTTGTCTTTGGGGACTGAATCTATGGTTTGTTCAATTTCTTTTTCTGAAATTGAGTTGTTTGTATATTCTTTTCCTTCTGTTAATCTGGGTGTTTTACATTTTTTGTAAATATTCTTTTTGGGGGGTTATTTTCAGAAATATTGGGTTTGTATCCAATTTGTATTTTCAAATAACTTTATTTCTTCTTCAGTTATTGTGAATTATTTTCATTTTTAATATATGAAGTTTGGTTTTTTTCTCTTTATTGAGTTTAGTTAATGGTTTGTATAATTTATCAGTTTTTTAAAAGCTATTTATTAGTTTGGCTTCTTTTTTCAAAGAACTTAATTATAAAATTTAAATATTGATAACTTTTGAGTGTTTTTGGTCAGTAAAAATGGCATTTAATATTTATGCTTTTTTTTGCACTTTCCTATGAAGTTCTTATGCTCTGTCATTTAGTAGTGCCACATTCAGATGAGAAATATATATACTTGACATGTTTCTTTTTAATCAGTAATTACTAGGGATCTAGCCTATCTAACTTTTGAAATTCTATTCAGATCTTTAACTATTGTTGTTTAGCTATTTATTTCTTGAGCAACTCAACTGACTTTTCACTTAAATGCTTGGACTGTTATCATTCTCTTAATCAATGAGAATTTATTAAGCTGATGCTATGGGCCAAACATTGTACTAAGTATAGATAAGAATACAAAGGAAGGCAAAATAAAAACTATGTACATACAAAATATATAAAAATTTAATAATTTAAAAGTATACTAAGACTTTTGGCACATCCTATGTAGTAAACCTGGGAGCTAATCCCAGACAGAAGGGCTTGTCAATGGGAGAAACCAAGTAAGGCCTGCTGAGAAAGGTAAGATTTGAGTCAAGTCTTGAAGGAAATCCAGGAAACAAAGAGATTGTGGGAAGGGGGAGGTATAAGAGAATATTCTAGGCATGGGGGAAAGCCAGTGAAAAGGTAGTCTAGAAATGAAGTTGTCCACAAAAAGGCTAATAGAACATGTAGGAGAGGAAAGTATTAAGAAAACTAAAAAGGCAGGAAGAGGCCAGGTTGTACAGGGCTTTAAAAACCAAGGAGAGGATTACCTACTTGATCCTGGAGGAAACAGGGAGCTTTTCTAAGGTGAAGGGTAGCTGAGTAAAGGATGTGCTGGAGTAGGCCTGTGCCAATGTCTACCACGTCTCACTATCGATAATAAAGTTCTTCAGAGAAACCTTGAGAGAGTCCTTGTCTCATGTTTTCTGATCTCAATGTGAATGTTTTCCTTCTTTAAGCTCTCTATAAAATGGTCTTTTAGGCAAATGTACTTTTGGCATTTGAACAACATGGCCAGTACATACGTTGTTCTTTCTGAAGCAGAATTTGAATGTTTGGCAGTTCAGCTCAAGATAAGATCTCAGTGTCTGGTACCTTATCCTGCCAGATAATCTTCAGAATCTTCCAAAGACAATCCAAATGGAAGCAATTCAGTTTCCTGGCATGGTACTGGTAGATTGTCCAGGTTTCACAGGCATACAACAATGAGGTCAACATAACAGTTCTATAGACTTTCAGTCTGGTAGGCAAAGAGGTTTGATACCTTTTCTTTCCTATACTTTCCTTTGGAGCCTCCCAAACAATGAGCCAGCTTTGGCTATGCATGCATCAACCTCATCTAATCTAGGTAGACTCCAGAAAAGTATACTGCCAAGGGAAGTGAACTTATCCCCAACACTCAACATTTTCTCCCTCTGCTGTAACCAATAATTCCATACATGGATGATGTGGTGCAGGCTAATGGTGAATCTCTGTTTTCTTTGCAATAATTATCAAGCTAAAATTAGCACAAGTAGCAAAAAGTTGATTACAGGCTCTTGCATTTCAGACTCAGAAACTGCATTAAGGACATAATAATCTGTGAAAAGAAAGTTGTGGACCAACTATCCCTCCACTTTAATCTTCACTTGTAGCTTTTCAAGTTAAATAATTTATCATCAGCATGGTAGAACCCATGCAAGCATGCTGTTATGAAGTTGGCAGGTTTCAGTCTCCTATCCACCCTTTACCCCCTCTCCTAAGCATGTGGATTTGGAACACTGTAGCCTTGAGGGAACTGGAATATCTTGGGCCCAGGCTGTTGTGAACTTCCGGCTATCCTGGATCATGAAGGACAGAGTACTGCCAATTTTTTTATTCCTTTTTTGTAGTCAAAGGATTGATGGTTTCTCGAGGGGATGCCCATCAATTGGGGAATGGCTGAACAAACTGTGGTATATGTTGGTGATGGAATACTATTGTGCTAAAAGGAATAATAAAGTGGAGAAGTTCCATGGAGACTGGAACAACCTCCAGGAAGTGATGCAGAGCGAGAGGAGCAGAACCAGGAGAACATTGTACACAGAGACAAACACACTGTGGTAACATCGAACGTAATGGACTTCTCCATTGGTGGTGGTGTAATGTCCCTGAACAACTTGCAGGGATCCAGGAGAAAAAAACACCATTCATAAGGAAAGGATAAACTATGGGAGTGGAAACGCCGAGAAAAAGCAACTGCCTGAATACAGAGGTTGAGGGGACATGACAGAGGATGGACTCTAAATGAACACTCTAATGCAAATACTATCAACAAAGCAATGGGTTCAAATCAAGAAAACACCTAATGCCCAGTGGACTTACACGTTGGCTATGGGGGGTGGGGGTGGGGGGAAAAGAAAATTATCTATGTCTTTAACGAATAATGCTTGGAAATGATCAAATAAAATATATTAAAAAAAAAAAAAAAGGATTGATGGTTTCTAACCCACTTCAAACTAAATAGCTTTGGGCTGTGAGTCACCTGGTATAGCGCTCTAAGGGTTTCAGGGCCTCCTGAGGTCACACTGCTACAGTTTTTCATATCTATAAGGGTGTAGTGTTTAGAGCACTATAGGTTTCCAAACTGTAGGACTTACCTGTTTGAACAGCGTGGGCTTCATGACCCCTAGATATAAGCAGTTTATAGGCTTTAGCTACTATTGGAGCATTTCTAGATTTAGGTACTTGGAGTTCTGTGAATTTCTTCATCATTTTTTTACTGTGATACTATTTTTCTTCCTTTTTTAAAATGACTGAGCTTAAATAATTAACTAATTAATTATGCTCCCCCCCCAATTACATGTAGAAACAATTTTTGACAATTGTTTTCTGATATTTTATGATTAAGATTTTCTCCACCACCCAAGGTGGTAAATAGTATGATATAGGTTATATTAGGGCTTTTATGCAATACATATTTTAACATTCCTCATGTCATGACATCCCACATTCCCTCCAACATTTATCTTTTTTCTTTTTGGTCATATAAGTCAATCTGATAGGTGTGAGGTGATATCTTAGTTGTTTTAATTTGTATTTCTCTAATCAATAGTGATTTGGAGCATTTTTTCATATGACTATATAGATAGTTTTAATTTCTTCCCTGAAAACTGTCTATTCATATCCTTTGACCACTTATCAATTAGGGAATGCTTTGTGTTCTTATAAATTTAACTCAGTTCTCCATATATTTGAGAGATTAGGCCTTTGTCTGAGATATTTGCTATAAAATATTCTCATCTTGGTTGAATTGGTTTTACTTATACAGAAACTTTTTAGTTTAATGTAATCAAAATTATTCATTTCATTTTTTGAAATGTTCTCTATATTTTTTGAGTTACAAATCCTTCCCTTATTCATCAGTCTGACAGGTAAACTTTTCCATGTTCTCCTAATTTGTTTATGGTGTCTCTTTTTATTTTTAGATCAAGTATCCAATTTGACTTTATTGTGGTATATGGTATGAGATGCTGGTTTATGTTTTATTTCCATCGTACTGATTTTCAGTTTTCTGAGCAACTTTGTCAAAAAGTGATTTCTTCTCCCAGAGGCTTGGATTTTTTAGTTTATTGAATGCTAGGTTACTATGGTCATTAACTACTGTGTGCTGATTCCATTGATTCACTACTCTATTTCCTAATCAGTGCCAGATTGTTTTGATGATTATTGCTGTGTAGTATAGTATAGTATAGTATAGTATAGTCTATAGTATAGTATAGTATAGTCTATAGTACAGTATAGTATGGCTACATACATCCAGATGAATTTTGTTATTTTTTCTAACTATATGAATAATTTTGTATAGTTTTAATTCATATGACACTGAATAGGCAAATTAATTTAGGTAAGCTTGTCATTTTTATTATATTAGCTTGACCTATCCATGAGCAGCTAATGTTTTTCCCATCGTTTAAGCCTGACTTGTATGAAATGTGGTATTATTTTTCAATATTTGCTGCTATATATATGGAAGACCTAGGCTCCTCTGTGAACTTTCATATTATCATCTTCTTAGAAACTCTTCTCAAATCAGTTTTAATCATTAAAAATAAATTGGCATTAATTTTGAGCTATGTGGACGTGTTCAGGGAGGACTAGTATCTCTAGTAGAAGGGCTTTCTGAATCCTTTTCAGGGCTGCTCATCCACCTTTAGTATCCACCTTTCACCCAACTCTCACTTGTGGCTCCAAGAAGCTATAGCAGGCACAAGGGACACAAAGCAGAAAAACCATCTCAGCACATAAATAAACCAGGTTGAGGGTAACCAATGAGCCTCAGACTTTCTGGTGAGTTAGGTGGATGTCTACCCCAAACATGTGAAGACTTCTCCTGACCAGTTGGGCAAATGAGAACAATTTGATCCAACGGCCATTAAGGTGGCTAAAGCAGGCACTATGGAGTATTTAAAGCATGGTCAGACACTGATGACACCAAGGTCATATGATCCATCACAAGCCAACACTGGTAATCTTGATATCTGTCTTGCTGCTGGACTTCAATGACTGGGTCATGACTTTGTGCAACTCTGATTCACTTTGACAAAAAGCAAAAGACGAATAACTTTGCTGGACTAAAGAAAGGAAACAATCAAACTAAACCATTCATCATTCTAGTCACATGTGAAGATATTAAAATACTGTATTTTTACCTATACATTACTAAATACATGTTAAATATTGTTATGACTCTAGATTTTAAAGTCCATATTTCTTGGTTCTGTTTTCCTCATTACTTTAAATCAACTAGATTCTTTCAAATTAGTTTTCATAGATCAGTAGAGATTCTAGATATCCAATATATGATATCCAAATTGTATAGAAAACAAATAATTCATATTTTGAGTCATATTCAGAATTTACATTTGCCAAATACAGTATAATTTAAATTTTAGTTAATGTGTATTTATTTTCTCTCTTCTGTAGTCAAATAAAACAAATGTCCAAATTGGTGAAACCTTCTGTCATTAGGTGGGGAGCATTCCATATCACCAATTCTCTGGAAGCATCGTTGATCACTGAATTGATAAGAGTTTTTAACTCTTTCAAATTGATTCATTTTTCTTAAAAATTGTTATTACTGTATATAAGCTCCTTCTTTTGCTCACTTCACATCAGTTCATACAGAAGTTTTCCAGGTTTCACCGAACTGTCTCATATGTCATTTCTTACAGCACAACGGATTCACATTCATATGCTATAATTTGTTTTAGGCATTTTACTCGCATATGCTTGCATGTGCTCCACCCAATAGAAGAAAAAAAAGAGAGGCATGCTGTGTACAAGTTTGTGGAGTAGCTGTTATTGAAGGCTTCTCATTGGTCTTGTTTACTTCACAGTTTTTTGTAGAGTTTCCCAAGCATTCACTGCATATCTTCATTATTCACTTTTTAATCTCAAATTTTGTGTTGCAATTATGCCCCTAAAGAGTAGTGCATGCAAAGTCAGTTGTGTATCTTAGTGAGAAAATAAGAGTATAAGATTAACTTTGTGCTGGAATATCAACAGCAAGTTTGGTGTTAATAGACAATTTGTTCTGTTCATGAAAAATAGGAAAATATTCATAAAAGTTTTTGTGAATCTGTCCTAGTAGATGCTAAAATAACCTCTCAAGTTTAAAATCTCCAGTGAAAGATTATAATTTTTAAACCCTTATTTCCTATAGGTTCGATGTATCAGCATGCACATTTTTGATACACATGCACGCACACACACACAGAGGACACAGGTGTGTAAAACTTTTTCTCTTTTAAAATTTCTTTGGGTATAGCCTCATAGTAGTATTGCTGGGCTAAGGGTATATGCAATATAGTCTTTGGAGGAATAGTTCAAAATTGCTTTCCAGAATGGCTAGACCAGTTCAAAGCTTCATCAAAAGTGCATTAATGTGCTTGTTCATGATGTGATTTTAAATATGATCTTACTCAATAAAACAAGAAAGCATGAGATATCAGAAAGATCAAGTACTTGGAATCAGAAGACCAGGGTTCAAGTCTGAGCTCTGCAATTTAACAGCTAAACAACTCTACTCAATTTATAACCTTTCTGTTTTCTAATCTTAAAAACAATTGTGTACAACTCATTTAATGAATTTGTTGTGAGAAAAGCCCTTGGCAAACTTTTAATTCATAAATATTAACTTAGTGCATATATAATTTTTTATTTTTCATGAAATTCATGTTACATGGAGAAAATTAAAGCTTTGAGAAACTAAAGTGACGTGTCCAAGAATCACAAAGCAACAGAGCAAGCGATTCTACTACAATATGTTATCTTGTTTTAAACAATCTAAAATGTTATGGAAAAACACAAATACAGGTGTTGGGAAATAAACAAATTGAAGTTATCTAATCCTCACAAAGAAAATGCTAAATTCTAGAAAATATGTATAATTTGTACACAAAGTAATCTTGATTTGAAGTACAGAAATGGTAGTTGGCAACTAGAAATTTTCATTTATTACAAGTAGCAGAAGCAGGTTCTCCAAAAGGTGGAAAAATTTAAAAAGTTTTATATTTTTCTCAAAATGATATTGATAATAATTTTAAAATTAATTCATAATGTATGTAACTTTTAAGAAATTTTATATTGAGTTTATAGGGAGCTTATATTATTTACCATACTCCAAAAACAAATGAGTATTAAAGGTAAGATTACCACAGAGGCATCATTAAATCAATCTGCTGCTCTATTTCTTATTTGGTTTGGAGAATATGTTAAACCCACTTATGATGTTTATAACATCATACAACAAATTCTACCACAAGTTCAACAGAATAAACTGACCTACTTAAATAACTTTCTTAGAATTGTTTGACATGATTTCAACAGATGAAGAATAAGAGTTTGTGAATTTAGGCAACCAAAAAAAAATCTCTAATGGTTCAAAGGCACAGAACTTTAAATATCCACTATAAATAACAGTGCCTTGGAGAAGGGACAAAGGAGACAGACAGGAAGAAAGTAGAAAAAAAGTTGCATGAGCCACAGCGTTTTAAACTACACCCCATTTCACAATCTAAAATTGAATAACAGTAATGGAAGAAAAAATAGTATAGTTATAAACAGCTTTTTAGAATGGCACTCATATTAGAAAAGATATAAATTGTAATGTACCTTCGATTTTACTGCTATTTATATAACTGACAAGACATTCAGAGCAATTATTACAAGAGATTTAACAACACAAAGGCATTAACAGCTGATTTTAAGCATCACATTTTAATGGGTCTTATAAATCCTTTTATGATGGAAGCTCTAGTTTTCAATGTATTATTGTAAAAACAACGAATTTAAGGTCAAAGCAGACATTATAGCATGCCATAAGTTTAAATTTTGTTCTAAATTTCCAACTGGGAAACAGCAATTTAATGTTGAGGGATTTTCTAACAAGCTTTTACTACAAAAATATATTTCAGACAAAGCTTTTTTGTTTAACATGCATGATGTGAACCACTGGATTCTAAGAATTGTATTTATATTTTGTCATTGTATGGCAGCAAGATATGGGATACAACTGTTTCCAAAGAACTAAAAATGGCTATCATGCAGAGGGCAATGGAGATGAGTATGGTGGGCATGAGCATGTTACAGCATATTATCAATGGGGAATTTAGAAGATAGTAATAAAAGATGTCACAACAGAAATGTATGATGAAAAAAGAAAATGGGGTAATACTATATAGTCAGGGAAAGGGATGGAAGGTGAATAACTCAAGGGATGGCAAGTATTCTACTTATATCCTTACAATGGTTGTAGAAATTGTAGAAACTCATCAAGGTTCAACATACTGAAAGGGCACCCAATAACAACCTTCTGAGAGAACACACATAAGAATTATTGGAGCAGGCATAGATGAGTTGCATCAAAGTTGATTAGACTATAGAATCATTTGTCTTGTTGCAACTTGAGCCTGTAAATTTTTACAACATGCATAATTTTGAAATAATTCAATGCAATTTCCTACTGGGACATTACTAAAATAAAGAAAAAACACTTGATTTTTTTCCCCTAGCATTTAAATGAATCTCACAATCTAACAATTATTCACTTTATAGGGTAGGTCTTATATGCCTCTTTCAATCTAAGTGAGAAAAAAGTTTAACTAGGTTTTTATATAGTCTAATGCATGTATATAAAGAATAAAGCACCCAGTAAAATCATTAGTACTTTTAGAAAAAAAAATGTGAAGAAAACATATAATGATGATGGTGGTACAATGTCAGTTACAAACATATTAATTAAATAACTTTCAATGAGGTACTTGATATAAACTTTCTCTGATTTAAAAAAGTAATTATAACCATTATCTTATTTTGCCTTTAGATAAAATCTAATACAAGTAACAAAACATCATTTTTTTGACTAATGACATCGTTCTCTTTTATAAGTTAAAGTCCTTCCACAATTCCATATGTGTATGACCCTATTGATGTCAAACTGTTCTGAAACCGTGGCTAAATGAAAGATTTGTGCTAAGAATAGGTTAAAAGTTTTTAATTCTATATAATCACAAGTGTTGATGCCTTGCCAAAACATATAAACTATTTTAAAAAGGAAAAGAACAATCCTAATTTTGTTTTACCTTGAACCATGAGCATGGGCTCTTTGCCACCACCATGTGCCAGCATCTCCCTGCGATAGCGCTCCCCCATTGCCCTGGAGGAACAGACAGATAAGGTTACAGCCACCTGCATTTACAACCTGTTCCGCTTCCAGTCACAACTGTCTCAGGTTTCCCAACTGAACTGACAATGATATATCCGTAATAAATATTTTGAGACACCTTGAGACAATTCTTACTTTCATTCTTTTCCCATTTCCAAAACTTCAATTCAGACTTTCAATTACATTAACATAAACAAATTCAGATGTAGCATATATTATAAAATTATTTTGTTTCATGAAATATCTTTTATAAATAAGTCAATAAAAGATAGCCTTTTAATTACAAATGTTGATTACAACCCTTCAATGTCTTAGTAAGTGCTTTTATATTGGCATGGCCAAAATATTCATTAGCTGATGGTCAACCCTTTTATAATAAGCCTCTTTCTGAACCTGGCTACACTGATCCTTGGCCAACAGAAATATGATTGCTAGGTAGGTACTCAGCACCCTTTCTGGTAGCTGCAGTAACTCTTCTGCTCAGCTTACAGTACCTTTGAGAACTCAGGTCCCCTTCACACTGTGATAGAAATGGAGGACACACTATCAACAGGAAAAACATAATATCATACAATCTTTTGTATAAGACAACCTTTAAAAATGAATAAATCTGGATTCATGGAAGTCTTATAGAATGAAATTCTTCCAGTTAGTGAAAATATAGTCCATAGAGGAGTCAATAATTACCTTGTTGGGAGGGGGGTATGAATGATATAGTTGAAAGTACAAAACTTGGATGCTTGATGCATTTTGCTGTCAATGAATCTCTCTGCATGTATTTCCCCAAGCACAAAACCAGGGAGTTAGACTAGAGTGGTCTTTGTTTCCTTCTTTCTCTACATCTTATAATCCTAAACTACATGTTCAAAAGTGTTAGTCTGCCAAATTGGCATGTCTCTAACTCTCCTGATAGTAACAGAGAAACAATTATTTTTTCTTAAATACCAAAGCTTTCATGGTAATATTGAACCAATTACCTTTCAGGTTAGGTAGTTTGTAAAGCAATGTCCCTGTTCATATAATTCTATTCAAGTTACATAGCTAGTACAGAATGTGCCAGGATTGTTACAAGATATATATTTTGGCAACTTTTTGTCAATTCAACAATCATCTATTACATATATACTATATGCCAGGCATTGTGCTAGTCTCTGGAAGCACAAGTACAAAAATGAAATCATTTTTACCCTCAAAGAGTTTATATTCTACTGTAGGAAATTATACACACACACATATGTAAAGGTATTTATTACAAATATATACAGGGTAAATGCAAAAACTCTTGGAAAAAGTAGCCTTAAACATTAATCTTCTTCTAATTAATTAGTTTGTTTGTTACATTAAAAGGCCCAGTTAATTCCCTCTCTCTCCTGCCCCACCATTAGAGAAGGCATCATTGACAAAAAGATATATGTATAAATAAAACTGTCTTATTTCTATTTATCACTTCTTTCTCTGGAGGTGGATAGACACAAGTCATTCTTCAAGCAATATTTCTGTTGTATATAATGTTCTCTTGGTTCTGGTCATTTTATTTTTCATAATTTCATGTAGATCTTTCCATGTTTTTCCAAAATTTATCTGTTCATCATTTCTTATGGCATAGTAGTATTTCACCACAATCATTTGCCATGATTTGGTTAGCCATTCTCTAACTTATGGGGATCCTTTCAATTTCCAGGTCTTTGCCACCACAAAGAGAACTGCTATAAATATTTTAGAAGATGTATGCTTTTCCTTTTTCCCTGATCACCTTAGGAAAGAAATCTAATAGTGGTACTGCTGGGTCAGAAGGTATAAGTCTTTGAACACAATTCCAGATTGCTCTCCAAAATGGCTGGATCAGCTTACAGTTCCACCAACAGTGTATTAGTGTTCTCATTTTTCCATATTTCCTCTTTTTATCATTTTAGACAATATGATAGGAGTGAAATATCTCATTTGTTTTCATTTTCATTTCTCTAATCAATAATGATTTAGAACATTTTTTAATATAGTTATACATAGTTTTGGTTTCTTCATCCAGAAACTGTCTGGTCATATCTTTTGACCATTTATCCATTGGAAAATGGTTCATATTCTTATATATTTGACAAGTTCTCTCTATATATTTTTTCTTATATATATATATATTTTAGATATGACATTGCTATCTGAGAAAACATCTATAAAAATTTTAGCCAACTTATTATTTTCCTTTAATCTTGGCTACATTCATCTCTTTTGTATAAAACCTTTTCAATTGAATGTATTAAAATTATTCATTTTATATCTCACAATGCTTTCTATCTCTTGTTTATTCATATGTTATTCTTCTATCCATAAATCTTATAGGTAAAATAATCTTGGTTCTTTAAATTTACTCATATCTCTTTATATGCCTAGGTAATGGATCCATTTTGTTCTTATCTTAGTAAATGCTATGAAATTATTGGTTTATTATCTAAAAGCCAGATTGCTTTCTAGTTTTCCTAACAACTTTTCTATTTCATAGCCAGTACCATTTAATCATTTCTTCTTTACAATATAATTCAAAATCTGGTACTGCTAAACCACCTTCCTTAAATATTTTATTAGTTCTTTTGCTATTCTTGACTTTTTGTTTTTCCAAATGAATTTTCTTATTTTTTCTAGTTTAATAAAATAATTTTGCTGGTAGTTTAACTGGGGTGACATTGAATAAGTAGATTAGGTAGAATTATCATTTTAATTAAATTAGTTCATCCACACAGGAATAATGAATATTTTGCCAATTATTTAAATTTTACTCTACATAAAAATGTTTTATAATTATGTTCATGTAGTTTCTGGGTTTGTTCTGGCAGATAGATTTCTAGGTATCTTAATATATCTACGGTTAATTTAAATGGATTACCTCTTACTATTTTCAGGACATTGTTGGTAACATATAAAAATGTTGATTTATTTGGGTTAATTTCATATCTTGCTACTTTGCTAAAAGTGATTATTTTCAGCTAATTTTTAGTTGAATCTTTAGGAATCTCTCTCATGATATCGCATGCAAAAAGAGTTAGCTTTATTACCTCTTTGTCCATTTTGATTCCTTCAATTTTGTTTTCCTCTCTTATTGCTATTGCTGGCCAGAGGGGGTGAGAGGGAGAAGGTGGAGAGGGATGGAAGAAGAGGGAGAAGGAAGAAGGGAATTAGAGAGGGATGATGAGAGAGAGAGATAGTGCACACTTCTTCCATCATTACCTAATCTTAAATCTCTAAGAAACCAAGGCTTGAAGCTGAGCTGTTGGTAAAGGGATTTGGAGAATTAAAGATACAGCTAAGATTGGAGACTTCCTAGGTAGACTACACATTCTCTTTTTCTCTTTACTAATAAATAGTTATAAATCTAATATAAGGTCTTCAAGATAAATTTCTAACTATAACAATAATATTTGCTCCATTTTTGTAAAATACCATGCACCACTAAGAAAAGATTCTTCATTCTATTTCCATTCAGTTCTCTCAAGATAGATGTCATCTAACTTATGTAAGATTTTGCTTATCCCTGTGACTTCTTTGATTTCTTATTTATTTTTCAGTTACTTTTATCTACTTTTTAAAAGGAAATGTTACAACTATTATAGTTTTATTATTTATTTCTCCCTGTAAATCCTTTAGCTTTTCCTTTAAAAATTTGGACACTATAACATTTGGTGCATATAGGTTTAGTAATGATAATTCTTCATTATCTATTATATCTTTTAAACAAAGTATTAGTCTTAAAGCGAGGGTCTTACTCTGGGGCCTGTGAACATGTTTTATTTTTTAAATAGATTGATAACAGTATTTCAATATAATTAGCTTTCTTTTCAGTCTTTTGCACAGCATACATTTAGGACTATTACCCTGAAAGGGATCAGTAGACTTAAGTAGAGTACCATAGGGGTCCAAACGAATGGTTGAGAACCCCTGCCTTAAAGGGAGCAGGGGATTCTAAGAGTCTAAAGTGAAGTGAGAAAACATTCCAGGTTTGGGACAAGTTCCTTAAAAGGAAGGGAGTATTAATAGGATATTAGGCTAAGGCATGGAGGAGATAAGAATGAAAGAAGTAGTACATTTATACAGGTAGTGGTGAGGCACACATTTAGAGTTAGTGGCAACAGGAGAACTACAGTCAGTCCAGGAGATACCGCTAATGCACCTAAGTCTATTGAACTTGATCTTCCATTTGCCTTTCTTGGTTAAATCTTATTAGTCCATCTTCAGGCATTTTGTTGTTCACTTCACTTACCTAGTTTGTGTTCTGCTCTCCCATGTTACTCCCATTTGAGTAACATCCAGTAAGGATATTTGGCACCAAAAATTTGAAATGTGCTAAGTATGTTGCATTTTTGGTAAATTTTATTCATTCAAATTTTATAGTTATTACAAAGCTAGTTAAACACTGCAAATAAGCACATATACATAAGCAATCATATCAAAGAGAAATAAAGGCATTATCAGCAAGAGAACAGCATATATTAAATTGAAGCCGAGTCAACAACATTTTAGTTTTTTTAAAAATCTTAGAATTGATAATAATTATTAGTTCCAAGGAAAAAGAGTGGTAAGGGCTATTCAATTGGGATTAAGCAATTTGCCCAAAGTCACAGAGCTAGAAGTGCCTGAGACCAAATCTGAACCCAGGATATCCAGTCTCTAAGCTTGGCTCTCTATCCACTGAGGCACCCAGCTACCCCAGTCAACAATGCTTTGGTAATCTCTTTCTTTAGATTAGATAATTTTGCTTCTTCTTATTTTATAGAATTAAGTTATATTCCAGATGTTTTGAGTTGCATCTCCAAACACTTATCTTTTATAGTCAAATTAAGGCTTTAAATGCTTTGAAAATAATGAGACAAGCAAAACATCTGGTTGTAGTCTGAAAAGGAGACTGTAGAAAATAAACATACTGGTGCTAAACTATGGACACAATTTAACATTATGTTAAATCAGGTTCATGTAATACACTAACAAATTTTGGTCAATTAACCTGAATAAAGGGTCATAAGTTATGGAATACAATCTGAAGTTGAAGTGAATTCTCTTAGAAAAAAATGTGGTGCAATGAAACAAAGATTCCTAGGTTAGGAATCAGAAGACTTCCATGTGATTTTCATGTCTGCCATTACTAGCCCTGACACTTCTCTGAGCCTTAGTCTTCCCTTAGCTACCTGATAGGTTGTGAGAATTAAGTGAGATAATCAAAATGAAAAATGTTTTGAGAATGGTAAAGCTCTCACATTTAGTAATAGTAGTGGTGGTAATAGTACTAATAATAACAGTAGCAGAAGTATATAGTATTATAATATAATATTACTATTACTAGAAAAGGTGGTAATAATAATAATAATAGTTGTAGTAGTATTAG
Organism: Monodelphis domestica; assembly: GCF_027887165.1. Classification (NCBI taxonomy): domain Eukaryota; kingdom Metazoa; phylum Chordata; class Mammalia; order Didelphimorphia; family Didelphidae; genus Monodelphis; species Monodelphis domestica. The sequence goes on from NC_077230.1 coordinate 294,822,920, forward strand.
GTCTACAGAGTCCATGCTTTACAAACTACTTATTCTATAAAGGTAAACAGTTCAATATTACAAAGAAAGGTTTGGTGCTCAAGAAGAATAATTGTTTACCTGTTATTGTCAGGTGGGTTAGAAAACATGCCAATTTGACTAATACTTTTGAACACGTGGTTAAGTGATTATGGTTTAGGATTATAAGGTATAGAGAAAAAAAGGAAACAGTAGATCTACCCCTTTTCCTCTTCCCTTAAGATTCCCTTAAGGAAGTTGTGAAAATGGATTATTGTAGGTGATTGGAAAATTCTTCTGGAAAGGAATACTTAACAGGTAGGTAAAACATTTTAAACTAGTCCACCAACAAGCATTTATTAAGCACCCACTATGTGCCAGACATTATAATAGGCCATGAAGCTACAAATATGAAGAAAAAAATCAGATAAATTATCCTTGTCCTAAAGCAGCTTATATTCTAGAGGAGGAGACAACATGTACACATACAGAAGTGGGGCAAGGGGTGCAGAAGGATCAGCAGCTGAATCCAGAAAGGCCTTATAGAGGAGATAGTATTTGAACTGAGCACTGAAAGAAACTAGGAATTTAAAGAATTTTAGCAATGGTTATGATACTAGCTGCACCAGTGTTAACAGTCAATTTTTCTTCAGGTACAAACTTAAGAAAATAAAGGGCTTACATAAACGTGGAGCCAAGGCAAAAAAGGTTTTCTGAAACAAACCTTACCCTCTTTTGCTACTACCTTCCCTTTTCTTTTTGAAAACCTGTCTTACACTTCAATATTTCAAGGATCTATGACTTCAACAGTGTGAGGAATGAAGATCACCTCTAACTGGGAACATTATAATCTTCAGGTAAAAAAAATTACCACCTGGTAATCAACTCTTATCATCAAAGGGAAATCTTTTGCTTAATGTTTACTTTATCTGGTATTTTTTCCACATTTTCTAAAAAATGGATTGCCTTTCCCTTGTCTAGGTACTCAGCTGCTTAGCTACCTGGTAAACCACAAAGCTAGGAGTTGTCAAACTCAGTGGTACCATAGCTTATTCCCTCAGAACCCAAAATAGCAAGTGCTAATCTGACAAATATAACTATGCAGTTATGTGAAGAGTAGCATATAGTAGTCTGGCAATAATAGGTAAGGAAACTATTCTTTTTTTAAAATTTTTTTATTTTTTATAAAAATGCTTACCTTCTGTCTTAGAGTCAATATTGTGTATTGGCTCCAAGGCAGAAGAGTGGCAAGGGCTAGGCAATGGGGGTCAAGTGACTTGCCCAGGGTCACACAGCTGGGAAGTGTCTGAGGCCAGATTTGAACCCAGGACCTCCCGTCTCTAGGCCTGACTCTCAATCCACTGAGCCACCTAGCTGCCACCAGGATACTATTCTTAAGATAGGTAAGTGAGGTGGCACAGCAGATAGAGTATCAGGCTTAGAGTCAGGAAGACTTAAATTCGGATCCAGTCCCAGACACCTACTAGTGAGGCCTTGGACAAGTCACTTAAATTCTGCCTCTCTCAGTTTCCTCAAGTATAATATGAGGATATCAGTAGCACTTACCTCACAAGGTAGTTGTGAGGATCAAATGAGATAATATTTGTAAAGCACTTAGTACAGTATCTAGTACAGGGTAGGTAAATGTTTATTCCATTTTCTTCCGTCAATAAAATGAGGGATAATAATAGCACTTTCCTCTCAGGTTCTTGTGAAGATTGATTGAGCTAATATCTGTACAGCACATTGCAAATGTGAAAAGTATGATATAAATGCTAGGTAATATTATTATCATCCTCATTTTACAGATAAGGAAGTTATCTATATAAGATAGTAAGTGTCTTGTTTAAGTTCAGTTAGTAAATGTCAGAGATGGGATTCATAACAAGGCCTCTTGACCCCAAAGGTCCAATACTTTGTGGGCTAACTAAATAAACTGCCTGGGTTGCTAGTATCCTGGTCCCAAAATGTGGAAAAGATGTAAAGGGAGGTCAGTGTGTGACTTTATAAGGAAAAGTTGGATTTTGTTTTGAAGGAGTACTGCTAGCCTCCTTTTGGTTAGTCACTGAAATTTAATTTCATTAATTATTGATATATATATATATAATATATGTATATTATATATATATAAATAATTAATAAATTAAGTAGGAATTCTTCATTATCTGAAATTATGAGAGAATGAGGTGAGTTAATTTCCCTTTTTTCTTTTCTTAAGAAAAAAAAAACCCCAAACCTTTTACCTTCCCATCACAGAATCAATACTGTTACTGGTTCCAAGGCAGAAGAATGGTATTGGAGGCTAAATTATTTGGCATTTAGAAAATGTCTGAGGTCAAATTTGAACCCAGGATCTAGGCCTGGCTTTCTATTTACTGAGCCACCTAGCTACCTCCCAGGGTACGTTAATTTTTAATGACAGTTTATATTTTGGAGAGTAAAAACTCCTTTCTTAAGAATTATTAAGTATTCTTAATTCTTAAGTATTCTTAAGAATACTGTAAAGGGAATTCTAAATAAAGTATATTGGATGTTCTTTAACCTTCAATAGATGCTTCTGAGTCACTATTATAACTACCATACTGTCAAGTGATTGCATGAGCTATTCCTGCAGGACCACTAAAGTATATGAAGCTGTTTGCAGTTACATATGCTGAAGGGCAAGATAGCTCTATTTTTATAGAGCTTTTTCTGCTTTTTTTTTTTTTGGTCTCTTTCATGTGCTCTTCACTGTCACTTTGCTCTGCTGCCAGTGCATACTCTTGTTTCTCAACTGCTACCAGCTTTTATACAGTAATGATCTGAGTAAGAGGGCCCTAAAAGTCATTTTGCCTTTTAAATGCCATAAATAGCATGAGGCTTATAATAGCCATTTGTCTATAAGAAAACTCAATCCTAAGTCTGGGATTTAATTCTTCATAACCAAAGTTGTCCAAAGCATGACCTCCAGAGAAATGGGATCTAGTATAATTGAGATTATTGACACTTTATACATTTTTTTTCTTACCTGTTAAATGGGTCCTGCATAAAACACTCTTTCCAAACCATGGAAGCTACTGCCCTAGACATGAGGTAGGAGTAGTACTTGGCACCATACCCTACAAGATGACTGAATCTCAGTTGCCAGGCCTGGATTGAAGAGAAGAAAAATAGCACTAGGTTTTGCGAATGCAATGTTCTAAAAAGAAAATGAAAGCATTTAAATAAAAACCTCAAACAAATTCTGCCAATCTAAATTGTACATTGGAGAGACAATCAATCACTCTAATTAATGTTTTTAACATTTTATATTCTAAGGGGTTATATCATGTAAATGCAGAGTTTGATCTTTTACCAAGAGTTTGGTCTTTTTTTTATTTATTTCTAAATATTCTAACACTTCCTCTCCTTTTGCCACATTTAAGTTATACGAACAGAACAACTTGGGTGAAATTAAGTGAAACAGAGTTATTACAAGCATATAAAAAGCAGTGATCAGGAATTGTCAAATTTTCACAGATAATCATCATAAAATATTGCTGTTTTGTGTACAAGGTTTTCCCAGTTCTGCATCAGTTCCTGTAGATCTTTCCAGCTTTTTCCTGAAATCATCTTGCATCAAAAGCTAAAGGAACTGAAATCCAATGAGGTTTCACAAAGTATAGAGAACTATTGAGGAGGTAACATGATGCCATGGGAGGATCACTGGACTTGAGTAATATGACATATATTTGGGTTGATAGTACTGACTCTGGCACCTATGAGCCACAAGGCTATGCCAAATACTTTACTTTTCTGAACCTTAGTTTTCTCATCTGTTACATGGAGTAATGCTACCTATCTCATAGGGCTATTGGTAAGAAAGTGTTTTGTAAACTATAAGGTCCTTTATAAGTGAGACATTATTCTTTCTTGACTAGAAAGCTAAGATAGGATAATACAGCATCAATAATTTGGGGAAATACTGCCAAGCATTTATAGTAAACTAATTGGTATATCTTCATAGCCAGCTTGGAATGACCAATTATCAGCAACAATTTAAGCAACAAAAAATTTGGAGTTCTTAAAACATTGTTATTTTTCAATAATGCTGCATTGTCTAAGAACAATTTTCCTGAATCAATTTTCAAACACTGAAGAACAACAAAATAACTCTAATTTTGGTTTTGGTACAAAGTATTCTTAAAAATAAAGAGTGCTATAAATCCTTTCAAAAACTTGAAGAGTTATCATGATACCCCCAAATTTCTTCTCTAAGTTAAACATTCCCACTTTCTTTAATGAACTGGTATGAAAGAAACTGCTGTTTTGTTGTACAAAATAACAATATTCATTAAAAGATGATAATATCTGAGAAACAGTAGGCCAACTCCATAATATCAGGGAAGGGTTAGAACCCTTAAGTTCTGCTGGTATACAATGTCCAAAATCTAGGTAAAAGCTTCCAGCTGAATGAGTGGGTCTCTGGTGACACATGTACATGAAGTCATGGATGGAAAATAATCTGTAGAACCAGAAGAATAGCTGCATTGACTCTAGATATTGTGAACAAGGGAATGACCAGAAACAAGGAAATTTGAAGTTTGAAGAAATGCATCTGAAGAGGAGCAAATGGAACTTCACAAGACCTAAAGGGATGGGATGGAATTCCATCCAGGCTCAAAAGCATTTGGAGGAAAAGACCCAAAGTTCTTATCTAGGACTCTTTGGAGTTGGATGGGAGGAATTATAAATCTCTATATCCTTTGCTTGAACAGAAGATCTCAATTCTCAACTGGGGCCAATATTTGGGATAAAGACTCTCTTTTTCCCTTAGGGGAACCCAGAGCTTATTCCTGAAAAGATTTCCTTGGTTAAATCCTCAAAAGCTATATAGGAAAGAAACTCTTAGGGACTTCCTCTTTCCTCTGTCCTTTCATTATCCTTTCCTTACTTTTTTCAACAACCTCAGACCCAAATAAATTAGATATCTTGATTTATAATAGAACTTGAATCAGAGCCTTTGTGTTAGGAGGGGAGCTTCAAATTCCATCATTACAAGAAGGAGGCTGAAGGAAAATCTGACTTACCTTTTTAGTCTAGCCTGACTGACTCCTCTGCTTAGGGAAGGGGGGAGGAAGTGTCACATGGAATCCAATCCCCAAACAGCTGTTCATTGGTTCCTTCCTTTTCAAAGTCCCCTTGCTATTACAATTTTGGCACCCCAGGTGTGATTAATTAAAATGTACTAATTAATTATTAAAATTTTTAAATTAAAAAAATAAAATTAATTAAAAAATAGAAAATATTTTAAAATTTTAAAGTTCCATTTGCTCCTCTTCTGATGCATTTCTCCAAACTTCAAATTTCCTTTTTCTGGTCATTCCCTTGTTCACAATATATAAAAGAGGTATAATAAAACAAAAGCAACTCTGAGATTCTACCTGACACCCATCAAATTAGCAGAGATCATTCAAAACTGATGTGGTCATGATTTTAAAAATTAGGCAAGTATTAGATTGTTAATGAAACTAAAAGTAGCTTCAAACTTTTTGGAAATCAATATGGAACTAAAAAAGGATCCCCCAAATAAGCATAATGCTTGACTTAGAGGTCTTCTACTACTACCTATTCACAAGGAGCTGATGGATAGCAATGAATCCATTAATCAATAAGCTAATCAAGAAAAAAATTTTAGCAGATTAATTGAAATGCAAAAATCTTAAAACCAAGTGTTCAATACTTATGAATTAAATAGAATATCATTGTACCATAAAAAATGTAGAATCATGTATAGTAATTTTCTTTCTGATTGTATAGTTCATTATTTCTTCTTTTGTTTTTTTCTGTCAATGCTTGCAGTAAACGTCAAAATAAGTTTCAATAAAATTTATTTTAAAAAAGAAATTCAAAGTTTTAATACTAAATATATTTATTCTTGTTGAACAAAGAATTTAATTGTGAATATATCTTTCAAATAAAAATAAAATATTCTATGTGAGAATTGCCTCATTATAAACTATTCTTTTTCTAAAAACAAAACCTAGAAATTTACATTCTAATTTATTGAGGAATTTTCTCAAAGTATAAATATATAAGCCTATTATAGCTTAAGATCTATAACAATGTAACAACAAAAACAAGATATAAAAATAAAAGCATATTCAAGACACACTTGTAAATTTAAATATTTTATATTTCTGAAATAAATTGGATATATAAAGAAAACTTTACTCTTAAAGTTCTGTATATGAAACTTTACCTAGATTTTTGGAAATAAGAGAATAAATCTCTTCTTTTTTCTGCCTAAGGAGCCTCCTCCCTTTTTCACTTGTGGATAATAAAGTGACATAAAGGCACAGATGATCCTCACAAGGAATACTGTTTGTTACATTAATGAATCACCTCTAACAAATAGAGAATTACTTTCTCAAAGTAATAAAGTAAAACTCAGAACTTACGGCTCACCATTCCCTTTTCTTTACTGTCTTCAGCAGAGTTTTATACCAAGTATGCCTGAGTTTGATTATTTTCCTTGATTTAGAGAACTAGGTTGCAACAAAGTGTGTCATGAGACAGGCATAAGGAATAGATGCTTCAGTGTGGGGTTTAGGGATGATGGATACATCAGTTACATAATTAAATCCAACAAACATGTCTTAATCATCTACTATGGCACTTTTCTACTTATAGCTATGTGGCAACTGTAGTTGGCAATACATAAGATAGGTTGATAGGAGCAGTAACTTAAATTTATCTGGAGCTTTCAAGTTAATTGTCTTTTACTCATAACCCTGTGGAGCAAGTAAAGCGGAGTAAAGAGGGATAAGAAATATCTACTATGTGCCAGGTACTGTGCTAAGCATTTTACAAATATTTCATTTGAGCCTCATAATGACCTTTTTGGGTAGGAGTTATTAATGTCCCCATCTTACAGCTGAGGAAACTAAGGTAAACATTAGTTAAATGATTTGCCCAGAATCACAATGTTACTAAGTGTCTCAGGTTATATTTGAACTCAGGACTGCTGTCCTGATTCCAGGTCTAGTGACTGAGCCCTCAGCTGATTGGGCAAATATCATCAATTATCATTTTAAAGACGAGAAAGGGGCAGAAACATAGCCTTTGAACACAGGTAACCCTGAATCCAATAGCTTAGAAATTGCTACAGTTAAAATTCCATGATAAACTTAAAATCATTATATTAGTTCCTTTGTTATACTGAAATTATCTTGCATCAAATATTATTTAAAATCTGTGGGCCATTGGCAATTTTGTCATATGTTTAAATTAGTTGGGATGCAATTTTTTTATACTGAGATTATAGTTCTTGCTAAATGTATCACTAAAGAAGCAAAGTGATATGTTAGCTGCCTCCTAGATTATAAATCTCTGGTGTTATAACATATTGCTTTATTTTGGGGCTCTTCTTTGTAACTTTTTCCTTGGTAATCTGCCAAAACTACTTTGGCTGCCTCTGGAGCACAGTGTGAGTGAGGAGTTTTAATTTTGTTTGGTTTTGAGCTGAATACCATTTTGTTTTGTCTGAAAGCTGGCCCACTTTAAGAGTGGCATTTAGTTTGTGCTATGAAATTTCAAAGTGACTTAACTTCATAAACCTGTAGCGGAGGCCCCAAATAAACAGAGCAATAAAAATGAGAGCTTTCAGAATTGCAATAAGAGACTTCAGAGTTTTATGCAATGCTGATATAGGCCCATTTCCTAAACTGCAGTTGTCTCTTCCTAACAACCTACCAAAAGTATCGATAGTCTAGCAGAATGAATACTGCTAAGCCTTAGAGCTTAATTATAGGTTTGGATTTTGTACTACACACCTTTACACGTACTTAAGAATGGTGTAGATGAATTACATTAATATGACACTACTATTTGGAGGATTTGGGCTATATTAATAGTGAATTAAAACCTAACATTCTGTTGCTCTTCAAATAAAGCTCTCTAAAAGATGATCAGCAAAAGTAACATAACTTCCATTAGGGCTTTCTGGACTACATTATTTGAAAAGTGGGGTTAAGATACTTGTAGTGCTTACCTCATGGGATTGTTGTAAGGATCCAATGCAAAAAAAAAAATACATTAAGTGCTTTTTTAACGAATGTCAACTATTACTGATAACTTGTTTTTTACAGATTTTTACTTGGATTTCTGTTAATTTGGCTTAATGTTAAATATTTCATTCATTAAGAGTAATCATTTAATAAGAAGTAGAATTTTTCTTCTACTTCAAATACGTGGGACACTTTCACTCTCAACGCAATTTGTAGGTAAGATTCCAAAAAAAAAAAAAAGCATGTTCCAAAAGATGGCAAAAAGAAAAATATTTTTGTTTTCCATCTATTTTTATGAGAAGCAGTATGATATCCTAGAATCAAAAACTGGCTTTAAATCCTGTCCCTTACACATACTACTGGTGTGGTTGTAAGGAAGGAATTGTTCAGGATGATAGACAATTCTCTAAGCTTCTCTGTCACAGAGAAAGTGCACCTACAGAAGAAGGTCCTCACTGGGAGCTCCCTTCGTTTTAAAAAATGTCACTAGAATCCCAACATTCTGAACAAGAATCTCAAAAGTGGGAGATACCGAAAGGTCATTTAGTCCAATTCCCTGCACTGAATATCAGATTCCTTCATTATTGTCTTGCACTACTATAAAGCACACCTTTGGGGCTGATAGTTGATGAAATTATCCTGCTTCAAGTGGTATTTGGTTTGTGCTAAAATATTGTGAGGTGACTTAACTTCATAATCCTGCTTGTATAAGGCAGAAAAACTCATTTATAAAAGGAAGGCAATTTTAACAGCATACCCCTGTCATTGGTGAGCTCCTCCTAGGGTATGGGGGTTGGGGGAGATGGAGGAAGGTCTGCTGACCAATATTCCCCTCCTAGCTGTGCTCCTAAATGTCCATATCTCAACTCTATGCCTCACCTGCAGTCTCTCCTGGAACACCCTTGTGATATGCTGTTTTTCTTTTACCAATGATGCGTTCCTCCAGGGGCCTCCATTTGAGGAAGGGCTCAAGTCTCCCCAGTGCTTTTAAGTTTTCTTGTGTGTTGTCTTCCTACATTGGATTAAAAATTCTTTGAAGTGAGGATTGTCTATCTGCATATATCTGTATCCTAAGTGCTTAGCACAGCATGTGATGTATAAGAATAAGCACTTAATAAATGCTGGCTGCTTTCTCTTGACTACTGATTATTATCTTGCCTTTAAATCATAATGGAAAAGATATTTAGAGAATAAGAAGCTTTCTTCCCATTTCTTCACAGGCTTCTTGTTTCTATATCATCTATCCTCTCTTAGTCAGTTTGGGCCAGCAAAAGCAATACAATAGCCATCAAGACTTGGCTACTCGGTTCTACCTCTGACCCTCCATACTAACATCTTCTGTCATCTCTATAATTCTTCACAATTTTAATGGTCATGGGCAGCCTGGTAATAGTGTAAAGTATAATAAGCTAGGAGTAAGAAGTCAAGGTTTGAAGTTCTATCAATAACTTGCTGTGGGAACCTTCTCTCCACTTGTTTCTTCATCTAAAAACAAGAGAGTTGGACTATGAACTCTTGAAAGTTCCTTCTCGCTCTAAGATTCCAAGATTCTATATTGATACCATTCTGAGGAATATTTTCAAAAGCCACAGTTGGACTATAAATTTCTTGAAGCTAGAGACCACATCTACTTCCTTCCTAAATTCCATAATAGTATCTAATAGAGTACTCCCAAACAGAAAGCTTTCACTAAGTATTATTAATTGGTTGGTTTCCTGTCTTACGTCAAATGTTCCAGGTATAAAATCAGAGTATATAGCACAGCATACAAACTACAAAGACGTTAATTTGGCTCTGATATTGGACAGTAGGCTTTGTCTAATAAAAAAAAAAAGACACAAATCTTTACTGATACATCTTTATGTCTTTGATTAGTTGTATAACACTGATTACCAGATATCCTGCCATGTTTATTTTTAGTTTCCAGGTTGACGTGGATGCAGAATTTGTCTAGAGCACATTGATACTTGATTATAGGCTTCTTCAACTACCAAAACCGTAAGTAGACAATGGGCTTACTTTGTCATGGAAGCTCATAAAATTCCATTTGTTGATAAATGTACCTGTGATAATTGGCATAATTCACTGTAAAACAGCAGAGTAGGAAGAAATGAGTATCTCATTTAGTTTTTATGGTTAGGTCTCCACCTTCTTTTTAAAAAAAAAAAACACTCTCTAGGTAATATAATCTATTCATTCATTAAACAACTTGATATTAAGTGCTACTTTTTGCCAAGTATGCTTTGTTTGCAGTAGAGGAAAAACAAAGATAATTAAAATATGGTCTTCACTTACATGTAGATTATTACAATCTAGCACTGGAAATTTGACTAAACAAATATGCAACTAATATGAAATGAACATACAATAAAAGATAGTATATTGTATAAAAGATAAAATCTTGAAAATTAGAGAAGGAAAAAATACATTGCCAAAAGACAATAGAAAACTAAAAGGTGGTTCTTTGAAGAGACTAACAAAAATTAATAAACCCTTAGCCAATCTCATTAAAAAGGGAATAAATTAAAATCAACAAAACAAAAATTGAACAGGATGAAATTACATGAAAACAACAAAAAATTTACAAGTAGAATTTCATATGTAAAATACATATATATATACGTAAAATTAAATCTCACAAATGAATTAAAATTAGCTATAAAGGAGTGTTTAACTTAGGATCCAAGTTAGATTTGAGGGAATACAAAAACTTGGATGGGAAAAAAATACAATACTTTCACTGACCTATAACTGAAATGTAAATGCTTTTTGATTTTGAATATAGGCAGCAAATATTATATTTTGACAAAGCATACATAGGCTTCACCAGACTGCCAAAGTACAAAAGGAGTTAAAAACTATTGATATAAAGGAACTATTGGAAACTTGAGAGCAAAAGTCAATGCCAGGCAGGGAGCCTCCCAGTATGATCACAAATAGCCAGGACACATGGCTGTGGGTCCAAAAACCAACAAAAACAGACGGCTCCTATGATAAAGCTTTGGAGGTTGTTCAGGAAGTCCTTGGATAGAAACTATGGCAGTAGACAGCAACCCAAACCCTCAAACCATGGTAGCCTAGGTCCAAAGCTGAGCTTTCTAACACTCTTGTACTGGGAAACCATAGAGGATTCTGAAGAACTAGAACTCTGAATCTTAAAGGTATAGGAGGGTATAAATCTTTGCTCCTAAATACAATCGGTATTTGGGAATGAATTGGGGGGAAAGGCCCCAAGGGATGTGGGATTTTGGCCATGGCTTCTCTCCTCTACTGACAAGTGGAGGTAAGTGCAAGTATCCAGGTGATCAATCAGGTCCAACCATTGCAGTCAAAAGAACAGCAAGTGACACTGCCTTGTCCTGGCACAAAGTCCCAGTTTAGGAGGTGAATCAAAAAAAATATCAGCCAATATATAAAAAATGATTGCAAGAAAGAGAAGAAAGGGTGCCAAGTGATATGATCAAGACCAGGAGGACAATTTATACAACACTTCACAGAATGAACACCTTTGAAAAACTTAGATACTCTTAGCAAAGTGATGAACAACCATGAATCCAAAGCATTGGTGGTGGAGAATATGATCCACTTCCTTCCTCAAAGAGTCAAGTCACATTCACCAGCATTTACCAAATACCTATATGTTCCAGGGAGAGTGCTAAGTGGATACAAGATAAAAGAAACAAAACAAACAAAAAAGTCCTTGTTCTTCCAGAATTCACAGTCTAACCAGGGAGTCAACATAGAAACCACTCTGTACAAACAAATAAAAAAAAAACTGGAAATAATCTTAGAAAGAAGATATAGCATTAAGGAAGACCAATAAAGGCTTCTTGTAGAAGGGGAGCTTTTTAGGCAAGACCTGAAGGAAACTGGGAGATAAAAATGAGGAGGGTAAAGCATTTCATGCATGGAGGAAAGCAATGAAAATGCACAGTTGGAATATGGATGTTCCTGTTCAAGGAATAGCAAGGAGTTCAGTGTCACTGTAGAAGACAAGAGAGTTGGAAAGGTAAATGGGTATGAAGAGCTTTAGAAGCAAAACTGAAGATTTTATATTTGATCCTGAAAGTGATACAGAACCACTGGAATGTATTGCAATTTAGGAAGATTATTCTGACAGTTGAATGGAGAACTGCCTGGGTAGAGAAGGACTTGAGGAAGAAAAAACAAACCAGAAATCTACAGGCAATAGTCTAGGCATGAGGTGATGAGGGCCTGCACCAGGGAAATAGCTTTAGTAGAAAAGAAAGATTTATATTTATATTCTTTACAAGAGATGATACAAAGGTAGAATCAATAGGATTTGGCAACTGACAGGATATGGGGAGTGTGAAAGAGTGAAGAATTAAAAAAAAAATCAGCATTTTGTGCCTGAAGTGCCTGGAGGATGATGGTGTCTTCAATAGTAATAGTGGATGAACTCAACATACAGAATGAGACAAATTTTTGCCATGGCCAATGTGACACTGTTTTGCTTAATTATGCATAATTGTTACAGGGCTAATATTACTTTTAGTTTGTTTTTTTTTCTCCATTGTGGGAGGGAGAGAAAGTAAATACTTGCTGAAAGGTGAACATTAGGGCAAAAATTATGAATTTCTCAGAATTGGGGTACAATAAAATAATAAAGTGGGGTAGGAAATAAGCATCAGATAATTTCCCTCTCATTAGAAATTGACAAAGGAAGATCTGAACACACATAATTTGGTATAGAAACAAGACATTTTAAAGAAAAGAGAACTCTGAAAAGCTTAAGAACTCTGATCCATGGAAAGACCAATCCTAGAAAACGTATGATGAAATATTTTTACAGAATGTGAGATACAAAGTGTGGAAAGAGGCACTTTTTTTTTTATATGTCCACTATGGGGACATGGTGGAAAGGAAATAGGAAGATTGGAAAACAGGGGGAAAATGGGGAATAATGGGAGGTTTGTATGGGGTAATGAGGAGTTAAGGGGAAAGAGGGAACACTGTTTGGTGAGGCAAGGGAGGGAGATGCCCCCTGCTGAGAGGAAACAGCAGGGGTCCAAAGAGGTCTCTTTGTCTTTGAATGACTGAAACTGAAGTTCAACTCCCTCTATGACCAGAAAAGATAGTCTACTTATCTGACTGCGAATTCAAATAATATAAAGTTTAATAATCCAGTTGGAATTGGAGTTTTTCCTAGTTTCAGAGTATAGGGCCAGGCCCTAAAGGCTGGCGGAGGGTTTGTCACACTCCAGCCTACTCTCGTTGTTCTAATTCAGAACCATAGCAGTAGACAGAAAGCAAACAAGAACAAATCTGACCTTCAGAAGCCTGTGTCTTTGGGCTGAACCAAGAAGAGCATGCCACTCCAGACTGGGCTGAACAAGCTCTTCTCCCCTCCAATCTCAGGAAGCCAGACCCACCTCGCAGGAAGGAAGTGCTAGTCACAAGACCCAATTGCCACTCCCAGTTGGGCCCTTCCCCCACAAACTGTCAGTCTTGTTTCCTTTCCACAATATGTTCTAATTGTTTATTTGTTCTAATTATGTTTA